>NC_056733.1:1434099159-1434449159 GCF_019279795.1 Protopterus annectens | reverse complement strand
TGAAGTTTTTAGCCCTTGTAGTTTAAGAATGAATAACCCAGATCCAGGCAGAACATTTATATGTTTACCCTGTACATAATGGACAAGGGTGCTAAACCAGAGGTGAATTTGTGCTTTCCCATCCATTCATTCAAATTATGTTTGAATAGAGTAAGGGAGGTGCTTTGCTTTACATGGAGTAAAAGGTTATTTCAAAGATGTGGTATCCCTTGGGATACATATCTATCCATCCAACATGTTCTTTTTATGTTGTAGAAGAGATTAAGATCTCTTGAGTGGGTGTTTATTCCATCCTTGGACTTGTGGATGTGCAGCAGATCAGACAGGATAGGGCTGAGGCTCTGTACATGACAGAGAGTTTGCTTTTCAATAGTTTGTATGATGCTGAGAAGAGGGGCAAGGCTTTAAGATGGTCAATCTACTTTTTTATGATTTATACTCCTGATTTTTCTTGGTGAGAAAGCACCGTGTCAGGCAAGTTGTAATAAGTGTTTGGACAAGTACCTACCAAAGGGGGCATTATACTCAATGAATGACCTAATAAATGCTGGATACAGTGGAATGATCATTTCTCTGGAGCTAAATGCCATACCATTACTAATATGCTGCGTAAAAGAAATGGACTTTCTTACAATAGTGGATACAAGATGATCAAAGGACAGTTTGTTGTCCACATAGGTTCCCAAGCCCTTAACTACTGAATCAATTTTCAGGGGTGTGTTGTCAATTTGACAGCTACAGGGGTTGTCATGCTTGCCAAAGAAAACTATTATACTTTTTTTTTTACATTTAGTTATACTCCATGGTTATGATAGCACCAAGTTTATAGTCATCTGCAAACTTTATCAGCCACAAATCCTTTACATTAGCTCTGACCTCCAACAAGTAAATGCCAAACAGGAACAGCCCAAGGACTAAGCCATGGGGTACATAACTAGTGACATGCCTCTTACACGAGGTAAAGCTGCCTACCCTAAGTTCCTGGGGTCAATTTCTGAGAAAACTGACTATCCAATGAGCTATGTAGGGATTAACATTTAGCTGTGACAGTTTATCAATAATACCCAAGTGTGGGATGGTGTCAGACAGCTTTGCAAGGTCTAGAGATGTGTTGTGTACTGATTTTCCCTCATCCACTGCTTCAATAACCTTCTCAAAGAACTCAATTAGGTTAAGCAGGTAGGATCTGTCCTTGTCAAAACCGAACTGGCTTGGGTCCAGTGTTTGTATGTTACCTATGTCCTTATTTATTAATTCCATAATGACCCTCTCCATAGCCCTACAGATGAGGCTGTTCAGACTTATGGGTCTGTAATTATACAGGTCTACTGATGCTCCTTCCTATGTGCAGGAGGATGACTGTTGCTGTCCTACATTCATCCATCACAAAACCTGTTAAGAGACTGATACTAAATAGCCTCTGCAGGGGATTTGACAGGTCATGTTTCACACTGGTCAGTAGGCAGCCTGGTACGTTATCTAGCTACATAGAAACAGTGTTCTTGACCTTGGAAAGTGATTTAAGAACTTGTTCTTGGGAGATTTGAAGGGAAGTGTAGATATGGGAATGTGATCTGAGAATGTAGGGGGGATGAAGTCAAAGCTTAATTTATCAGCTAGTAGACTGGCTACATCATCTGGGTTGGATTATGTGATATCATTTAATATTAGCTCTCTGCAATGCTGGACACTGTCTCTGAGATTTCTAACACAGCTAAATAAGGCTTTATGGTTCTCTTTTGCCCTGGGTGGCTATTTTTACCTCTTGTACAGCTGTTTTTGATTTGATGAGGGACTGGAATGCTTTGTTAAGTTTAGTAAGATTTTTTTTTACATCTAGAGAGTCATATTTCTTATTGTTTGCAATGCTTTTTTTTATTGCAGATCCTGTTTATATCTTCGTTCTACCGTAGAGCTTTATTTTCAAATTTGGCATTGCATTTGGTCAGGAGAGGAACAGAAGCATCCATGCAGCTATTCACATCTGCATAGAATTTCTCATTAAATGATCCTGTATATGCAGTTTGGGCATTGGGTAGGAGGGATAGTTAAATTTAGCCAGGTCTCAGTTTTTTTTATATTAGCCTTCGCAAAAATCTATGAATGTTGAGGTACTTAAGAATGCTTCTGCCTTCAATCTTAAGATGAATGTGATTGGTTTATAGTTCAGTTTGATGACAGAGAAAGTTACAACTGGTTGGGAACAGAGCTGTCCCATACTGGTGCAGACCAAGTCTATGATATTGTCTCCATTAGTTGGGGTGCAGACCAGCTGATCCAGAGAGTTTATATTTATGAAGTCCACAACTCTCTGGGTATACATGTTAGGAGATGAACAAGTCTCCCAGTTGATGAAGAGGTAGTTGAAGTTCCCTAGGAGAATGGTCTTTGGCCTAATGCATAGGGAGTCCAGACTAGTCAGGTGGGAGATATGGGCCAAGAGGGGGGTCATACAGTTAGTTATGATTTAATAAGGGGGGGGGTTGTTAATAGTAAGTTGGACATGTAGGACTTTCAGGTCATTATCCTGTCTAATAAGCCTAGAGGTGATATTTTGTTTTACAAACATCAGAATCAGAATCAGAAATACTTTATTATTCCCACAGGAAATGGCTTATGTTACAACTGCACAGATAAGCATAGACACAACGTAGACCAAACACAAATGCTGCATAATTAGATATGATAGATACTATACTCACTCATGTTATCTCACATATATAACAGCAATGCCTGACATAGGTACACTGTTGACCATAGCCAAAGTATTAGATGAGTTTGACACCACATACAGTAGTGACATGAAAGGGGGAGCCTTTTGTGTTAATTACCACTCACACTAGGACATGGGGTATTGCACATTACTATACTTTAACTAAGGTATAGCATATTGCACAAAAGATAATTGCATTGATGATTAATATTGCACTGAAGAAAGAGATAAAGAAAGATAAAAGGGATGGTGAAAAAAGAAAAACATGGGTAGGAGTTTAAAATTGCTCTATATGGTCTCCTTCAGTAGTACAGGTGATGCTAAGATGGTAGGAGGCATTATAGAGTCTGATGGCTGTGGATAGGAAGGATTTCCTGTGATGTTCAGTGGAGCATTTTATGCTCATCAGTCTCCTGCTAAAAGAGCCTCTCTGTCCATCCACCACTCTGTTGAGTGGGTGGTTGACATTTTCCATGATGGACTTTAGTCAGGCTAACATTCTTCTCTCAACCATGGTTTCGAGGTTGTCCAGTTCTTCTCCAACTACTGAGCTAGCCTTCCTTGCCAATTTATTGAGTCTGTTTGCCTCAGCCTTCTTTATGCTACTACCCCCCAGCATGTCACTGTGAAGAAGACAGTACTGACCACTACAGTCTCGTAAAACAACCACAGCATACTGTTGCTGACTCCAAAGGATCCGAGTCTTCATAGTAAGTGCAGTCTACTCTGACCCTTTTTATATGCAACCTGTGACTTTGTGGACCAGTCCAACTTACTTTCCAGGTGCGCCTACAAATACTTGCAATCCTGAACAATCTCTACTTCAACCCCCCCTAATTGACAGAGGGGTCATTGGGAACAAGATTGTGATCTCTCTAAATCTACTATCAGATCCTGCATTTTACTGATGTTCAGCTGTAAGCAATTAATCTCTCACCAGCTTACAAAGCTCTCCACCACCCTCCTGTATTCCTCCTTATCTCCATGCTTGATACTTCCTACTATGACCGAGTCATCAGAGTATTTTTGCAGGTGATAGCTCTCAGTGTTTTAGCTGAAGTCTGCAGTATACATGGTGAAAAGGAAAGGTGATAAAACTGTTCCCAGCAGTGCTCCCATGCTACACAGCACTGTGTCAGACATAAAGCCCTGCATCTACACATCTTGGGGCTATCAGTCAAATAATCTAGAATCCACGAAACTAAGGGAGCATCCACATTCATCACTGACAGCTGACTCCCCAGTCTGTCTAGTTGGATGGTGTTAAAAGCACTTGAGAAATCAAAGAATATGATTCTGTGGGATCCTCCTAGTTTACCCAGGTGACTGTACGTACTACAGTGATATTGCCACATTTGGTGCCTTCATCTACTGTGCTGGGCCTGAATACATGGTAGGTGTTGAAACCCTGCACTGATGGGGTGCTCACCATGGTCTTGAAACAGGTCTCCATGATAAAGCATTCCAGAGTAGGCAGTGTCATTAGGGATTGAAGTGGTTTGTTGTGGCTGCTAGCAATGAGTACCAATACCTTTATGTTATTCAGACTTTGTTTTGGCACTTCGTAAGCTTTTGAAGACTGATATGGCCTAAAAAAGGCACTATGGGGGTGAACAAGGTTTAGGCAATATACAAAAGCCCTGTGGAGAAAGGTACATGCCATCCCTGACAAAGCAGTTACAACTTGTCACATGATACAATGATACTTGCCATGTGATATGATCTTGTAATATGCATCAAGTAGTTTGATAACCTTATTATCCCAGATCTAGCTGTTACACAATTTTGATGTTACATGCTTCATTAGGATTTAATCTGGTTCATTGGCAAAACTATATTCTATAAAGGAACCCAGCAAACCTGAAAACAAAGATTCTATACTTTAGTTATTCATTGACAGGATTTTAGAGGATGGTGTGCTATGTGTAGTCAAAGTAGACTTTGCTTGCATTAACCTATATTGATCTGTATGCTTTATTTGAATGCCTGCTAAAGGAATGCATAACTAGGATACCCTCGTACGTGCACCCATAGACTCCTACTGTAAGCAGTGTCAGAGTGTGGGTGGGTTACTCTGCAGTCAATCAAAGTGAAGTGCAGTGATGTGTGTTACTCATCTGAAGTCTCCATATATGGAATTCTGGCTATCAGCAGGAAAGATATGGGCATAGGGATTGTCTAAAATACCCACATAACAGTTCTCCATCTCCTCCTTTTTCTGTAGGTTCAGGTGAATATTAATCTGGTGTGAAATGGCCGCTTGCACAAGGATACTACACAGCATGTAGCAGTAACAACTCTGTGTACTGGGCAGCACGGAAGACACACTAAACATAAGACACTACTGTTTTTTTTTTTCCATCAAGGATTAATAAGGGTTAGTGTATATATCAACCCATCTCACTCTAAAAATAGCACTACAAAGGCCAAAGACCTAAATACAGCATCACATGACGAGTCATTTACAACAGCTGGCATGGCTTCATTTCCTAGCGATGGAAGTAGTCCTACAAATCAGGAAGCAAAATTGGCATTTGTGTATAACATAAAGTTGCTCTACTAAAATTCAACCAACCACTCAAGGATGTTACAACTCATTGATCCTAATGGTGTTGTCATATGAAATCAATTGCCAGCATTATTTCTATTACAGTGCCAGCAATAACTTTCTGTTTTTTTAACCTTTTTCTTATCTCGGCAAATGTATGATTCAAAGGGTTCTGTGGGATGACAGATTAAGAATACACGTAAACACATAGCACTTTTCTTGATGGTGGAGCATGGCAATGTGGAAGATCAGTGCTATGTGGTTTCAACATAGCAAGTTAACACAGCAGACACCGCATCTCACCTGCAGACCAACCTAAATGCACATTAGAGAATTCAAGCCAACCATAGCTAATGGTCAACATGTGCCTGACCCTCATTCCCAGTGAATGTCTATAAGATGTGGGTACTGAAAGGGAAGACACCCTATTAGGGTGAACTGGGATGCAAAAGCCAGACAAGATGGGGGAAAGAATGAGTTAAATTGCTACCAAGAAAGGTTTGAAGGCCAGATGGGAAACAGTCACCCCAATCATCAAAATCAATAACAATTTAATTTGTCTAGTTGCATAAATGCCAGTACACAAGCAACATTAACCAAACTTTTGTGTTACTATGAGTATGTGTTACAAAACTGGGGCAAACATTGAATTGTGAAAGGCAGTATAAGGCTATAGAGACTGGTGGATGATTAAAGGAATGTGGTCTGTAGGGCAGGGGCAAGTGCACACAGAAAAGGGAACAGGGCTGTCTCACAAAAAGTATTATTAGTTGTATTTACAAATAAATAAAGGTACAAAATATACATCTTAGTGCAAACTTAGTACACACTTTTATTCAGAGTTTTCAAACACCTTTATTGAATTATCACTTGTGACACAGGCAAATTTACATTCATATAAAAGTAATCAAACTATATTAACTTAAACATTACACTTTACCTATAATGATATATATCATATAACCTAAGCAATATTACATAAATTATTCAATTCTTGCTTTTTTTAAACAAGAAACATCTTCATTAAACCATCACTTACTACACAGGCAATCACACATTTATATAAAATAATTCATTAAACCATCACTTACTACACAGGTAATCACACATTTATATAAAAGAAAACAAACCACTCACAATCCTAGTTGCAAGCATTTTACATCAAAAACCATACTGACACACTCCCAGTTGCAAACATTATACATTACTTATAATCTACCCAATCTTTCTTATTCAAACACTACATAGATAGCTCTTTTAGTTCTGCTGCCTTTTAGACCTCATTCCTTCCTTGTTTGTATTGTTCCCACAATTCCCATTTTTTTCCTATGTATTTATTTATTTTTTATTTATTTATTTACATTTGTTGACCGGGGGTGCCCGACTGGACATAGGTCCATTTTCAGCGGAGGCCCGGGGAGAAAAGCTCCACAGTTAAAATAAACAGACAGTAGTTACATTGGATTACATAGCGATTAACAATATAACATAGCAATTACTTACAACATATTTACAGATGAAGAACATAGTATATCAGCAGACAACTAGAATCTTTATCTGTGAAGTACATAACAGACATTAACAAATGTTACAATAAGAAGTTCCTGCTGTATAATAAGTACTAGGCTTATGAGCATCTGAGCTTGCTATAATCAAGGTAGTTAGTGGAGTGGAAAGAAAGGTAGTGGTTGGATGGGGTGGGTGATTTTAGAGTGGGAGTTGCAAGGGCATAGCCAGCATGTTTTTAGGTGCGCTTTTAGTAAAGTTTTGAAGTGGTGCATGATGGTACGGAGGTAATTGTGGGTGGGAGGGCTATGGTGCAAGAGAATAGTGCTTCACCATCAGAGTTATTGTCTTTAGTGATCTGCAAGTGATTTTTGTTGCTGGATCTTAGTAGTCAGGTGGTGTGATAGGGTTGCAGTAGATTCTGGAGGGATGGGACATTTAGTGGATGGTTTACTAGTTTGTGGGCGAGTGAGAGTTGATACCATTGAAGGAGGTGAGGGATTTCAAGCCAGCCCAGTTCAGCAAGTGAGAGACAGTGGTGGCTACGGTAGGATGCCCCTGTGGTGAATTTGGCAATTTTGTTGTAGCAGGTATCTAGCTTGTTTAGATCGCATTGCCTTAGGTTGGTATATACTGGAGAGGCATAAAGTAGGGTGGAGATAAGGTGGGAATTTGCTATTGAAATCTTTGCTGCTTTGGTTTGAAGTTGCTTATTTCTGTATAACGCTCCTAGTTTTTTGTGGACTTTTTTTATGGTCATGGATATGTGAATGTCAAATTTTAGTTTATTGTCTATTTCCAATAATAATAATAATATTAATAATATATAATAATAATAATAATAATAATAATAATATGTAGTTTGCTCCTACCCTTTTCTAAAGATCTCAATTTCAGTTGTTTTAGCCCTGTTACTATATTCACTACTTCCAGTATAGTTGGTTTAAATTTTGATTTCCATTTTCTGGTAATTGCTTTTTTTGGCAGCCACCATTATTAGACACAGCAAGGCCTTACTAAGTCTAGGTAATTCCAATTCTGTATCATAGCTCAGAAAAATCATCTCCATCATTAGGCCAAGTTGCTAACCCATTTATGGTCAGAATTAAAAAAAAAATACTTACAAAACTTGTTAGCAGAAGTATATCTCTTTAATACTCCAGATGATAAGGATTTATTTAATGAAAGCTGACTCACTTTTATTTCTTCATGTATATATTTATTTTGAAATGTGCATCAAACTATTGTTATGAAGAAGGTCACTATAACAAGGTGTATGTCAAGACCAGTAAATACAACATTCCTTGTTACAGACAGCCTCAAACTCCAAAGTCCTATTAATAGTATAAATATATCATAAAAGAGCAAGAATGCATCACCACTATGATGATCGAAAAAATTCAGAGAACATAAAAGCAAATAACTAAACTCCTACTAACCAAAAGAAGTTCAAACCTGTATAACTAGACCCATATGAAGAGAAAACACTTCCTCAGAACACTGTGTGACTGCAGATGTGCTTTCCTTGTTAAATTGCAATGATATGGCTAGACCACATATGCTTCAATATGCAAACCAACAAATGTCAACAAACAATGGAAATACATGAGCAAAAATATTAATACTGAGGGGCATGGAGTGCTTAGATGTTATAACTAATAAAATTATGTTATATGCTGAATAAGATAAAAATGGCTGAAAGAGTGAATGTCTTAATATACTATGTACAGTAGACACCAAGAAACTCAGGGTACGAATTTGATGTAGCATCGTTCATAGGTAGGTACTAGGCTATCGGCTCAAGGGCCTAAGTAAGCCTAGCCAACAAGGTTCCCTGGCTTACGTCACCCAAGAAAGTTAATTTCCTGTGCCCCTGTCGAGCAGAGCCACAGAAGTGATTCCCAGGGTGTATTTCCTATTTCCCATCTACTCATCAATATTTTTCCTTGAAGGGTGCTAATGAGGAACTTTGCTTGACATAGATGGCTTGTTGGCACAATTCTCAAACCAGGTAATCCAATCACCAGAGTGTGGACAGGAAAAACACCACAGAATAGCACGAAAAACAATTTATTCCAAGTTGAGCTTTCTTTCCTACTCGAGGGAATTCTTCAGAACAATACATTAAAAAAACACACACCAAGCCACTTATAAACCCACCCCAATTAAACAATTACACTCTAATTAAAACAATTTTTCACAATAAATTCCTGCTTCAAAACGAAAATAAGATAAATAAATGTTATCGAAAACTCATATCATACCAACTTTAAAACAGTAAAAACATAATCTTAAGTCAAATACTTTCATAAAAACAGTACCTTAACCTTGAGAAAGAAAAAAAAAGGGGGAACAAGTTCCACCTGTTATCCTAAAATGTTATACAATTTCAAAATACTAGAGATACTAATCATCTCATTTATACCTGGATACTGAGATGTGTTTAAAAACAATTGCCACCACAGTTCCAGTATATCTAAATGTACGTTCAATATTCTACCCTGTTCATCTTTTAATAGTTGTTGAATCACCAAAAATTTAAACTGATGCCCATGACACTCCTGCAAATGGCTGTAAAGGGCACTAGTGCTCCTTTTATTTTTCATATCCCCCAAATTCTCTCCTATTCTAACCTTGAATTTCCTACAAGTTTTACCTATGTAGAATATAGGGCAATCCTGACACTTTGCCAAATAAATCACGTTACTGTTGCAGTTAAAATGTCCCTTGATGTGAATCCCCTTTCTATTTACATTAAAATGTTCCCGTTTCAAGAATGTATGAACAATTAACACATGCATTACATTTGTAATTCCCAACTCTCCTGTTGCATGTGTTACACTCAGTTCTTCTTTCTAAAATGTTCTTTTTTCTAAAATGTTCTTCAAAGACCTGTCTTTTCTAAATACAAATCTAGGAACTTTTCCCACTTTTTGTGCAATGTTTGCATCAAACTGCAAGATTTCCCAGTTGCTTTTAACAAAGTCAAGGACTGCGTCTACCACACCATTGTCAGTAATTATCAAACTCGTATTAATGTTAGCTTTGTCATCCAATCCACCCAAGCGTCTATAAATTCCATTTCCCAAAATGGGCTTGTAAATGCCTTTGTCACATTTACTTTTTACTTCGACACTGACATCACGTAACAGACCATTTGGGTAACCTCTCTGTCTAAACATCTGCATAATAAATTCTAATTCACTTAAGAACTCTTCCTGTAAACTAACCATTCTGGCTGCCCACACCATTTGCCCCTTAACTACAGACTTCTTTTGATGGTGCGGGTGCCACCTACTATAATCTAAATATGAGTTGGAAAAGGTTGTTTTTCTGTAGCTTCTAGTTACAAACCTTTTATTCACCTGATCCATCTCCAAATCAACATCCAAATAATTGATTCTAAGTCTATTATATTCATAAGCGAATTTCAAAAAATGCACTGTTTCATTGATAAACAACAAAAATTCTTTTAACCTAGCCTCAGTTCCCTTCCAAATCAGGAAGAAGTCATCCAAGAACCTAGTGTAATGCACAATTTGTGACATAAAGGGACTGTTCATCAGGTACTCTTGTTCCCAAAAGGACATGACCAAGTTAACGAAAATGGGGGCACAAGCTGCCCCCATTGCCACACCCTTGATCTGTTTGTAATACTGTCCCGCAAAATAAATGTAGTTACTTTTTAGAACTTCCCCCATTAACACAATGAACTTATTCACCTCATCCTGATGGAAAGTAGTTGTCTTGTTAAGCTGCTGTTCTAACCAATTTAGCCCCTCATCATGAGGTATTACTGAAAAAAAAAGGTTACATACATCAATCGTAACCATAATTAAATCAGGAGTAACCTCAATCATGTTAAGCTTGCCCAAAAAATGCCAATGATCCTTGCTAATATATGTAAAAACCTCCAAACTTTTTTCCATGTTCTGGTCCAAGTATTTACTAATAAAGCATGTCTTGGACCTTTTGTCATCCACAATAGGCCTAAATTTAGAATTGATTAGACCCTTGTGGATTTTGGGAATGCCAAAGATGTTGGAAACCATGGGATGCTCATTTTTCATATAAAAATATTCTTTTTCATCAATTTGACCCTGATATAGCATATCATCTAGTAACAAGTCTATCTTATGGTATGTCACCTTAATTTCATTCAAAGAACTCTCTTCATAGGTGCCATCCAGCAGCAAGGAGTTCATCGCATCAAGGTAGTCACCCTTCTCCATAATGACTCTTGTCCGGGTTTCATGAACCGGGAAGTGTTATGGCTGGTTAAATCTGCCAATAACCATTGTTCTTCTTTGGTCATATTGAATATCTTTTCCCTGATTCCTATTTTTTTTGGTAATATACACTTGCCTAATGTCTTTTTCACAGATTTTTTAAAATAATCCAATCACGTTGTTCAAAGAGGGATTAAAGGTGCTAGGCTCCCTTAAATCTTCATTGATAATGATTCAGAAATAACTCCTCCCAACTACAATATCATCAGGAAAGACAGAACCCACAAAAAAGGAGGTGGAGTTGCTCTACTCTACTCCTCTTCCTTTTCAGTTACTCCATATTCTAAATCAGTTCCCCAATTTGCTAATGCCGAAATACTTCTAGCCCTACTCCACCTGAACAAACATAAAACAATATGCTTAGCCTCCCTCTATATTCCTCCTGGTGATAATATACCCATTCTTGTGGACATCCTCTTCTGGCTCTCCACCAACATTACTAATGAAACAGTTATCCTAGGTGACGTTAACATCAACTGGTCCTCAATCCAATGCCCTACAAACCCCCTAAATATAAACCTTTACAACTTTCATCAGCTAATCGATACAATAACCAGACCATCTAAGGACCATTCCTCTGGAAGCACCCTAGACTAGATTCTGGTATCACACCCACACCATATCTCCAGTAACGGTACACTCCCTGACTCCTTCAGTGACCACTTTCCTACTTTCGCTCACCGTCACTCTCCATCCCTACAACTGCCACATACCACCATCTCTGTACACTCCTTAAAAAACTGTAACCCCAACACTTTCTCAGACTTACTTAATTTCACTGGAGTCTCCTAAATACACTTCCCCTAGATGAAGCTGTCACCTACTTTAATACATCATTTCTAAACCTTCTAGACACCCTGGCCCCCCTAAAAATGAAAAGAGTTAAGAGCAAAACTATCCCATGGTTAAGCAAAAATACCTTAGCTGTCATGCGCCTCCGTGATAAAGCCTTGAAAAACCACTATAAACACAGAACACCAGACACCCTAAATGAATACAAAATACTCTGCAACAAAGTTAAGAAACTTATCACTTCCGACTGCAAATCCTACTATATCACCCTCCAAAACAATCACAAGACCAACCCCAAAAAATTCTGGGACAGTATCTTCTCCCTCTTCAACCCTGGCAGAAAAGAAAACCCACACCTTGATCACAATATTTCTGATACCATCCTAGCCTCCCAATTTAACACCTTCTTCAGTGACTCCATATCAAAACTAACATCATCATTCACAAACAATTCCACTCACCCAACAAAAATTCCCACCACCCCTTCCTCCTTAGATTCTTCCTCCTCCCATATCCCTCTCTTCTCTCTCAAACCCATACCTGTATCTACCATAAAAAAAACTCCTTAGACTCCTCCTTAGATACTTCCTCCTCCCATATCCCTCTCTTCTCTCTCAAACCCATACCTGTATCTACCATAAAAAAACTCCTTCTCAAATTAAAACCTTGCTCTAATGCCCCTGATAACATCCCTTCCTTGTTCCTAAAGACAGCTGCTGATGCCATCACCTTCCCTATCTGTATACTTATAAACAGGTCAATCCAAGAAGGTTATGTACCCCTAATTTGGAAAAAAGCCTACATTATTCCCCTCCACAAAGGAGGTAACAATAATAAATTCTCCAACTTTAGACCTATAGCCATCTTATCTCCCATCTCCAAACTACTTGAAAAATGCATCCACATACAACTACTACCATACCTCACCAACAGCCACCTACTAACCCCAACACAACATGGTTTCAGACCTGGCCACAGTACCTCTACTGCACTACTCTCCTTCCTTGAAACTGTAAATAAAGCCAGAGATTATAACCACATTGTCTCCACCCTCCTCCTAGACCTATCTAAGGCATTCAATACCATCTCCCACTCCCTACTCCTGACCAAACTCTCTGACCTACATCTTTCATCCTCCTGTATCAACTGGTTTACCAGTTACCTTGCCAACAGGCAACAATCCATTAAATGGAAGAAAACTACCTCCTCATTCCTCAACACAGTCACTGGTGTACCCCAAGGTTCCATATTAGGGCCCCTACTGTTCAACATCTTCATTAATGACTTCCACCACAATATCCCAAATGCTAAAATAGTTCAATATGCAAACGATTCTACAATTATCTGTGCTGCAAACTCCATTCCCACCCTTATAAAACTAACTCAAGATGCCTTCTCAACAACTAAAAAATGGATGCATGATAACCACCTAGCTCTAAATCCATCAAAAACCAAACTCATGATATTCACCCCATCCAAAAGCATAACTATCGACATAAATTCTTTCCTTATAAATAGTCACAACAACGCATCCCTAGAAGTCGTTTCCAGTGCTAAACTGTTAGGAGCTCTCATTGATAATCAGTTTAATTTTGATTCTCACATACAAACAAACATAAAAAAAACACACCACAAACTTTGTATGTTCTATCGCCACATCCGCTTCCTCTCTCCATCCACTAGATTCCTCATCTCTACCACATATCTAATCCCTTCTCTCCTCTATGGGGCCCCACTCTTAACCAACCTAAAATCCTCTACCAAAACAAAACTCTCCTCCTGCTACAACAAAATCGCCAAATTCACCACTGGCCATAGATCCTCCTCCCATCACTGCACTGCCCTCCACAAACTGAACTGGCTAGAGCTCACAAACTACCTTATCTACACTCAGCTAACTCATGCTCATGAGCTCATTTTCAAGCCCTCACTCTGTCCCTCACTCACCTCAACCTTCACCATGCACCAACCTAACAGACCCCTAAGAACCAGCACTCAGAACCTAATTGAACTCCACAAACCTGCCCATCCAGTAGGCAAACTCCTACTCTCTTTTTCTCTAGCCCATCTCTGGAACTCCCTCCCACCTCAAATCCGCAGTACCAGCAGCCTTCCCATCTTCAAAACTCTCCTCCTCTCACATTTATCATCTCGCTGGGAATGCTCATGTTCTCATCCTGCATAACATCCCCAGCTACTACCTTACCTTCCCCAATCTACAATCACATCCCCTGTGGGAACACACACACTGTAAATAATCTCTTAAAGTTAATATCTTCTGCACATACCTACTAACTATTGTCTTCATTTAACATTCCTGAAAAAAATAAATAAATAATTTTGTTTGTAAATTGATATGAATTGTCACTATGCTTCACATTCCAGCTGTATTAACATTTTCACATGCTTATATGTACTCTTCTGTTCACTTTTACAAACTATTACACTATTGTATTGTATTTTTTACTTTTTTATTTTGCCTGATATTATGCCATTGTATTGCATTCTTTACTTTTACTTTATTTTATATTTATATTTTATTTTATTTTATATTTTTACCTGATATTGTATCTATGGAGCTTTTCTCCCTAGGATTCCATTGAAAATGGGTTCACTCGGCCCAATGGACCATCCTGGCAAACAAACTTCAAATAAATAAATAAATAATAATGCCCTGATCACTCGGGTGATTGAACCAAACCTTTAGATTTAACTTCCTAGTGAAACATTTCAAATCAATAAGAGTACTGACCATATTTTCTATTCTATAAGGTATAAAAGTAAGCCCCTTAGCTAATAAATTAGCTTGTTGGCCATTAAGATGTAATTGTGAATAATTATAAATTTTAAAGTCACCCTTGATGTCAGTGTCGAAGTAAAAAGTAAAGTGACAAAGGCATTTACAAGCCCATTTTGGGGAATGGAATTTATGGACTCTTGGGGACATTAGTATGAGTTTGATAATTACTTACAATGGTGTGGTAGATGCAGTCCTTGACACTGTTAAAAGCAACTGGGAAATCTTGCAGTTTGATGCAAACATTGCACAAAAAGTGGGAAAAGTTCCTAGATTTGTATTTAGAAAAGACAGGTCTTTGAAGAACATTTTAGAAAGAAGAACTGAGTGTAACACATGCAACAGGAGAGTTGGGAATTACAAATGTAATGCATGTGTATATTGTTCAAACATTCTTGAAACGGGGAAATTTTAATGTAAATAAAAAGGTGATTCACATCAAGGGACATTTTAACTGCAACAGTAGCAACGTGATTTATTTGGCAAAGTGTCAGGATTGCCCTATATTCTACATAGGTAAAACTTGTAGGAAATTCAAGGTTAGAATCGGAGAGCGTTTGGGGGATATGAAAAATAAAAGAAGCACTAGTGCCCTTTATAGGCATTTGCAGGAGTGTCATGAGCATCAGTTTAAATTTTTGGTGATTCAACAGTTATTAAAAGATGAACAGGGTAGAATATTGGACATATATTTAGATATACTGGAACTGACATAGTAATTGTTTTTAAGCGCATCTCAGTATCCAGGTATAAATGAAATGATTAGCATCTCTAGTATTTTAAAATTGTATAACATTTTAGGATAACAGGTGGAACTTGTTCCCCCTTTTTTTTCTTTCTCGAGGTTAAGGTACTGTTTTTATAAAAGTATTTGACTTAAGATTATGTTTTTACTGTTTTAAAGTTGGTATGATATGAGTTTTCGATAACATTTATTTATCTTATTTTCGTCTTGAAGCAGGAATTTATTGTGAAAAAATGTTTTAATTAGAGTGCAATTGTTTAATTGGGGTGGGTTTATAAGTGGCTTCGGTGTGTGTTTTTTAATGTATTGTTCTGAAGAAATCCTTCGAGTAGGAAAGAAAGCACTCAACTTGGAATAAATAGTTTTTCGAGCCATTCTGTGGTGTTTTTCCTGTCCACACCCTGGTGATTGGATTATATAAATGGCTTGTTCCAGAGTATAGGAAGTCTCTGGGACAGGAATCCATCCCTCCAGCATGTTCTGTTTAATGTGGTGACAAGGTTTAGGTCCCTAGAGCGTGTAGCTCGGAGGGATTGGGATTTCCATTTAACATACAGTTAGAAATGATTAGATAAATGAAGAGTACTACAAAAGCATATCATTATCAATGTTGTAAATGGATTTTTAAACGTGTAACACATTGTGCAGCTGTACAAAAAAGCATTTGAAAGTCAGCACTCAAACTGTAGGTCATTAGCTAATGCCTCAGTAAGATGGGACTTAAACAAGCTGTTGCTTATAAAGTTTTACGAACTTGCAGTGTGATGTGCAGCAGCAGTATCTTGGATAAGGCAGCCTTTGAAAGTGGCTCTATTCAACTACATTTTATACACTGATTATGTGTACTATTATTTATTTATTTTATTTTATTTTACATTTGTTTACTGGGAAAGTCCAATTGGGAAACAAGTGAAGAAAAAGCAAACCAAACAACACCAAAATGAGGGTCCTTGTCGGCAGAAACCACACAAATAAGTCCTAAACGCGTTTATTAAAATTCAACAGAGCGCTTTCGCCACAGAACACTGTGGCTTCATCAGAGGCAATAGAAAACAGTCATAACACACTCCGTTTAAATCAGGTAAACCAGGAAATGACATTTTCCTGCTTCCTGAACACGGCAGCAAAATTTTAAAAACATTTCTTTAAAAACTTGTAAGCAGTAATATACAACAAAACAGTTACTACTTGTAAAATCTCATTACTGAAAAAATACTAAATGTGTAAAAAGTATAAAAACCTCCTGCATTTTTATACTTTTTACACATTTAGTATTTTTTCAGTAATGAGATTTTACAAGTAGTAACTGTTTTGTTGTATATTACTGCTTACAAGTTTTTAAAGAAATGTTTTTAAAATTTTGCTGCCGTGTTCAGGAAGCAGGAAAATGTCATTTCCTGGTTTACCTGATTTAAACGGAGTGTGTTATGACTGTTTTCTATTGCCTCTGATGAAGCCACAGTGTTCTGTGGCGAAAACGCTCTGTTGAATTTTAATAAACGCGTTTAGGACTTATTTGTGTGGTTTCTGCCGACAAGGACCCTCATTTTGGTGTTGTAAAGTCCAATTGGGCACATATCCTTTTTCAGTGGAGGCCCGGGGAGAAAAGCTCCAGTTATAAATATAATATTAACTTATACTAGCATTCATAGAGTAACATTTACAGACATTTCAACAATTTAACGAACATACAGAATACTATGTTGATGGTAAATAATATGAAAAGTAAAGTAATGTCTTTTGGCTTTTCCCGGTTAGGGGTCACCACAGCAGAACACCAGTCCGCTTATGACTGGCAGTAGATTCTTATGGTGCTGAGGTGCCAGCCCAATGCCCAACCTTCAACGAAGGCACACCCATTCACGCACGCACCTACCTGCATGTCTTTAAATGTCACTCAACCACGGGGAGGACATGTAGACTCCACACAGAAGCTGCTCCAGCCGAGAAACGAATCGGAAAACCTCTTGCTGTGAGGCGACAATGCTAACCACTGCACCACCGCGGCCTGGTAAATAATATGAAAAGTAAAAGACAAATTTCACTTCCTGGCAAAAAGTCTTATTATATCACACATTTCTACAACTATAGTAGAAATAACTGAGTGGGTTAAAACATGTACAGATGTAATTGCTACCATTTTATTATTATTATTGAGTGAATATCTGCATTGTCTGCCAGCTTGTTTTATAAAATGCAGTGGTGTGTCCATTTCACAAAAAAATGTCATATATATATATATATATATATATATATATATATATATATATATATATTATGTTAAAGCTGTTGCTCAGATTTACTCTAAGATTCCCTCTAGCTTTTGAAGCAGTGACTTTTTTGGAGACAGACCTTTAGTCCCTGAACATTGACATACAGATAGACAGCCCAGGGAAAGTTGTTGCTATGATGTCTTGTATATATTTATACATTGTATACACTGTAAATGCTTCACTGCGCTCTTTTACTACTGTAAAAAGGTAAACAATTCCAAGGGATAGTGTTCTGGTTTAATTACAGATTTAAGGACACTGTTATTTTTTTCTTATTTTTTATTTAATTTTATGGCCTAAAGCATCAAAAATGTATCCGTACTCCTGAGTAAATTTTCAATATCTTTTATACTTGGGAACACTCAGTGGTTAGTAGGAGCAGATCAAAGTATGACAGAATGTCTAAAATATAATTCAATTAATCTTCAATAGTTTCATATTACTGTATTAGAAAAAAATAATTTGGCTAATGTTTAAGAAATACCATGGTTTTAATTGTTCTTTTATTCTGGAAATATGAATAATGTGTTAGCTTTCTTGTATTAAAGTGATAGTACTTGCTGTTAAGTTGCTCTGTACAGAATTCTTAAAGGCAATGACCTGTCAGAGAATTTGCACACCTTGCCTATAGGAATATATATATGGACATATTTCAGAATGGAATGAGGACTTTGTGGAACTTGTTGGAGTTCAACTGTCTTCTTTTTCTTTTGGCTGATCTCATTAATGGTCACCACAGCAGATCATCTGTCTCCATTTCTTCCTGCCCTCTGCATCTTGCTCTTGTCACACCAACCACCTACATGTCCTCTCTCACCACATTGATAAACCTTATCTTAGGCCTTCCTCTTTTCCTCTTACCTGGCAGCCAAGGGCGCCCGCAGCTAGGTGCAAGGGGGTGCACTTGCACCCCCCTGGAATCGGCTGACTAGTTAATGTTATAATTTAAAAAAAAGTTTTTTTTTTTTTTTTTTTTTTTAGAGGGCGTTCTTCTTTAAGAAGAAAGAAGTCCGTGCTGACATCATGCGTTCTTCTTTAAGAAGTCCAGTCGCGGTCGTGCTGACATCATCGCGCATATTTTCAAGTTTGCGAGCGGGAACTCACATGGACGGTTTCGGGTTCGCAAGCGGGAGGAAACGAGCGGGAACTGAAATGGACGGAAGATGGGACGGGTGTCGGGTTCGCAAGAGGGAGGAAACGAGCGGAAGATGGGACAGGTTTGCAAGCGGGAGGAAATGAGCAGAAACTGAAGCGGACAGAAGATGGGACTCTTTCAGAGTGAGTTGTGTGTGTGTGTGTGTGTGTGTGTGTGTGTGTGTGTGTGTGTGTGTGTGTGTGTGTGTGTGAGAGAGAGAGAGAGTGCAAGAGACAATATATTAATGAAACGTCTGTTGGCTGGCTGGAGCATAGGTAAAGTGAGATATACTTAGAAGAAGAAGTCCGAGTTTTACAGACTGAGATTAGGAAATTATTTTGCTTTAATTGTTATAAGGAATGCATACTGTTGTTAATAATATAGTCATTCAGTTCCATAATGAAAAGTAAGTTTATAAAATACAATTTTGTCTAAATCTGATCCAAGCTTGTAGGACTACACCATTGTAGTAGTGATAAGCCAGTAGTCTTCTCATTGATCATGGAGGCCTTTGTCTCTTTCTGATTTGATGTTGTGGATCACAGTTATATAATAATTATAGCATATCACAGGTACTTTCCCACACATTCATGAACAACAATAATGTTGTCTAACAAACGACTGGTGCTATTCTCCTCATATCCAGCTTTTGGAACGTATGGCCCACAGGTGAAATGGAGGCATAACTCAAGTGTACAGCAATGCCACTACTTTTCCAGAAACCTATTCTGTGCACCCTAATGTGCATCACACCACAAGGCAACTCACTCCCCACACAAGTCTGAAATGTATTTTCACTGTGTGTAACATAGCAGTACATTATCATATGTCAAATTATGAATGAAGCTTACAGTATGTGTCCTTTCTCTACTGAAGTGGTTATGATAATTAAACAGACATTAAGATGAACTGTGACATTAGCAATGATACCTGAATACAGTGAATGGGTAGTTTTGGTCTCTTCCAGTTAGTAATTTGCAGGGAAATAATGTCTATCCACAAAAAGTTAAAACAGATGTCAAGTTCAATATTAAACTGAAGGAAAGGGAGGTTGCTGTACATAAAAACTCTGTCCGTTTCTCATTTTATACTGCATGAGCTTTCCTACAAACATATTTACTTTGTACCTTCATGACATGGATTTAAAATATGAGGAGGCACTATTCAGAGTGGCAGATATCCTATACAGAGGTCATCCACCTTTACTTGTCAGTCTGCTTACTTGTTTTACATTCATTAGTCAAAGTTTGCTCTTCATTTTTTAATAAGAGTATAGCAAGATGACTAGAGATTTATTACTCTTTGTTTTGCTTTGTTTTGGTCTGCCTCATCCTCAAAAGAAGGACATTGACTGTTTATTAAATGTAGAAACCTGTCTCGGGGAGCTAACACTTGTAACAGTTGGGATAAGCCATTATGCTCAGTGGCATGCATTATAATTCATTCTAGTCAGTGTGGTTATATGCTTGCACCCCAGTCATTTCCTTATGTTTTTAATACACTGGAATGCAAATTAAATGACTAAATATTCCTTCCTGGATTGTCAGAAAAATAATCTGCTTAAATATTTTAACATATAGCAGAAACTGTTATTTCTTCTGTTGAAAATTTTATAATTACTTAAAGCTTCATTTTCAACATTTGCATTATTCTGTCTCCAGCAAGCCCCTTGTAATGCAAGTCATATCAGAAACACAAAAACACAATCAAGGAAATGAAGGCGACTCCATCAATATGTTTTTGGAATGTAAGTGTGTGTGTGTGTGTGTGTGTGTGTGTGTGTGTGTGTGTGTGTGTGTGTGTGTGTGTGTGTGTGTGTGTGTATAGTGTGAGACACATACCTCTATGAGAGCTGAAAGAAATACAAGACATACAGTCATGCAGTTAGGCATTTCGTGTAGAAGAAAAAAAGGAAGCCCTCTAGTAAGTCAGAAATAAATCCTGGGCTACTATAAAAGCTCTCAAGCGCTTCATTAGACTGTTAATGCATTTGTGTGTGTGTGTGTGTGTGTGTGTGTGTGTGTGTGTGTGTGTGTGTGTGTGTGTGTGTGTGTGCACTGGGGAGGTACTAGTGCAAGGCACTGCATCATGGCATCAGCTAGAGTCCATTTCCTCAATCATCAGGTATGTAAATATAGCATTACATTAAGGGGAAATCCAAAACTGTACATCCCTTCACAACAGTACCACATTGAAAGAGGCATGTATGTAAAATGAGACATAAAGGTAAAGCATGTATACAGGTACGACTGACAACAAAAGTATGAATATACAGTGACCATGATGTAAGAAAATAATTTTGTCAACTACAGAAAGCAGTGCAGTTTTCTGGTATATTAACAGTAAACAAAATGAGCTCTCATTGTTATCAGTTCCAATTTGAATTGTACATAATGCCTTTTCTCAAAGCACTACATGGTGGTGGGTAGAGAATAAGGCTTGAACCCTGTAACTTGGGTCCAAGTGGCAAGAGCCTGAATTCCCTACCCACCACCATTTGTAAAAATGTTGCAGGTTTTTCCCTCATACTTTTTCTGCTCCTCATAAAATCTGTGGTTTCTGTATTTGTGTCCTTGCAAAGCCAGTGGTAGCATTGTTGCCTGACAGCTACATGTTCTCTGGTTTGATTCTTGGCTGTCTGGAGTGTTTCTCTCTGGGCCTCTGCTAAAAATTAACTTTTTTTTCCCCAAATCAGACTTTCCTGGTTAACAAATGTTAAAAAAAATGACACTCATTTGAATATCAGACTTCATATTCTTCAGAAGGTGCATGGTAACAAAAGCTTTTATTCTAGCAATTTTCTAAGTGTACAAGACGGATATTTGAAATGTATCCCTGTCTTTGGGACTGTATTCCCCCATTATTGGCTTCATCCAGGTTTTGTGCTAAGGTTGAGAGCTATGGTAAGAACTGAATTCACTGAATATGTTTGGGGGCTATAGTCCCCCATTACTGGCTTTGTCCGGGTGTTTTTTGCTAAGAGGTTGAGAGCTATGGTGAGAACTGAATTCACTGAATGTTTGGGGGCTGTATTCACCCATTATTGGCTTTGTTCAGGTATTTTGTGCTAAGAGGTTGACAGCTGTGCTATGGTGAGAACTGAATTCACTAAATGGTAGCCATTTAAGTTTCAGTCGTCCTCTTTCACAAAACAGCTGATTTGGCATAGTGGTATGTTGCTCTGACCGTTTTGCACAGGGTCCCCTGGGTTCAAGACATGGCAGTGAAATGTATGATGGTAACGCAGCATTTTATTCTAGCAACTTTCCAACATTATACAAGCAATGTTTAAAATGTTCTTCTTTAAGAAGAAAGAAGTCTGTGCTGACATCATGCTTTCTTCTTTAAGAAGTCCAGTCATGCGTGCTGACATTGCTCATCAGGGGGGGGTGGCCTTTTGTCCCCCCCCCCAATAAATGTTGGCTTTTTCCAGATTTCTTGCGCTGCAAAGTTCAGAGATACAGCTGAGTGTCGAGTAGATTTTATAAGGAGCTGAGAGCTGCAGGGGAGCAAAAGTTTAGTGCTGCTTATGTTTAGTCTGCATGTATTGTTAATAGCACAACAGATAGTGTACTTGCTTTTGATGCTGAAAGCTGTGGGTTCTACTCCCACAGTAGGTGGATGTATTGCTGATACTGTACTGTGTTGTAAAGGGGGTGGATGCTGCCGCCCTTTTTGGCAAAGATACCTAGTAACTATGAACCTGTTGCCAGTTTGCTATCCATTCCCTATTGCGGTATTACTAGCTTATCATTTTTTATTGCATGTAACAAAGGCAATTTATTCTTCAAGGGCAACAGGCACTTTTTTGTAGATGAAACAATGACATATAAAGTTGTTTGCTAGCAGCAACCTATTTATTAGTTACAAATTTCTTTAATGTGGATTTTACTGCTTCAGAGATTGTGCATATTTTTTACTGATACTGGTGGACTGTAGAAGGTTGAGTAGACTTTTCATGATGGAAATGTTCTGATTTGGGCAGTCATTGGTGTATGCATTTTGTTTCATTGTTTACTGGAAAAATTTTCAAAACAATAAATTTAAAATGCCCTCTAACAACTGTACTGTATTGTACAAGGAATATAACGTAATACAGTCAGGAAGGTGTACCAAAGAGCATGTGTATGTTATGTTCAAGGGGCCTACGATTTTGAAGACAGCCCAGAGTTAATATTTATCTGCCACTGACAAAATGTATTTTCTTTGAATGTGGGTTTCAATGCTGTTTCAATGCATGTGAGTTTCAAGGGCAGAGAAGTTTTAATGTTAAGTCTATTTTCATTGTGAGACTGCATTGCTTTGTTTAACATATGTATTAGAGTTTGTGCTGTAAAATGCAAAATAAAACTTTCAAATGAAATCTAAATCATCGCAGAAGTAAAGAAGTATGCACATTACAGTGTTTATGGTAAATGGGACATTGGAATGGCTTCAGGGGGGAGGCTCCATTCGACCATGATTTTGTGAGGGGGGGGGGTAGCAAACTGACAGCCCCGGTTGAACTATACCTCTCAGTTGTCCATATCTTTGCAGAATGAATAGATATTTGCTTATTATTGGTTTGTTCCTCATACAATGAAGTCACTAAATGACAGACATTTGAGTTTCAGACATCATAACCTTCAGAAAAATGCATGCTAATGCAAGACCTGTTATTTTATCAACTGTCTTAAGTTTATACAAGAGCAATTTTTAGTAGTGTTTGTATGTTCCCCCAATATATTTAACCTTGTCCAGATTTCTTGCATTAAGAGGTTGAGAGGTATGTGCAAATCGCTTTGTAGAATTAGGAATATCCAAACCTCTCCATTGTCCCCAATTTTGGCTCAAAATGTTGCTGCCCCCTAATAATCCTTCCTCAAAATGGCAATTTTGGAAGAAAATGTGATTGAAGTCTCCTAGAATAATTGTGTTGGCTTAATGCATAGGGACACCATATTAGTTAGGAGATATGGACTAATGGGGTACATAGAGGGGACCTATAGTTAGGTATGACACAGTAAGGAGTTTTGTTAATGCTAAGTTGGATGCAGAGGAATTCTACGTCATTATCTCACCTAGCAAGTCTGGAGATGAAATGTTCTTTAAGAATATGTAGACACCATTACCTTTTCATCTCTGGTGATAGGCCTGAACTTGTGGCAGGTATTGAAATCCTGCATTAAAGGAGTGCTGAGTGCTGTCATCGATCTTGAACTAGGTCTCTGTGATGATGCATATATAGATGTTTTCCAGGGGAAGCAGTGCTTGTAAGGAGTGGACTTTTTAGCTTGGGCTCTGAAAACGAAATTGGTTATTTTTTTAATTCATGTAGCTATAAAATTCAGTATAAAAAATGTAAAAGTTTCTGAATGCAAACACACTATTAAAGCAGAATCGTGGTAGGGAGTACTTCAGTACAGAGAGATTCAATTATATACATAGCCATGAGGTCCCCTTATACCTTTCTGTCAAAAACAAATGCGCACCATGGTCACACAGTTTACAGTAGTTGTAACTTCAGTTTATGTATTTCTTGCACTAAGAAGTAGAGGGGTGTGTGTGTGTGACAGAGTCAGAGAGAAATGCCCTAGTTAGCTCTAACAGTGGAATTTATGTGCAACTGTTTTGTTTAGCAAATAGTATCATTATTGTGGTATAGAATTCTAAAGCAGTGTTAGCACAGCAGGTAGCATACTTGCATCTTGATGCAAAGGGCTGTAGGTTCTATTCATACAGCATGTACATTGTATTTTAAGGGGGTATGGTACTGTAGTTCTTAGTATGTCCTCCTTTGGATGAGACACCCAATAACTATGAGCCTGTTTTTCAGCCTGCCACCCATTCCTTATTGCAATATACCAACTTACCATTTATTTTAATGTAGCACATGCAATTTATTCTTCAAGGGCAACAGGCACTGAATTTGTAAATGAAACACTGAAATATAAAGTTTTTTTCTAGCAACAACCTCTTCATTTGTTTCAGATCTCTTTAATATGGAATTATTCAGATGACTTTTTCTTCTGCAGAGATTCTGCATACTGATTGATATTGGTGGATTGTATGACAGAAGTCTGAGTGTTCCTTTGTGGTTGAAATGTTCTGAATTGGGCAGGTTGTCATTATTGGTTCATATGATTTGTTTCATTGCTTAAAGGAAAGATGTTCAGAACTATAAATTTAAAATACACTCTAACAAGTTGTGCTGTATTATACAAGGGATATAATTCAATTATTATGTAGTATAATTAATCGTCAGGAAGGTGAATCAAAGAACTCTTGCACGTTTCTAAAAATGTGTGCAAGGAGCCTATGATTTGGAAACGGGCCAAAGGTAAACTTACCCTGCCACTGGCCAGATGCATGTTCGTTGAATGCGGGTTTCGATGCTGTTTTAGTGAATGTGGGTTTTAAAGGTAGAGAAGTTTTAATGCTAAGTCTGTTTTCATTGTAAGACTATTGCTTTGTTTAGGTTTAGTAAATGTCTGTCAGTGTTTGTGCTATAAAATTTGAAATAAAAGTTGTAAATGATTACAGATATCTGTAATCATTGTAGAAGTAAAGCATAAAACAGTATGCACGCTGAGAGATTTGAACAGTGTCTATGACAAATGGGGAGAAATAGCCAAGTAATGGGATACTGGAATGGCTGCATGGGCAGGGGGGGGCGGTGAGTGGGCGGGGCAGCATAGGGGTGGGGCTGTGTGGGCGGGGCTTGGGTTTGCACCCCCCTGTAAAAAATCCTGCGGGCTCCCTTGCTGGCAGCTCCATCCTTAGCATCCTTTTCCCAATTTACCCAGCATCCCTCCTCAGCAGATGTCCAAACCAATGCAATCTTGCCTGTCTGGCTTTGTCTGCAAACCGTCCAACCCTCTAATATACTTATTCCTAATCCTGTCCACTCTTTTCACACTCAGTACAAATCGTAACATCTTTAACTCTGCCACATCCAGCTCAGACTCCTGCCTTTTTGTCAGTGCCACTGTCTCCAACCCATATAACATAGCTGGTCTCACTACCCTCTTGTAGTCCTTCCCTTTCACTCTTACTGGTACTCGTCTGTCACAAATCACTCCTGACACTCTTCTCCACCCACTCCCCCCTGCCTGTACTCTCTTCTTCGCGTCTCTTCCACACTCACCATTACTCTGAACTGTTGATCCTAAGTATTTAACCTCATCCATCTTTGCCAACTCTACTCCCTGCATCATCACCATTCCTCTATCCTCCCTCTCATTAACACACATATATTCTGTCCTATCCTACTGACCTTCATTCCTCTCCTCTCTAGAGCATATCTTCACTTCTCCAGGGTCTCCTCAACTTGTTCCCAACTCTCACTACAGGTCACAATGTCATCGGCAAACATCATAGTCCACGGGGACTCCTGTCTGATCTCGTCTATCAACCTGTCCATCACCATTGCAAATAAGAAAGGGCTCAGAGCTGATCCTTGTTGTAATCCCACCTCCACCTTAAACGCATCCATCACTCCCACCACAGACCTCACAGTTGTCACACTACCCTTGTACATATCCTGTACCACTCTTACATACGTCTCTGCCACTCCCAACTTCCTCATACAATACCACAACTCCTCTCTAGGCACCCTGTCATATACTTTCTCTAAGTCCACAAAGACACAATGCAACTCCTTCTGACTTTCTCTGTATTTTTCCATCAACACTCTCAGAGCAAACATCAGATCTGTAGTGCTCTTTCCCAGCATGAAACCATACTACCGCTCACTAATCATCACCTCCCTTCATAACCTAGCTTCCACTACTCCTTCCCATAACGTCATGCTGTGACTGATCTGTTTTTATCCCTCTGTAGTTACTACAGCTCTGCACATCACCCTTATTCTTAAAAATTGGTACCAAAACACTTTTTCTCCACACCTCAGGCATCCTCTCACTTTCCAAGATTTCATTAATTATGTTATTTGTTTTGATTGTCATTTTATTTTTATACATGGGTGCCAGAAAGGGTCTTACTTCTTGATATCACTTTGACTAGGTATCTGACTGACAAGGAATATCCTCTTCTGGAAATCTGTAGCACTGAGCTGGCAGAGCTGGCAGTGTAAAATGCCTTGTGGCCATTATTAGCTTTTTGCCTCCTGTCATACCTTGGAGGTGTGTTACAAAGGACTAAGCAGCAATTCAAACAATGTATTGCTTGACAGAAGATTTTTAACTGTATGTAAATATGTTCTGCTTGTTGTTATTAAATCAGAGTATGATTTTTGTATTTGTATGTAATCAATATTATCCCCAGAGAGATCTTCTGCAGGAAGTGTATTTTTCAAACCTTAAACCTGATAAACTGGATTGAGAAGCTATAAGTGGTTTTACTGGATAGTGTGCAGTTTCATTGGACAGAGTGCAGGAGAGAGGGTGGCTGTACTGATATAGAGGTGGTTAGATTTCAGATAAATGACAGGTAAATGGATGGTCAAGGCAGGCTTTTGAAAGTGACCAGAAAGTTGGAAGGTAAACTGTATAAAGTGATGAGTTTTTATCATCATCCCCATCATCATTTCTGGAACTCTGGGAGATGTTGAAATTTACTGCATTTCAAGAGGGAGTTAATAATAGCTTGAGGAAATATGCACAAGAAGATCCTACAGCCTATCGTGTATCAGATGGGTAACCTTTCTCATAAGTTTACTAGGCTGCTAGGTTGACAAGATATGACTGTGATATAACTGTTAATAAGGGTGAAGGGGGGTATGCTTTAGTTTTCTTTCAAAAGTATATAACAGGTACTGAAAGACAGACAGGATTTACCTGTCTAGAGAACCTCTGTATAGGATTAAAAATAATGAAGTTGGGTCTGGGAGAAAAGTGGGATAAAGAGGCATTGGAGATTTATTAATGTTCTTATTAGTTCTAGATATTTTAAGGACTGGTGGAAAGACAGCTGACATTAGGAAAGTTAATAGAGCCTCCTAAGTTAACAGACATATGTGACAAGTTTAAAGAAGTACTGGAGTATTATCTGATTGAATATTACTACAGGAAACATGGGTTCAATGGAAACAAGGAAAAAGGAATTATCTTGCTTGAAATGGCTTATCGCTGTTGGACTTATCTTGAATATGGTTAATTGATACTGATATATAACACAAGGACTGTAAGAGGATAGGGAAAGATTAGCCAGTGTGGATACCCCGCCCCATTGGTAGACATTTGGTAATAGTCAAATGAGGTGTGTCTTATCTCCACCAATTAAAACACACTCCCATTTTGACATATTCAGATTAAGTATATTTTACCCCCACCAATTAAAGCACCAGGCTATTCTGACCCCCCCCCCAAAGTCCTTATAACCAAGGCAGTGCTCATTGTAAAAGCATTATGATTTGACTGCAAGAATGCTCATCCATCTTTGAAAACTAAATAAAACAGATTTTCTATAAACTATACCAATTGCCTTATTCCTCTGTGGAGGATGGTAGGTAAGCCATCTATGACCAGCTGTGGGTCAGATTTGCTTGTATCCCAATCAAAATCTTATTTTGTTTGTCCTGAAATCCAGGTCCCTGGATTACAGGTAGAATATCACAAGCTGCCTTCAATGAGTGGATCTTTGGTGTGCTTGTTGCACAGTCATAGTAAAAGGGACCTAGAATCTGCTGGTAAATCTTGCAAGCAGGCACACAGAGCAAAAATTATATGTTTAAGTACATTACTATTTGCTAGAATATACATTTAAAGTAATGTCATGGAATGTTATTGGGTTGGTCAACAAATATAAGAGGAAAAAAGGTTTTACTACATATTGTTAAAGAAAATGATCTAAACAAACATAAGTATGAAGCTCTGTTCAAAGAGAGCGCTGAAGAAGGATACCACACTGGCTTGAATAATGAAAGAAGCTGTGGGATAGTGATTATTATTAGGAACAATGCTGCCTTGTGCATAGAAGAGGACCAGAAAGATAAAGAGCCTAGAGATGTTATAACAAAAGGTAGCTGGCAGGGCTTAGATTTGATATTATCATCAATATGTCTCCCAACAAGGACCCCAATAGAGGATATAAAACAGATACTAAATGAGGTGGTTACCTTCCATCAGGGACTGTTAGCAATGTCAGGACTCAGGAGACTGGAATGTTTTAACAAATGTCCAATATGTTACAGGTGGTCTAAGGCAAAAGACTGTACAAAGGAAGGAGTGTATTTGAACAAGTACACATAGATGTTAGGGCTGCAAGATCAAATGGCAAGAATAGTGACTATGTTTGTTATTGTGAACAATATGGAACTTGGGTAACACCGGACAGATGTGATTTAACAAGTGAACATGTACATTTAATAAGTTTCCAAACTCAATCATTTGTAATGTCAGATCATCCCCCTATTCTGTTTGAGACATTGAAACAGAAAAGTATTAATTTTGAAAAACATTGGCATTTTCCAACATACCTGATGCGACAGGAGCACTTTAGTCTTAGCTAGGGGATATGATGACTAGTGTTTTAAAAAGTAGAAAAGAAATAGGGGAAAGCACAGCAGAAAGTTGGGACAGGTACAAGGTAAAATTAAGGCTAATAACTATGATGAAAGGAAGAGAAGGATGGGAACAAAGTAGACACAATTATCTGAAAGCCCTAAAAAAGATTAAAGGCATACAGGAACAGATGACTAGGGAGAGTAAGACATGAACAACTCAAAAAACAGCCAGAAGGAAATTACTCCAAAAAGCTGAAAAAATATACTCCAAAGACTGCACAGACAGATGATTAACAGGATGATAACTAAGATCAGAAACATAGAGACAGGTACAATGGAGACAGACCAGGACTTGATTGTCTTGACATTCCAGACACACTATGAAAAGTTGTATGGACTGAAGAGAGAAGTAGAGGTGAGAAGGGTGGATATGGTGAGATACCTGGGAAAAAAGAGATTGCCTAAGCCAACAGAAAGGGATTGTTGATATTTAATGAGTAAGATACAAGAGGAAGAGATTCTAGAAGCTTTTTACTCCCAACGTATTGAGAAAACTGCATGATCAGATGGGATACCAACAGAGGTCTGTAAAGTGAAAGAGAAGAAAAAGGTTAGGAATCTGGTTAAAGTTATTTAACTCCATTCTAGAAGATGATGGTAAGCCACGGTCTTGCAATAAGGTGACTGTGGTATTGATACCCAAGAAAGGGAAGGATACTACATATCTTAAATCATGTAGACAAATCTCTACTTTGAATCACGATTGCAAGGTCTTCACAACTACCATAGCTAAAAGATTAGCAAAAGTGCTCCTAGGTTTGGTAGAACTGGATCAATGTGGATTTGTTAAAAGGAGACAAACCTTTGACAATATAACAAAAAATCTTATTATACAAAAAATTGCAAGCAAATTACAAGAAAGCATTTATAATGATAGGACTGGACAATGAAAATAATTTTGACAGGCTTAGCTGGGCTTTTTTGTGGGATACACTGAGATCCTTTGGAATCCTGGAATTGTAGATAGATTCATTTTGCAGGATATACTATGACACATCAGCTAAAATCAAGTGTAGTAGGCACTTATCAGGGGAAGTAAAAATAGGCAGGGAGAATAGATAGTGATGTCACTGTCCCCACTGCAATCTCCCCTATACTTAGAGCCTTTGGCTAGAAAAATTAGGAGCTCAAGAATAAAAGCTTATCACTAGGGACCACAGGGGAAAAAATGGCCCTGTTCATGAATGATTTTATCTTGCATCTGACAGACCATAAAAGTGAGTTAGACTGTATTCTATGTAAAGAGGAGGTATGGTGGCTTGACATGATATAAAATGCATGAGAATAAGACAATGGTATTAAATTATGCTCCAGTATTCAAGCAAGTGCAGGACTATTCTTACTTTTGTGGCACGGTAAAATGTGATACCTGTGAGTAAGGCTATGCAGTACTGTAAGACACGGTGCAGAGTTCATGTGGATGGAGATGTACCTAGGGTTATGGCTATGGAGTACTGCAAGAAACACTGAAGAGTTAATGTAGACGGAAACATACCTGGGAGTATGGCTATATGGTACTGTAAGAGATGCTGCAGAGTTAATGTGGGCAGATATATACATGGGGTTATGGCTATGGGATACTGTAAGATACGGTGTAGAGTTCATGTGGATGGAGACATACATGGGCATATGGCTATACAGTACTGTAAAAGACTCTGCAGAGTTAATGTAGATGGAGACAAGGGACAAAATCATAGCTAAGCAGAGGCAATGAAAGCTATTCTCCATGGATTGGGAGAACAAAATAAAAGCTATAAAAATGTTTCTGGTCCCCCAAATAATGGTGTATTGTTATTCCCTTCTTGGGGAACTGTGGTACAAACCTGGGGTTATAATGAAAAAAATGTATATGAAAAGGTAAAAGTGGAATAGCCTCCTATTACAGATTGACCAGGGTGGATTGGACTTACTTGAGACCTATGAGGTGAAATGAAAAGACATGCTGTCAAGGCTAGGCAATAGGAGGGGAGGAATAGAGTTTGGAATTATAGGATATTAGGAAGAGAGATAATTCCAATACATATGTCCAGGTATACTTAACCAATGTAATAAGCCACGTGCTGAGGCATGAAAAAGTCAGGTTATGTGAAATGCTGATTCTCCCAATAGGCAACAAATCACCCAATGATAAAAGGCAATATAGGCAAACTGCTTCTATGATGTGGAAAAGATGCAAACAGGAACCAAGACTTTGGGAGGAACTAAAAAAGGGGGAAGCTATTCACTTGACCTAACTTTAAGAAAGAAAACAATTTACACTTAGTAGACTACCTGGCCTCTGTGGGGTTACTAACTACTTATAAAGAACAAATCAGGGGCACCCCCAGCTGGGACTGTTGCAATACTTTAGAGATGCCAGGTCGGTTGCTCCTGCTAGAACAAAACTCATTAGTAGCACATAAACAAAAAGGCTAGAACTTAAAACTGATGTCAGGAAAGAGTTAAGGCAGGGCTGGAATAACAAACTACAAAAGCAGATACCAGATGAAGAAAGGGAGATTTGTATAGCCCAAAAGTAAGTGAAAAAGTACAGGAAATTTAGGATTTTTGCTTGGAAATGCCGCCATCATTATTTTTATACACCACATAAGCTGAACCACATATTTCCGCAAGTGGTAGATAAATGTTGCAGCTAAGAAAGAGGGATAAGAAGAACATGGGAACACGTATTCTGAGATGTGACAGGTTGCAGAATTGTAAACAATCTCTCCATAAATCAAATACTGGACAGTAAGATTATCAAAACAAAATGGTCTTGTTAAGTTAGGTAGGGGAGAAAACTAAAAAAACATATTCGCCCACTTCTGGCCTAGGTTTTAATAGTGGCAAAAAAGGGAGTTACAAGAAAATGGAAATCAAGAGACTAGCCAAGAACAGAAGATGCCATCACAATAAAAAATGAGATAAAAGAAATGCAATTAAGTAATAGACAAGAGAAACTTATTAGGTTTTTAATGACTAAGAGGAAGCAATGAGATAAGGTCACAGAGTTAATGGCAGAAGACCAGCCCAATTAAAGGGTCCAGACAGTAAGAACATCCACTTTGAACAGTATAGGAAGCTTTACATTATAAGCACGATGGTATAACTTTAGTCGGGTTCATCGTAGCTAAAAGAATTAAAAATTGATGTTAATGCAGTATGTACTGTTGGTGCAAATGACTCAACTGTCAAATGTGAACAGAGGGAAAGTATGAAACCCTGGTATTGTTTTTTTCACGCTGATTTGAAACAGGTAACATAAATAGTAATTCTATCAGGGCAATGATGAAGTACACCATGCAGGATGATTGCACTTGCAATACACTTAAGCTGTTAAAACTGTAATAAAATTTGTTGAACTTGTGAAAAAAAAAAGAACGTTGAGTAACCTAGCCCAGTTTTCTGAGAGAACTATCTTGTTCACTGACTTGCTGAAGAGTCTCACAGTAGGTAAAGGGAGGCTGACGGAATCAAACCTTAGACTACAGTATATAACTTTCTGTCAGAAAAAAGACCACACAGCCTAAAAGATACAGGCAAATATTGTATTTTACAACATAAGATTCATAGGTTCATAGGTTGGTACTAGTCTATCGGCCCTTGGGCCTATACAAGCCTAGCCATAACAATTCCCTGGATATTTCTTCCCACAATATTTACTTCCCTGGACCCCTGTCTAGCAGGGCAACTGACATGATCCCTGGGGTGAATTTCCTATCTCCCATCCAATCATCAAGGTTCCTTTTGAAGAGGGCCAAGGAGGCACTCTGCTTGACATGCATGGGCAGTCTATTCCAGAGTATGGGGAGTCTCTGGGTCAGGAACATATCCCTCCAGCATGTTTTGTTCATTGTGATGACAAGGGTTAGATCCCTGGAGCGTGTGGCTCTGAGGGATTGGGATTTCTTTAAGTGGAGCATGTCCAACAGCTCAGGGTTTGACATTGCCTTGTATGTTAAGCAGACATCGCCTCTAAGTAGACGATATGCCACAGAGTATAGCTGGAGTTTTTTTAGATGGTCAGCATAGGGCATCTACTTTAGGCCTGTGATTCTTTTAGTGAGGTATTTCTGCGGCCTTTCTAGTTGTTGCAGATGTCTTGTGAGGTACATAACAAACGGGGCATTGTACTCTATAATGGGTCTAATGAGGGATGAGTAAGTACAATGGGACAATGACCTCCTTTTTTCTGGATGAAAAGCCCTTAGTGATGAGGTGTGCCACATAGAAGGATTTCCTGACTGTTGTGGCAATGTGGTTATTGAAGGTGAGACCACTGTCCACCTGTGTCCCTAAGTCTCTCAACACACTTTTGGTGTTTAGTGTACTGCCACCTATGTGGTAATTCATGGGTACATGTTTTTACCCAAAGGGGATAACTATACACTTCTTGGCATTAAGCTTCAGCCCATGGCTCTGGCACCAAGCATCTGTTTCTTCAAGGCCCTTTTGTAGAATATCCACATCATTTGGGGATTCAATAATGGCTCCCAGCTTGCAGTCATCTGCGAACTTTGTTAGCCAGAGTCCCTTAATGTTGGCCTGTATTTCAGAGAAGTAGATGCCAAACAAGAGCAGTCCCAGGACTGAACCCTGAGGTACTCCACTTGTCACTTGTCTGGAGCTGGATTTGGAGTCTGGGTTCTGTCAGTAAGCCAGTTGGCAACCCATCAAGTGATGTAGGGATTTATGCCCAGCTTAGTAAGTTTATCTATGATTCCAGAGTGGAGGATGGTGTTGAAGTCCTTGGCGAGGTCCAGATAGGCTGTGTGGACCGCCTTACCCTCATCCACAGCTCTGGAGACTGATTCAAAGAAGTAATCAGGTTCAGGAGACAAGATCGGCCCTTCACAATCTCAAACTGGGTGGGGTCCAGTGTTTTAAGGTTGCCAATGTCTTTGTTTATAAGTTCCGTGATAATGCGTTCCATGCCCTTGCAGATCAGGCTCATCAGACTGATGGGATGGTAGTTCCTGGGATCCAAGGTGGATCCCTCCTTGTGGAGTGAGATAACTGTAGCTGTGAGCCACTCAGTAGTCACGAAGCCTGAGGTGAGGCTATGATTAAACATGACACCTAGGTGAGGTGCCAGTTCATTTTGTAGTTAATGTAGTACACAGCCTGGAATGTCATCTGGTCCCATGGATGCTGTATTCTTAGCTTTGGAGAGTGCACTTTTCATTTGTGTGGCTGTTATTAAAGGAAATTGGCAATCTTTATGTATTGAGATGGGCCCTTTAAAGGGTGAGAGGGGGGGTGAAGTTTGCACTGAATCGATCTGCCAGGATATTGGCAATATTCTTGGGATCAGTATATTTAATGCCATTCTGTTGTAGCTCAGAACAGATCTGAGCATTGCCATTTAAATTCTTGACACAGCTATAGAATGCCTTGTGGTTGTCTTTGGAATCTTTGGCAATTTTATTTTCGTAACTAGCTTTGGAGGATTTTATGAGGGATCTCAGCTTCTTACTGAGACTGGTAAGGGAGTTTTTTGCATCCTGGGATTTTCCTCTTTTCTGCAACAGTTTCTTAGAAATAATAAACTGAGCACTGGCTGTAACAGGCACACAAAAATATTTATTAGGATAAGCACTTCAGACAAATAAATGCATTGCCATAACATTTTTATATCTGCAGCTGATTCAACCATCCAATTGAAACCCAAATCCAATTAATCCATTTCCTTTAAGGAAACACATTCTCATTGTTGTAAGTTAAAAACAAACAAACTTATACAAATGTTAACATCTTTAACAAAAAACTTTTATACAACCTTAACTAATTAAATAAATGTACCTTTATAAAAAAATCATAAAATATGTATTCCTTTTTTTTGGAGGAGAGTGTTTTGGTTTTATTGGGGATGGCACGATTCATGCATGAGTGGATGTGCTCGTACAGTACCTTAGTGTAGGATTCAGCAGTCGAACTTTCAGTTCCCATCTGCGTGGGTGTCATGAAGTTTGTCACTTCTGACTTGAGTAGCATGAAGTTGGCTTTAGAGAATTTTTTACGGAGGTTTCCTTACTGGGGAGTGGGGGTGGGATGTGGATGTCAAGGGTGATTAGCTTATGGTCAGACCTGACCAACGAGGGGGTGACCATAGGTGTGGAGCATCGATTTCCCATGTTGGTAATGACCAGGTCTAGGATATTGGAGCCCCTGGTGGGACTAAGGATTAGTAGATCCAGGGCATTGGACTTTATGAATTCCAAGAACCGTTGGGCAAAGGTGTTGGTGCATGAGTAGTTTTCCCAGTTAATGGCAGAGTAGTTGAAATCACCCAGTATTCGGGTGTTTAGTTGTATCTTAATATTTTCCAGTATGTTTAGCAACGTGTAGTGAGAATCTTGGGGCATGGTGGGAGATGTGTAGCAAACTACAGTTTGGATTGCAGTCGTACCTAGTGTTAGTTGCACCCGGAGAATTTCAGATGCATTGTGTTGGGCAACTAGCCTGGTGTTGTGAATATCCTTGGTGAATATGGACACTCCTCCACCTTTAGTGTTTCTGTCCTTGTTTGGTGGCCAAAAAGTGTGGTAAGAGTTGTAGCCTGGTATTTCAGGGATTCACTCTGGAGCCTTAAACCAGATCTCAGTTACTGCACAGATATCGATGTTGTCCATTTTTAGGAGTGCCTCAAGAGAGTGCATTTTGAGGTTTAGACTTCTAGCATTGAGTACCATTACCTTCAGATTTTGCATGCTTGTACCTGTTATGGTGGTGGTTTTGTCCTTTGAACTTTGCCTTGCACTATAGGGGTGGCAAGAGCCTTAGCCAGTAACCTGAATCCCAGGGGTGACAGGTGCAGACCATCTCTGGCAAAGCATCATGGTCTGCCGATCATGTCGTCCCAGGCAGATAGATACTGGATCCCCTTTGAATGACACCAGAAGCTTAGCCAATTGGTGAAGTCAATCATTTTGTCCTTATACTGTGGGGTATCATTCTGGGCGATGGCAGGATGCTTCTCAGGGCTAGGGTCATACCTGCCTGGGCCACATGATCCGAGAGCCCTTCCATGTCTCTTTTCATGTAGCCCAGGGAGGTACATCTCAGGTCATTCACTCCAACATGGACAATGACAGAGTCATATTTGTACTTGTTGTGGAGTGACTTGAGTGCATGTGTTATGTGGTGGATCCTGGCACCCAATAGGCAGCTGACTGTAATTTTCTCCTTGTTCATCCTGGTGAGTGGGATATCAGTGCTCCTGACTATAGAGTCACCTATGACTAAAGTGTTGGGTCCATTGTCTTGCCTTAGGGGCTGTTGTTGAGTGGCACACTGGTGTTGTGAGCTATGTGACACTTTGGTTGTTATTGGTGTTTGGTTGTGATTGGTGTTTGTTTGTGTTTCAGCTTCGGAGGTCCTTGTTGCTTGGGCAGGTTACTGTTAAGGGCCTCCACATATGTGGGTTTAGTGTTGCTATATGTGGGTGTTGGTGGTGGGGGTTTAGAAGGGGTATGTGTTGCTGGAGGTGTAGTGTGGGTGTTAACCTTCTCCTCTTGACTGTCTAGCACAATCTTGGGTGGAGAGAGCTTTGCTTCCAGTTTGGCTATGTAAGTGCATCTCTCACAGGTTGTAGTGTTGGGTGGTAGGAGGAGAGGATTGTCTGTGTACATGAGGCAATTGCTACATTGCCCCAGATTCACCAGGTGGACAGGAGAAATCACCGGAAGCTGACCCTTGGACATGCCTGGTTTGGTGCTTTTTTTTTGTAAAGTACAAGAGCTGTTTTCACTTACCTAAGCAAGGTACTTTGCAATTATAGGCTGTTTAGTGCCTACGATTAATTTGTCCTTATTAACAAGGAGAGTTGAGTGCTTGTATCAGTTTAAGACTTCCTAGTGCTTTCCAGCAGGTTTTAAAGCAAGTGTTAGTCACAGGAATGCTTCAAGGTAAGATGAAAAAAGTGGTTTACCCTAAACACTGCAGTGTGCACTAGAGGAGTTAGATATGAAAGTAGGTAACTGAAGTTTTACCTGTCTAAAAGTTAAGTTTTAGTGGAGAGTCACTATTTTTAAAACAGCAAGATAGATTGAAAGGGGGTGGTCACTTTTGTATTCTGGTACTATGGAATACAGTAGGATGGCCAATAAATTTAAATAGTTCAAGGGGAGTGATTTCACAAAATGATAATTTTGTGCTTACTCACACAAGCCAGTAAAAACAGAGAGGAAATGAGATGTATGGTCAAATTAACATAAGGGGAAGGTAACTAGAAAGACAGTGGTGTTTAACAACACTACAGTAACTGGGGGGGGGGACCTGCCTGACTCACAAGAGACAGAGCTGTGATCTCTTTTCAAGTTTTAATATGCAGTTAAAAGCAGAATACAAGTAAAACACAAGGTAAATAAAACAAATCACAGTATTCAAAATAGAAAAAGGCAATAAAGTAATATAACAAATAAAAAGCAAACTAACCTTTCCCTTAGAGCAAAGTGTAGCAGAGTCAGGGTGAGCCTTTCTAGTAAATCTCTGAAATGGTTTATTTTACCCCTTAAATAGAAGGTTTAGTTCCTAGCTCCACCCCCTCAGTTCACAGATGATTTACCTTAAATGATCTGTTCTATTGACCTGTACTAATTTCTGCCTGACTCACAAGAGAGAGAGCTGTGGTCTCTTTTCAAGTTTTAATATGCAGTTAAAAGCAGAATACAAGTAAAACACAAGGTAAATAAAAGAAGTCACAGTATTCAAAATAGAATAAGGCAATAAAGTAATATAACAAATAACAAGCAAACTAACCTTTGTGCACACTGAGACTGCAGAATCAGATGCAGGCAAGACACAAAGACATCAAGATCATATGATTTTTAATTGTGATAATCTAAGGTTTGGGTTAAATAGAAAGGAGAAGCACAACAGGAAGAAAAATTTAATATTTGCACAAAACTTCCCTTAAGAAACACATGCAATTAATATGTACCTCTGTCTGTGTTGGTCATAAAAGAATGTCCCCAGATTTGCTGTTTCTATTAAAGAACCAGTAAAGCCAGAAAAATGAAAAACATGCATTTTTTTGGTCTTGCGTTGGAATTGTACATTAGCCAAACTTGCATATAGCACAATAACTAAGTGAGGCTAATTTTAATTTTGTTCCGACTCTAAACACCTCATGCTGGCAAACATCCTGATGTGGTTTTGTTTCCTTAGAAAGCACTACAGCGTCAGAAATGAAGATACTCAAAAGATTATCCTGTCCTCGACTGTCCTTGTCTGACCTTATTTCCATTCACTTAGACTGGCACAACTGAAAATCACTATTAACTTTTAGAAACTGTAATAAAGTTGTGCAAAACTAGTATGCAGTGACTTTTACAGGTTTATGTTTTTATTAGTATGACAAGGCATTTATCTCATTAGCAGAAAGAACTGAGATTACTTACCCTTTTTAGACAGTGATTCCTTTTATAGGTTTCTTGTTCTGTGCCAGGTACCTCTTCTACAGTCACACACTCAGATTATCCCACTTCCTGCTTTTCAAATCCTTGCTGATGACTCACTACACAACAAATAGGGCGGCATGTTACAGTGTAACAGCAACACTTTTCCATCAACAGAGCATTATTTTCAGTGATGTTTTATCAAATACCTCATCTAACCATAGGTTGTAATATTACTTCAAGATGTATTTTATATTTCAAACAGCTTAGGTGAATAATGTTACAAACTACAATTATGAAGACTACGCATATACAAAACTAAGTATCTCTTAAAAGTATGCCCAATAAAATGCCCAGTGTGGACTGCATGCAGCATCATTTGTTTATTAATTTACATTTTGTACATGGAGTTAGTCCTACAATGCCTATGGCCAATCACGCAAATACATCTGAGTAATAATAGCCATTTAGTATCACATAAGCAGACTTTAGCTGGAGGAAACATATTAAATAATAGTAGTAAATATTATTATATAGACAGCTAGAGAGATAATGCTTCCACCCATTTTCTTTCCAGCAACGAACATTCATTCACATATATTGAATTTGGACTAGCTATACACTCTATCACATCTTTGAAAACAACCATTTTTCCATGTTGTCATTTTGCCATCATTGCTGTCAAGCTTTACACATGTGTATATTCCAAGAGAGATTCATAAGCTGTAGCTAAGGTGTGGTATATGCAGTTGCCATCCCACATTCTGCAACATCTGAAGCACCCCCACATCCACTGTTTAAAGCCAGGCTTACAGTCATGTCAGTGAAGCATGCACATGTTTTTTTTTCCTTGTATACTGCCATTCATACAGGGTTTTCCTTGCCCCATACCTATCATGCACACTGCCCTTCTAGCCAGGGTGCTAATACACAGGAATATAGAATAACATCCCCCCTTCCTATACACACACACACACACACACACACACACACACACACACACACACACACGCACACAAACTGATGAGAAAAGTCCTCTAGAGGATCGACTCTCGCAGTGCTGGTCAGTCTCACAGTTTCCCATTATCACTGAAATCCCCAAGGAACCTGTGTTACTGACAGTGTCATCACCTGATGCCAAGGGTCTTTCTTTAGGTATTTATTTATCTGTTGATCAGGTAAGTGACCCTTTACACTCATTACTTGTATTACAGTAGCAAGGAACGATGTGTAGTACATATATAATGACAGCTTAGGATATACAATTTAGCTATTATGATTTTGGGAGGAGAAGGGAAAATAGAAGAAGCTCATGCATTAACAAGAAGGACCTACAAACTCCAAACAATAACAGGAGGCTTGGAATGAAAATAAAATTTTGAACCTGTGAAGCAGAAAACTTAACCACTATTTTCTGTTCTGAGAGCCCATCTATATGAAATGTAAAATTTCACCTACAATTCAAAATCTCTGAGCTTTTTTTCCCAGGGTAGGCTTACCTCATAGCTTCCAGACAGGACTCATTGATTATTCAGTTAAAGTAACTGCATTTTGTTTCTGTTATAAACATTAGATATTTATCTGGTACCACATTTATTAAGAGAAGTACCAAGCCTCACGAGTATTTTAATTTTATGCCTTTGCAGAGTCGTTTTCCTTGATGATTTTCATGCTATCTTCACAGCCACATATATTACACTGGTACCTTTCTTACATATTTTATTATCGTTGCATATATAATATAAGCAAATGTTGCCAGAGCAGCAAAAAAAAAAAAAAAAAAAAAAAATAGAATTATTCTTTTCTGGGGTCCATCCGTATTTTATGGCCTTAAGCTGAAAAGACTCGGTCTGTGCAAGAACAGCATTTTTAGTTCCCAAACTGCAACTATAAGGTAGTTTTAGAGTTAAAGAGGGACATCAGCACTATACACAATATAACACTATAGGCCAGATTCAATGAAGCCTACACCAAGTGTACACTTAGTATACAAGATGTGTATTCAGTAAAATTCTTATCACATTTTTTGTGCTTTCTAGTCACTGAAAGATTACACTAAATGTACATGTAGTCTACACTTTTGTGGTAACCTTTAGGAATTACTGTCAATATTTAAAGCTGCAAGAATATCAGTAGGAAAACTAAAATTAGGAGAAAGAAGGTGTGAGTTATGTCTGTTCACTCAGAACAGTGTACACTAAGTGTAGGTTTTATTGAATCTGGCCCTATACTTTGGTTCCAGTTATTGAGCACTACAGTCTTTTAAGCCATATTCCAATAGTTTGTTGTTGTTGTATCTTTCGGCTTTTCCCGGTTAAGGATCGCCACAGCGGAACTCAGGTCCACTAATGATTGGCAGTAGATTTTTACGTACCGACTTGCCAGGCCTGACGCTCAACCTTCAACTAAGGTACGCCCATTCACGCATGTCTCCACACAGAAAACGCTTTAGCTGAGAATCGAACAGGACAACGTCTTACTGTGAGGTGACAATGCTACCGCAGCACACATTCCAATAGTTTCTACTTGCTTAATGTACATGATTGTTACTGGGTCAGTGCTCTAATCCAAAAAATGACACTATTAAGTCAGTTCAGTTTTTTTTTTATTTTTTTTAAGACAGCAAGAAATTTGCCCAGAACAGAAAAGTAGTATGTGTCTCTACAAAGAGGAAGTCACATGATTTTAGCAATTCCCAAATAAGCAAATGGGAACTCTGCTTCACATTTCATCTAAACAAAAAAGAAACCTAACAGCAAACTATGAGACAATTCTATAGATACTGACACCCGTATATTCACAGTAGCAAACATTTTCAAAAGAAGTTAGATTCAATAGAGTATATATAGTAAAGAAAGCAAACATTTCAGGTCTAACCACCTGGCAGTGTAAACACTGGTCTAGGTAATAGTCACTGTAGTTGTGACACCTCGACCCCATGTAGAAAAATGGGAAGAAGGAGGCTGAAGCTGATGCCAATTAGTGGGCACCCAATAATGAATTAAAAGCAGTGGTCCTTTTCAAACAAGATGGATGAAAGTTTCAGTAATAGAGGCAAGGTTAAGGGTTGCTGTAAACCTCATTTTACAAATGCCAATAAATACTTCATCATGTTATCTTACAGCATCAGTGTTATTCATTCTCCAGTCACAATTTTATGAACTTTACTGTCTGGGCAGATTATATCGGCTTTCACACTGCTACCATGGATTTATGACAGCAAGAAAATTGATGGCATAGCTTTCTTCTCACCAAACTACAGTAAGATATTGCTAAATTAAAACATAATTTTACTATTGCTAAAATGTACCGCCAAAGAAAGTTTTTATAAAGTACAGTATATAGCAATTAAACATCACCATTCTCAGTCATGTAGTGTGTATGACAGTCAAGGGCAGTACACTGAAATCTGCACCTGACCAAGGAGCAAAAACCTACATAAAAGAAGACAGCATCAGATGTAGAGCCCCCTCCACACACACACACACACACACACACACACACACACACACACACACACACACACACACACACAAATATAGCTTGATATGTAATCCATGATAAACTAAAAATGCAGCACTTTTAATTTTCAACTTGATATACCTACTCACATATGCAAAATGAAAGCAAGACAGTGGAGAAGAAAACCAAAGGACCTTTTATAGATTCTTATATTAGTTTAATCCTGTCTCCATCCATGCTATCAAATAAAAATTTTGAATATCACTATTGAAAAAAGAATGCATCCAAATAAAATGGAAAAATTCTGTCAAGCTTTAAGATGTTCTCCTTCCCCGGTTCATAGGTAGGTACTAGGCTATCGGCCCTGGGGCCTATACAAGCCCAGCCAAAAAGGTACCCTGGCTTTTGCCACCCAAGAAAATTATGTTCCTGTGCCACTGTCGAGCAGAGCCACAGAGGTGATCCCCTGGGTGAATTTCCTATTTCCCATCCAATCATCAAGATTTTTCTTGAAGAGTGCTAATGAGGAGCTTTGTTTGATACAGATAGGTAGTTTATTCCAGAGTATGGGAAGTCTCTGGGACAGGAATCTATCCCTCAGGCATGTTCTGTTTAATGTGGTGACAAGGTTTAGGTCCCTAGAGCGTGTAGCTCGGAGGGATTGGGATTTCTTTAAGTGGACCATGTCCAACAGCTCTGGGTTTGACATAGTTTTGTATGTTAGGCAGAGATCACCTCTGAGTAGGCGATATGCGACATTGTGAAGCTGGAGTTTTTTGAGATGGTCTGCACAGGGCATCTGTTTGAGGCTGGTAATCTTCTTTGTGAGGTATTTCTACGGCCTTTCCAGTTGTTGTAGATGTCTTGTGAGGTACATACCAAAAGGGGCATTGTACTCTATAATGGGTCTAATGAGTGATGAGTAGAGGGGAACAATGACCTCTTTTTTTCTGGATGAGAAACCTTTTGTGATGAGGTGTGCCATGTAGAAGGATTTCCTGACTACTGTGGCGATGTGATTATCAAAGGAAAGACTACTGTCCACCTGTGTCCCAAGGTCTCTTATCACACTTTCAGTGTTAAGTATACTACTGCCTATGTTGTAGTTCATGGGTACAGAGTTTTTACCAAAGAGGATGACAATGCACCTTTTGGCATTGAGCTTGAGGCCATGGCTTTGACACCAGGCATCTGTCTCAGTGAGGCCCTTTTGGAGGATGTCCACATCGTTAGGAGTTTCGATTATGGCTCCTAGTTTGCAGTCATCTGCGAACTTCATTAGCCAAAGACCTTCTGTATTAGCCTGTACTTCAGAGAAGTAGATACCAAACAGGAGAGGACCCAGGACTGAACCCTGTGATACTCCACTTGTCACTGGTCTGAAGTCGGATTTGGAGTCTGCTACTTTCACAGTGTGGGTTCTGTCAATGAGCTAGTTGGCAACCCATCTTGTGACATAGGGATTTATACCTAGTTTAGTGAGTTTATCTATAATTCCAGAGTGGGGGATGGTGTCAAAAGCCTTGGCAAGATCTAGATAGGCTGTGTGAACCACCTTACCCTTGTCTACGGCTTTGGTGACTGCTTCAAAGAAGTCTATCAGGTTTAGGAGACATGATCTGCCTTTTACAAACACAAACTGGGTGGGATCCAGAGTTTGGAGATTACCAATATCTTTGTTTATAAGTTCCGTGATGATACGTTCCATGGCCTTGCAGACCATACTCGTCAGGCGAATGGGGCGGTAGTTTCCGGGGTCCATGGTGGCTCCCCCCTTGTGGAGTGGGATAACCATTGCTGTGCGCCATTCAGCAGGCACAAATCCTGAGGTGAGGCTATGACAGAACATGGTACTTAGGTGGGGTGCCAGTTCGCTCTGTAGTTCGTGTAGAATGCAGCCTGGGATGTTGTCTGGTCCCATGGATGCTGTGTTCTTGGCTTTGGAGAGTGCGGTTTTTACCTGTGCAGCCGTGATTACAGGAACTTTGCATTCTTCCAGTATAGAGATGGGCTCTTTAGGGGGTGAGAGGGGGGTAAAGTTAGCACTATCTGCCAGGATGTTGGCAATATCAGTTGGGTCTGTATATTTAGTGCCATTGTGCTGTAACTCAAAGCAGATCTGAGTGTTGCCATTGAGATTCCTGACATAGCTATAGAATGCTTTGTGGTTGTCTTTAGAATCAGTGGCGATTTTGTTTTCGTAACTAGCTTTGGAGGATTTTATCAGGGATCGCAGCTTCTTACTGAGGCTGACCAGGGAGCTCCTCCACTCATGGGATTTTACTCTCTTTTGCAAGAGTTTCTTCCTTCTATTGTACAGTTTGTTTATGGCAGGGGACCACCAGATTGGCTTCCTTTTTTTGGAGGATAGCGTCTTGGTTCTGTTTGGGATAGCACGATCCATGCACTCATGTAAGTGCTTATAAAGTGCAACTGTATAGGATTCAGTAGTCGTAACTGTACTGTCCATCTGCATGGGTGTCATGAAGTTCACCACTTCTGTCTTAAGAAGCATGAAGTTGGCTTAGGAGAAATTTTTTACCATGTTTCCTTAATGGGGGGTGGAGGCAGGATGTGGATATCTAAGGTAATTAGCTTATGATCGGAGTGGACCAATGAGGCGTTGACTTCAGGTGTGGAACACTGGTCACTCATATTGGTAATGACTAGATTGCCCCTGGTGAGCATGTGGATAAGTTGATCCAGGGCATTGGAGTTTATGAATTCCAGAAAGCATTGAGCAAAGGAGTTGGTACATGAGTAGTTTTCCCAGTTAATGGTGGGGTAGTTGAAATCGCCCATTATTAGGGTGTTTGGTTGAACCCTAATATTTTCCAGTACATCAAGAAAAGAGGAGTGGGAATCCTGGGGTATGGTGGGTGATCTGTAGCAAGCTACAATTTGGATTGCAGTTTTACCCAGAGTTAGTTGCACTTGGATAACTTTGGCTGCATTATGCTGAGCAACTAGCCTGGAGGTGTGGATATCCTTAATGAATATGGACACCTCCACCTTTGGTGTTCTGGTCCAGGTTACATGGCTGAAAAGTGTGGCATGAGTTATAGCCTGGTAGTGCAGGGGTGCTCTCTGGAGCCTTGAACCAGGTCTCAGTCACTGCACAGATATCAATGTTCTCCATTTTAAGGAGTGCCTCGAGTGAGTGCATTTTGAGATTTAGACTTCTAGCATTGAGTAGCATCACCCTCAGTTTTTGCTTGCCTGTTCCTGTTACGGTGGTGAATTTGTCATTTGAACCTTGCCTAAAAAAGGCACTATAGGGGTGGCAAGAACCTTAGCCAGTATCCGGAATCCCAGGGGTGATAGGTGCAGACCATCTCTAGCAAAGCATCGTGGTCTGTCGACCATGTCATCCCAGGCAGACAGATACTGGATCCCTTTAGAATGGCACCAGAAGCTTAGCCAATTGTTGAAGTCAATCATTTTGTCCTTGTACTGCCGCATCATTCTGGGTGATGGCAGAATGCTACTCAGGGCTAGGGTCATACCTGCCTGGTCTACAAGATCAGAGAGCTCTTCCATGTCTCTTTTCATGTAGTCCAGGGAGGTATGTCTCAGGTTGTTCACACCAACATGGACAATAACAGAGTCATATTTGTACTTGCTGTGGAGTAACCTGAGTGCGTGGGTTATGTGGCGGATCCTGGCACCCAACAGGCAGCTGACAGTAACCTTCTCCTTGTTTAGCCTAGTGAGTGGGACATCAGTGTGCCTGACTACAGAGTCGCCTATGACTAGTGTGTGGGGTACGTTGTTTTGCCTTATTGGCTGTGGTTGAGTGGCACACTGAGTCTGCGGGCTATGTGTCATTTGGGTTGTGTTGGGGGTTGGAGGTCGCTTGCATTTCTGCTTTGGAGGTCTCTGTTGCTTGAGCAGATTATTATTGAGAGCCTCCGCAAATGTTTTTGTGTTTCTATGTGTGGATTTTGGTGGTGTAGATTTAGTGAGACTATGTGATGAGTGTGGTGTGGTGCAAGTGTTTACCTTCTCCTCTTGACTGTCAAGTTCAGTCTTGATTGGAGAGAGCTTTACCTCCAGTTTGGATAGATAAGTGCATCTCTCACTGGTTGTAGTGTTGGGTGGTAGGAGGAGAGGGTTGTCTGTGTACATGAGGCAATTTCTACATTGCCCCAAGATGCCCAGATTCATCAGATAGACAGGAGAGAACACTGGGAGCTGACCCTTGGACATGCCTGAATAAACAAACTATTTTCCTCTAGATAAGTGAGGAAAGTGAGTACAAGAGCTGTTTTTCTCTAGGCAAGTGAGGAAAGTAAGTACCAAAACTGTTTTCCTCTAGGTAATGAGGAAGGTTGATTGCTGTAGCAATTAGTAGGTTATTTAGTGCTTACAAGTTCTGAACAAGTGCTGATCATGAATAAGCAAATTCAAGTGCTAAAAGTAAGAATCTGTATCTGGACTAGACTAGTTACAGGAAAGGGGGGAAACAAGTGCAAATGGGGCTTTTTAATCAGAAAGTTGAAAAACTGCCCAAACGGCCAATAACTACAATTTCTGGGCCAGAACCACTCCTTATGTGGTAGATAGGTTGCCTAGTGCTTACCACTCCCACTGATAAGCTAGAAGGCTTCCCCCCAACACAGAAAGCTTGGGGGGGGGGCTCAGAAGCTTACATACAGTCCTGGATACAGCAAATCTGAATCTGGACTACACTAGTTACAGGAAAGGATTTTTTTTTATATATACAGAAAAGTAGCTAAAACAGCAGTCAAAACAATTCAAATGCAGTGCAAGCTAGCACACTTGAGTATGTAGCAATGTTAGACCAAACAGTTTAAAAAATGCAATTAATTTAAAAATGACTAAAAACAATGCAGAAGGAGTCTATTAGGTAGAATGAGGTAAAGAGATGGGAGTGTCCCAGATCAAATCTACAATGGGGGCGGGCAACTGCAAAAACCTCCAAATTTAAACAACAACACAGGAATAGGGAGGGTGGGTATGGCAAAACCAACACCTTCAGCAGAGATCTGAAAAACTATACAGTGAAGCAAAAATAACAGTGCACAACTCTGAAGTCAGCCAGCAATGATATAAAATTAGTCAAACAACAATTACCAGTACACAACTCTGAAGTGCCAGAAAAATGTACTCAGCTCTGTATATCTCCAGATAGTTTGAAGAGCCGTCTTTCAGGACACAGGAAGGCTCTAGCAATGATATGCAGACTTTTTACTAAGAGGGTCTAATTTTATGCAAGTAATCCTTGAGATAGTCAGATAACACACAGGATGTAACCAGTTATACCAACTTAACACAGACAAATAGGGGGAGGGGGAAAAAACACCTTCAGCAGAGATCTGAAAAACTATACAGTGAAGCAAAAATAACAGTGCATATATACAGCATATATAATACAGACACACAAATGCACACATACATACCCAAACACGCACAAGCAACACAACAGATTACAAAAAGACCTGGAGATTTGCTATACTTGTTAAAAATCACCTGAATTATTTCTTTTAGACAGCCAATGCCCCCAAAATAAAGGAATTAAAATGGCCACTATCTACATATCAAAAAAAAAAAAAAAAAAAAAAAAAAGAAAGAAAAAGAAAAAAATGTATACTTCTAGAGGCTACACTAGCAGAAGATAATATACCACCAAGGCTAATACACTGTGCCTAGGAGATTTGGGGGATAATAATCAAAAGTTCAAGACTCAACAGTGACAGTCCTAAAACTCTGAAATTTAAACATAATCCCACAATCCAGCAAAATGTGAAACTTGTCACACATTAAAAGTTTTTTTTTTTTTTTCATGTGCAAGCCCCCGTACATCCCTATTACTGATAAACACTAATTCTGAGACTCTGAGATCAATACACCTTGGAGAAGGGGGGCATTCTCTGAGCTACAGTAATTTCAGACTTAGTAATTCTACTTGCACCTTATCCCAGATCCCACTTAATTGCACTGAGTTGTTGGACTCATATTATTCATTCTCAGAAATGCAATGGAAACCCTCTATGAGCCCAGAGCTGTACACAGTAACCATTTGAAATGTCAGATCCCACTACAGCAAGCCCAAAAACATAAAGACTGAATGGCCAAAAAATGTAGTTACATATACGAAGTTTGAGATGACCATATCTCAGAATATTCCCTTTTCTCTGAGGAATGGTGATCTCTGAGTTAGTATATCTAAGTTTGGGGGTTCTCAAAATTCAGTGGAAACCCTTCTTGAGCCCAGAGCTGTACACATTAACCACTGAAATGGTGGGACCATCTACAGTGAGCACTCAAAGCTCTTCTCCTGTAATTTCAGTCTTTTTTTTTTTTTTGGCTTGTTGTCACTCGGCATTTCAAGTTTCGACACTTCAAAAGGAAGCCATTGAACACACACTTAGTAGCCTGACCCATCACACTAACATTCCTACTCAAATAAATAATATGAGAGGAAAGGAAAGTATTCCTGACTGGGTCTTCTAAGATCATCCCACTAAAATAACTGGCAGTGGACTTCTAAAACACTATTATTGACCACAACAAAAGTTTTACCATCAGGGTGACAAGTGACCAGATTGTTTCATGAAATCTTGGAAAGTGAGAGGATGCCTGAGCAGCAGAGAAGAAGTGTTTTGGTACCAATTTTTAAGAATAAGGTTGATGTGCAGAGCTGTAGTAACTACAGAGACATAAAATTGATCAGTCACGGGAGGAAGTTATGGGAAAGAGTAGTGGAAGCTAGGATAAGAAGGGAGGTGATGATTAGCAAGTAGCAGTATGGTTTCATGCTGGGAAAGAGCACTACAGATGCAATGTTTGCTCTGAGAGTGTTGATGGAGAAGTATAGAGAAGGTCAGAAGGAGTTACATTGTGTCTTTGTGGTCTTAGAGAAAGCATATGACAGGGTTCCTACAGAGGAGTTGTGGTACTGTAAGAGGAAGTCGGGAGTGGCAGAAAAGTATGTAAGAGTGGTACAGAATATGTACGAGGGCAGTGTGAAAGTGCTGAGGTCTGCAGGAGTGGCAGATGCATTTAAGGTGGAGCTGGGATTACATCAAGGATCAGCTCTGAGCCCTTTCTTATTTGCAATGGTGATGGACAGATTTTTCAGACGAGATAAGACAGGAGTCCCTGTGGACTGTGATGTTTGCGAATTACATTGTGATCTGTAGTGAGAGTAGGGAACAGGTTAAGTAGTCCCTGGAGAGGTGGAGATATGCGCTAGAGAAGACAGGAATGAAGGTTTGCAGGGCTAAGACAGAATATATGTGTGTGAATGAGGGAAAACAGAGGAATGGTGATAATGCAGGGAGTAGAGCTGGCAAAGGTGGATGAGTTTAAATACTTGAATCAACAGTTCAGAGTAATGGTGAGTGTGGAAGTGAAGAAGAGAGTACAGGCAGGGGGGAGTGGGTGGAAAAGAGTGTCAGGAGTGATTTGTGACAGACGAGTACCAGTAAGAGTGAAAGGAAAGGTCTACAAGATGGTAGTGAGACCAGCTATGTTGTTTGAGTTGGAGACGATGGCACTGACAAAAATGCAGGAGTCAATGCTGGAGGTGGCAGAGTTAAAGATGTTAAGATTTGCACTGGGCGTGACAAGGATGGACAAGATTAGCAATCAGTATATTAGAGGGTCAGCTCAGGTTGGATGGTTTGGAGACAAAGCCAGACAGGCGAGATTGTGCTGCTTTGAACATGTGCTGAGGAGGGATGCTGGGTATATTGGGAAAAAGATGCTAAGGATGGAGCTGCCAGGTAAGAAGAAAAGTGAAGGCCCAAAATAAGGTTTATGGATGTGGTGAGAGACAACATGCAGGTGGTTGGTGTGACACAGCAATATACAGAGGACAGGAAGAAATGGAAACAGATGATCTGCTATGGTGACCCCTAATGGGAATATCCGGAAGAAGAGGTGACAAGTAAAGCAACTCCCTCAAAGAGCTATGAGAGCTATGAGCTACAAAAATTAAAATGAGAGCAGGTTAAACTCATAATACAATCTATCAGTCTGTTGATCCACGACTGCCACAGATCACCTGATGATGCTCTGAATTAATGTCAGCTCTACAACACTGGCAGCTGTAGGCCCCATAAAACCTTTATAGTCAAGCATGGCCCTGGATGTCTGCGATCTAAATATAATGATCCTGACCAGCCCAACACCACAACCATCCCACTAAATAAAGGCAAATCAATACAGTTTTGAAATCAAGGGGATCTGATTAATTTTTTGGAAAAGGCTCAGTCAGTTGTTAGACCCATGGAATCTATCCACTGCTCTTTCAATTTCAGATAAGCCCCACTCAGAGTTAGCTAAGACAGTCAGGAACCACTTGCACTTGTACATTCCAAACTTTGTCTACCGACTGCAGCACTATATGTGCTAAACCGACATTCTGTCTCAAAGCAGGTTATTTGACACTGGAAAACAAACCAAAAGACTAGGGAATGGGACAGAGTGCAAACTCTATTCCACCCAATTATGCAGCTTAATTAACAACAATTATACTGAAGGGACTCAGAGTACAAAGATGTATTCCACAGCTGAGGAAGGCATCACTGTTGATATATATATATATATATATATATATATATATATATATATATATATATATATACATATACACGTGTCCATACAGAACACAGATAGCTCACAACGCCGACACCCATATGGCCGATGCCATATGGTCGACATTCAAAATATCGACAATGGGGAAACCCTATCTCCCAATAGTGCGGAATGGAAACATTTCCTTTCTTGCAATGTAGTGTGATCTCAGAGTTTGTATATTAAAGGTACGTGATTTACCTTTTTTGTGAAGTTCTGGCGCTGTCGATATTGTGTGTGAGCGCCGGCCATATGGGTGACAGTGTTTTGGGCTGTCGGTGTTCTGTAGGTGATTTATATACATATATATATATATATATATATATATATATATATATATATATATATATATATACAAAAAAACACCTTTATTACATTTTCATTTAAGACACAGGTAACCCATACATTAACAGAAATGAAAGCAAACCATTTAACATTTTTTTTCCATTTACATACATTACATATCACATACCTTTTCTTTATTTGTCATTATCATCAGTTCAGCATTACATAAATTGTTGAATTCCAGCCATCCTTTAAACCGCACTCATCCTCTTCTTGAACATTATTCTGCATGTATTGTTCCCACAATTTCCCACAATTTCCATTTACTCTATATAAGCTGCTCCTTCTCTTTCCTAAAGATCCCTCTTCCAGTTCTTTTACCATTTTTATAATATTCAGTACTTCAAATACTGTTGGTTTAGATACTGATTTCTATTTTCTCAAAATTGCTTCTTTGGCAGCCACAGAATTAGACTTAATAAGGCCTTGTTATGTATTATCATGTGTCCCAGATCAAAAAATCACATCCTTACAACAATTTGCTCACTCAATATTTCAAGAGAGTACTATCATGCAATATTTTATATGCCTTATTAAGTATCTCTTTTTAACAGCAAATTCTGTTCTAGATTCAATCAAAAACCTTACCAGAGCAGGTCTTGCATGTAAGAAAATTCCGTTATCCCTTACCTTTTGCCTATACAGTAATATCGTGGAAGGGAATGCAGTCTCTAGCCTTCAGTCCAAATGTCTTCTTGGCCTCAACCTACTCTATAACCTTGCCTTCTCTAGTTATTTGCTCCCAATACCTTAATACCTTTGCCAGTTTTCATTCCATTCCCCTGCTTATAGTCATCCCTATTGACAAAATCTCCATTCTCATGTTGGCTTAGTTCTTAGAATACTTTCCACTACTATATTTTGTATGTTTTTATTATTCTCCTTAAGGATATGCATCCAAAATCCTACTCTCTCTTTTTTCTTGAACTTTCCCCTTGCTTCATTAACACCCTTTCCATTTTGAATTATAACTTCTGCTTGTGTTATGTATATGAGCCTTAACTGCATAGCTCTAAAACATCCGTTTAAATCAAATAATTATAACCTTGTTCTTTTGGAAAGATCCTTTTATCCCACTTAGCTCTTGCCCTCTCCCCTTCTAGATGCACTCCTTCAACTCTTAGGCTCATAGGTAAGTACAAGGCCCGAGGGCATTTATAAGCCTAGCCAGAGTGTGTCGGCTTTCGCTGCCCCATTGATTAATTAACTGATCCTCTGTCAAGCAGAGCCAATGAAGTGATCCCAGGGGTGTATTTTCTGTTACCCATCCACTCGTCAAGGTTTCTCTTGAAGAGTGTTAGTGAGGGGCTCTGCCTGATGTAATTTGGAATATTGTTCCAAAGCATAGGGAGTCTCTTTGACAGGAATCTATCCCACCAGCATGTTCTATTTATTGTTGTGGCGAGGTTTAGCTCACTAGAGCGCGTGGCTCGCAGTGACTTGGACTTCTTTAGGTGGAGCATGTCCATTAATTCTGAGTTGGACATGGCTTTGTAAATCAGGCAGGGATCACCTCTGAGTAAGCGATATGCAACTGAGTACAGCCGGAGTTTTTTCAGTCGGGCTGCATAGGACATATGTTTGAGGCCAGTAATCCTTTTGGTGAGGTACTTTTGTGGTCTTTCCAGCTGTTGGAAGTGTCTTGTGAGGTACATCCCAAATGGGGCATTGTACTCTATGATGGCTCTAATGAGTGACGAGTATAGGGGCACTATAACCTCTTTATTTCTAGATGTGAACCCTTTAGTAATTAGATGGGCCACATAGAAGGATTTCCTAACTACTTTGGCAATATGATTGTCAAAGGAGAGATTACTATCTACCTGGGTCCCCAGATCTCTTATTACCTCTTCTGTATTAAGGGAGCTGCCACCTACACTGTAATTCATGGGTGTTTTGTTTTTCCCAAATGGGATGACTATACATTTTTTGGCATTTAGCTTGATGCCATGACTTTGACACCAGGTGTCCGTCTCAGTAAGGCCCTTTTGGAGGATGTCCTTGTCAGCCGGAGAGTCAATTATGGCTCCCAGTTTGCAGTCATCGGTGAACTTGGTTAGCCATAGTCCTCCTGTGTTTGCCTGTACTTCTGAGAAGTATATGCCGAACAGTAAGGGCCCCAGGACCGAGCCTTGTGGGACACCACTTGTGACAGATTCACAGTCGGACCTGGAGCCCACTATTCTTACTGTGTGAGTTCTGTCTGTAAGCCAGCTGGCAACCATCTCGTGACATAGGGGTTTATGTTCAGGCTGGTGAGTTTTTCTGTAATACCTGAGTGAGGAATGGTGTCGAAAGCCTTGGCTAGGTCAAGGTAGACTGTGTGAACCTTTCCCTCATTTATGGCCTTGGTGACTGTCTCGAAGAAGTCAACCAGGTTTAGTAGGCATGATCTTGCCCTTAACAAAGCTGAACTGGGTCGAGTAAAGTGTTTGAAGGTTCCCAATGTCTTTGTTAATGAGTTCCATGATGATGGGCTCCATAGCCTTGCAAACCAGGCTAGTCAGGCTTATGGGGCAATAGTTACCAGGGTAATTTGTGGCCCCTCCTTTCTGGAGAGGAACAACCATTGCTGTGCGCCATTCTATGGGCATGTAGCTGGTGGAGAGGCTGAGGTTGAACAGCGTGTTTAGGTGGGGGGTTAGTTTGTTCTGTAGTTCGTGCAAGACGCAGCCTGGGACACCATCTGGTCCCATTGGCGCTGTGTTTTTGGCTTTTGAAAGGGCTATTTTCACCTGTGTGTCTGTGATTTTTGGGACACTACACTTTTCCGGTATTGTTGTGGGCCCTTTTGGAGGTGAGAGGGGGGTGAAGTTTGCACTGAATCTATCTGCCAGGATGTTGGCAATATCAGTAGGTTCAGTATATTTTGTGCTATTTTGCACTAATTCAGTGCATGTCTGTGAGTTGCCACTTAGATTCTTAACATAGCTAAAGAAGTCTTTGTGGTTATCTTTTGAATCCTTGGCTATTTTTCTTTCGAAGTTAGCCTTGGATGATTTCATGAGGGACCTTAGTTTCTTACGGATACTGATCAGGGATGTCTTTCCTTGGGATTTGCTTTTTTTCTGAACTAGTTTCCTCCTTCTATTGTATAGCCTGTTTATTGCAGGGGTCCACAAAACTGGTTTCCTTCTTTTAGAGGAGTGAGTCTTGGTTTTGCTAGGGATGGCATAATCCATGCATCCTTGTAGGTGCTCATAGAGTGCATTTGTAAAGGTTTCTGCATCTTGGGCAGCGTTATCCTTTAGCATGAGGGCTGTGAAACTTACCACCTCTGTCTTAAGTAAGGTGAAGTTTGCTTTAGAAAATTTTTTTACTGTGGTTTCCATAGTTGGGGGTGGTGTGGACATCCAGAGTGATTAGCATATCGTCTGATCTAACCAGTGACGAGTTGACCTCCAGTGTGGAACACCTGTCGCCCATGTTGGTGATGACCAGGTCCAATATGTTTTCACCTCTGGTAGGGGAGTTTACCAGCTGATCCAGGGTGTTTGAGTTGATGAATTCCAGGAAGCGCTGGGCCTGGGAATTTGTACTTGAGTAGTTTTCCCAGTGAATGGTAGGGTAATTGAAATCACCCAATATCAGGGTGTTCAGTAGGACCTTCATGTTTTCCAGTGTCTCCAGAAAGGTGGAGTGGTGGTCCTGGGTCATGGAGGGTGATCTGTAGCAGGCCACAATTGCATTGCAGATTTGCCTGATGTTAGTTGCACATGGATGATCTCAGAGGTATCATGCTGCGCCATTAACCTGAAGGTGTAGGTATCCTTGATGAATATGGATACACCCCCCCCTTTTGTGTTTCGGTCTGTGTTCTGTGACCAAAACGTGTGGTATGAGTTGTAGCCCAGTAGTGCTGGGGTGCTCTCTGGAGCCCTGAACCAGGTTTCAGTTACTGCACAGATGTCGACGTTCTCCATACTGAGTAGTGCTTCGAGCGTGTGCATTTTGAGATTTAAACTCCTGGCGTTGAGTAGCATAACCCTCAATTTTTTGTTAATTGTGCTGTTTATGGAGGTGGGTTTGAGTTTTGAGCCTTGCATAAAAAAGGCACTATGGCGGCAGTAAGAGCCTTGGCCAGTATTCGAAAGCCTAGGGGTGACAGGTGCAAGCCATCTCTTGCGAAGCAACGCGGCTTGTCGAGGATGTCATTCCAGACTGACAGACACTGGATCCCCTGTGAATGACACCAGAAGCTTAGCCAATTGTTGAAATTGATCATTTTTTCTTTATACTGAGGTATCATCTTGGTGAGGGCAGGATGCTACTCAGGGTCAGGGTCATACCAGCCTGGGCTGCATGATCAGAGAGCTTTTCCATGTCTTTTTTCATGTAGTCCAGGGAGGTACATCTCAGGTCATTCACACCAACATGAACAATGACAGAGTCATATTTGTACTTGTTCTGGAGTGACCTGAGTGCTTATGTTATGTGGCGGATTCTGGCTCCCGACAGGCAGCTAACAGTAACCTTCTGCTTGTCCAGCCTAGTGAGTGGGACTTCAGTGTGCCTGACTATACAGTCACCTATTACTAGTGTGTTAGGTATGTTATTTCGCCTTAAGGGCTGTGATTGTGTGGCACACTGATTTTGTGTTTTATGTGTTGTCTGGTTTGTGACGGGAAGTACAGGTTGTTTGGGTGTCTGCTTTGAAGGTCTCTTTATTAATTATTGTCCACAACTTCTCCTCTGTCTAGTTGCTAAAATATGCCTGACCAGTATATAAAATTAGAGGGACTAAAACATTTTCGCTGCTTGTACCTTGCTACCCATGTCAATAAACAAGAGCTTCCATTTCTCAATTATGGTATTATTTTTCTTAGCCTCTTCCCACATGTCCTTCGCTGTCATAGAAAAGCCTTTTTAATCCAAACTCCTAAATACTTCATCTTATAGTGTCTTCATAAATATGGGCATTGCTGAACCAATTAGCATGTGGGTACATAATTTACGGGTATAGCCTTTGATTTTTCTTTATTAATTTTATATCGCAAAAAGAATTTATACTGTCTCAAAATGTTCCACAACACTGAGATGCCCTTTTCTTGATTTATCAGGTACAAAATAATATCATCTATAAATAAAGTCAACTTTTCTTGATTATCATATCAACTACATCCTTGCATTTTTGAGTCCCCTTTTCTTTGCTAATGGCTCAAAATATAAAGCAAATAACAAAGGGGAAAAAGGACACCCCTGCTAAGTTCCTCTGTTCAAACATAACTTATCGGAGAGGAACCCTCCCACTTTAATTATTGACTCTGATCTTTCACGTAGACTCTTAATTAACTTTATTATTGTATCAGGGAATGCAAATGCTTCCATTGCCCTACTTATAAAATCCCAGCTTATTCTGTAGAATGCTTTCTCTGCAACAAGATTCAGCAAAAACAGTGGTATTTTCTTACATTCTGCTTCCCACTGGATCGTCATTGTTCTGTAAATGTGGTCAAATCTTTGCCCTCCACAAAACCACATAGGCCCATACCTATCAATTTTGGCAACACCTCTGTCAGTCTTTTAGCTACTGAAGACATAGACATTTAATAATCATGGTTTAAAATTGAAATGGGTCTGTATGAAGCTGTGTCTGATAGGTCGTTATTGTCCTTAGGTAATACAGCCATCACAGCTTTTTTCCAAGATGTTGGTACTTCCCAATTTTAAAATACAGTTAAACAAAATCTTACAGATCTTTGTTACTTTTGTCCCTCCTCACTAACAAATTTCCGCAGGAATACCATCTGTTCCAGGAGACTTTCCTGAAGACTGATTATACATCACCATTTTTTTATCTCATCCCCTCCTATCTTAACGGCTAGTTGCTGAGCATCATCTACCTTTAACCTTGGTATAGTTAAGTCATCCATAAAAATTTCCATTTGTGCTCTTTCTTGATTTCCAGATTTCGCTGCTTTATACATATTTTCCTAAATTTTCCAAAATATTGTCAAAACTTCTACAGGATTTCTGGTTGTTTTTCTTGTTATAGGCTGTCTATGTTTGGTTATAACCCTTTCAACTTTCTGTTGCCTAAATCATTGTGCTAAAAGTTGTTTAACAGCAGGAAAACTTCATTGTTAATCCCTATGCAAAGGGGACATCTTTTAAACTACATATCTAATACAATCCTAAATTTCCTTGCCACCAGCTTCATTTACGGTAAAAAAATAATATACAATGTGTGTTTTTTTAAATGGTATACTTCCTCAACTATGTTATACCATTAACTTCCAAATATGTACAAAAGATCAAAGCTGCATCAGCTTTGGCCTTTGACATTTCCAGGACATTCAACAAAAAAATTAAATGCTTTACACATGTAGACATACAATATACAGATGACTACTTATTAATAGCACAGTTGAAACTCTAGGAAGGATTCACCAAACTGGAAGAAAGACTGAAAACTCATCTCCTGCTCCAATCCCAATAAAGTGAATCAATCAGTTCTGTTTTGAAGCATCTGTTACTTAAAAGAAACATTTTCCAGATCTTTCCACCCAAGCAGGTATAGGTGACCTTACTGAAAATGTTGCTAGTATTAAATGCCTTGGCATAACTCTTGATTATACATTACCACTCAATCCATACATTCACTAAAAGGTAAAAACAGAAGTGCCACCAGCTACTACTTTGTTTATATCACATTATGGAATTGCTCTTACCTAGCATTAGAAGTACACTTGCCATCAATTTGCTGTTCTCGAAACTCATTTCTAAGGACATGTTACCATGAAAAGTTATTCATCTTCCAATAAATCAAGAATGGTGCAAATTTACAACAGTTTTGGTTTACAATGCAAGTTCAGACACACATTTAATCTGATATATTAAACATGCTAATTTACTTGCATTATTAACTGTGCCAGCAAATAACTTTTACTATTACTGGTAATATATGCATATGACGTAGTTTGTGTACTTTCTTGCTGTACTAAAACCTCTCTGTTTAAACTGATTTTTCATTCTTTGTTGACTTTATAGTCACACTTACTCTAGTTAGGTATGTATAATAGTGTCTGCATATTTTATTACTTACTGTTAAGGCCTAGATCTTAATTAAAAAGAGTCACAGCAGAAGTCAAGCTAAGAAATCAAGTACATACAATAATAACTCAGTGAGTCACATATGCAACATGCATAAGAACTAAATAACCAGTGGCATTTAAACACAAACTAAATTTCAATTGGCTTCACTTTGCCCATTGTTCACGCCACCCTCTCAGATAGCCACTCCAATCCCTTTCTGAGCTTTTTCTCTTCAGACAGAAGCTTTTCTCCTGTGGGCCAGTTTTTAGAGAAAACCAGAAGTCACAACCACTTTAGTGGTACATTCCCTAATAAATTGGTCATGTGGTAAACAATCATGCAGTGTACATTGGAAACAATTTTCTTAGAATTCAAGAATAAATCATTTAAGTATTAAAACATGACTACGTTCAAGATGCTACATTTGTTTTCATTCCATATGGTCTGTGGCTTACATTCAAACCTCTCCCAATGCTTGCTCATACTTTACTGCTATCAGTTTTGCTCTCACCATCTGGTATACCCATCACTGTTCTCAAAACTGTTCCTACTTCTTGTGATAAAGCATTTGGCAGTTTTAATTGTTACTTCTCAACAATGAATTATAAAATATGTATTTAAAAAGATGAGGTTGAATTATATTATAATTCATTATATCAAATAATATATAATTATACTTATATATAATAATATATAATAATATAATTCATTATATCCATTATATCAAAGTATAAACTAATCTCAGTTATGCTTCCATGCTAAGTATGCCTAAAGTTTTGTCCAGAATATCGATTTTTTATTTTTTTTCCAAATTTCCTCATGGCACCTGTAGCAACAACACTCTATTATCTGCCATTATTACATGAAATGTTCCCTAAGACTGTATATGTGATGCTTTTTGATACAGTGTTTATTATACTGCAAACCTGTTTATATGCAACATTAATTTCTCATTTCAGTGGCATTTTCACTCCATTTCCACTAGAAATAGGCCTGCTTGGCTGTCAACCCACTTGGACAATGCTGTTAACAAAACACATATAAATAACCAAAGAAATGCGGCTAGGGCACACAGTCACAAAGGGCCACACGCAAGGAGATAAAAACCTTTAATTGCAAGTAAACACAAGCGCTTTCGTCCTGCTACAGTGGAGAGCTTCTTCAAAGTGAAACAATTTAAACATTCAAAAATCAATTTAAATACCCTCACTCATAAAAGATGTCAAACGTTTTAGAGAGACATATGCTCACCAAAGAGACATCCCACTTAAATATCACTTAAAAGATACTTGTATGGATACCAAGTAAAGGAGTAATGTTCTAAAACACAGTTTTAACATAGTACACATTTACATGTAAATATAAATGGTAATATAAATAAAAATAAAAAGGAAAGTATATATACTTCATTTTACAGATAAATAAATAAGCATATTGAAAAAACTTAGGTCCAGTTCTCATATAATGGTAAATCAATATTTCCCATTCATAACTACATACATCAAATTACTAGTCCTATTGAATACCTAAAACTTGTCTTATAACTTAGACGCTCTACTATGTTGAGAGTTATGTAATTTCAGCTTTATTTCACATAAACAGCAGCCACAAGTATTCCAATTTATTTTGCACAAATATATATTGGGCTTACATAACCAGATGGTTATCAGAGCAAATGAAGGAAAGTAGTTTACTTTCATCCACAAACAGCTCCCACCCCACCCAGCAGTTATAGTCATTTTGTTGTATATACCTTATCTGAATGTGATAAAAAATAATACCTCTCAACTTCTTAGCACAAGAATCAGGGACAAAGCCAAAAAAATGTGAAACAAAGGACCAAAATCAGGAATACATTTTGAATATTGTTCTTATATACTTAGAAAGTTATTAGGATAACAGTTTATACATTGCTATGCTTTTCTGAAGGTTGTGAAGTCAAAAAATTAAAATATCTGTCATTATATAGAGACTGGAGTCCTCAATGATTTGCTACAGAACCACAAATGTTATGAGGCACATAATAAAAATATGAGGTAAAGTCAGGGTCATGCTGCTAAATCAGGTACAGTTTTAGTTTTATTTTATGCAAACAGTAGCCAGACAGCAAATAATCTAAGTTATTTCATACAAATGTATTTTAGTCCTTTAAACCAGGTTTTAAGATGAGCAAACAAGTGACTAAACTGTTCTCATCCATAGCCCCCACCCCGATTTAGAAACTATAGGCCTTAATAATTTTCCCAGAACAAAAATATTAGACAAAGTCAAAGACATTTTGTGAAATCAGAAATTGCTTCAACTTTGTTTCACATAAATAACAAACAACCAAGTAGCCACTGAATAAACATTCCCACTTATTTCATACAAATGCACACTAATCTTAAAAACTCAGGCTTTACAATGAACAAACAAGGCGGTAATTTACATTCATCCCAAGATTATTTTAAAAGTAGTTTTACTGAACAATACACATCAATAAGACATATACAGGAAACACAAAATAATGCAATGTTACTGTGTAGTTTCTCACTTTCTCTCACTCTTGTTATACTATCATCATTAAAGTAGTTAAACAGAGCAAAATAAAAGGAATAAAGTGTAAGTACTGGAAACGTGCAGAAGTATAGGTAGTAGGGTTACTGTAGTAAATAGAAATACACCTGCACAGTAGATGACACAGCCATCCCCTTCCCGTTATTTAGTGACTGTAATCCTCAATTATTTGCTAGAAGAAAACCAGAGTTTGTGAGGCACAGACCAAAAATATGAGGCAAGGACAGGAGCATTCTGCAAAATCAAAGATAGTTTCAACTTTGTTTCAAATAAACCATAGCCAAAGAGTAAATATTACAACTTACTTCATATAAGTAAGTACTAGTTGTTGTAGTCATACTCTGAACTGAGTTCTGCATTGTCTTAATTTTGCCTGACTGAATTATTTTATATATTTTCTGGCATTGTTTTCTGTTTCTCATCTGTCCTGAAACTGTCGTCCCCCCCCCGCCACTCTATTCTTGTGGTGGTGTTATAGTTGGCGGCTTTGCAGTTGCCTGCCCCTACTGTAAATTTAATCTGGAACACCCCTCCCAGTCTGGTGTTCACTCTACTTAATACAGACAGAACATTTGAGAAGGCCAACCCACTTGGGTTCTTAACCTTGAATTTCTCTTCTGCTCCTTTTTCTTCTCTCCTTGCACTTTACTAAAAAAAAAGATTGCACTTTATTTTGCTTTCACCTCTCTTCTTTAAAGTACTCAATTGTATTTATTTTGCTCCATTTATTACTGCTTGGTAGTAGCCTGATTAAATTGTAACTGTTACTCTAAGCCTTTTGGTTTAAGCACTTGGGCTCCAGACCAGTTGTTTTACATTAAGAAGGTTTGTGGACTGCACTGTTGTGGCAAGACAGGGAGCTTACATCCTTCTAAGTTGGAAATTGCTGATTGAAGGCTCCGTGTCTGTTATTCCAAAAGTGTATTAGTTCTGGTTAAAGCACTTGGGCTTCAGGACAGTTATTTTTCATTAAGAAGGTTTGTGGTCTGCGCTCTTGTTGGAGGAGAGGCTAGATTCTGCCCTTCTGAGCTGGGACTTTCTGGTTAAAGGCTTATTGTGCCTGCTTATTTGAACTGTTTCTTTCTGAAATTGGTGCACCTTGGTTGCTGTAGCATAGAGTAGATTCAGGCATCCTGAATCTAGTTTTGTTTGTATAACTTGAGCACTAATCCAGGCCATCTCTTTTGGAGAAGGTTCCCCTGCACCCTAGTGGCAGGAGTGTGCAGTTAGAACTTGTCTGATTGAAGACTGCTGGAACAGGGCTCAGTTTTGAGCTTTTTTACTGGTTAATTGGGTAATTTGTTTAAATCAGTTTGCTCGTTTTCTGTTGTTATATAAAAAATTGCACTTTATTCACCTGCTTTTACTGTATTTGTGTTTCTTCCTACTTTATTACTTTATTTTGCTTTTGCTGCTTGTTCTTAAAAATACTTAATTTAATTTATTCTGCTGCATTTATTACTGCTTGTTAGTAGCCTGATTAAATTGTAACTGTTATTCTAAGTCTTTGGTTGAAGCACTTGGGCTTCAGACCAGTTGTTTTACATTAAGAAGGATTGTGGTCTGCACTGTTGTGGGAGGACAGGTAGCTTACATCCTTCTACGTTTGGAGTTGCTGGTTGAAGGCTTAGTGTCTGTTATTCTAAAAGTGTATTAGTTCTGGTTTAAGCACTTCGGCTTTGGGCCAATTATTTTACATTAAGAAGGTGTGGTCTGCACTTTTGTGGGAGGAGAGGGTAGATTCTGCCCTTCTGAGCTGGGAGTTTCTGGTTAAAGGCTTATTGTGCCTGCTTATTTGAACTGTTTCTTTCAGAAACTGGTACGCCTTGTTTGCTGTAGCACAGACTAAATTCAGACCTGCTGAATCTAGCTTTGTTTGTATAACTTGAGCACTAATCCAAACCACCTTTTTTTGGAGAAGGTTCCCCTGCACCCTGGTGGCAAGAGTGTGCAGTTAGAACTTGTCTGATTGAAGACTGCTGGAACGGGGCTCAGTTTTTAGCTTTTTATTCATTAATTGGTTAATTTGTTTTAATCAGTTTGCTCATTTACTACTGTTATATTAAAATATATATATATATATATATATATATATATATATATATATATATATATATACACTTTATGCATCGCCGCTTAGCTAGGGTTAAACTATTCCTGGCGCCATAAAGTCTGCTCTTCAAATTTTCCCTTAGAACTAGCCAGTTTTTTAGTTTTAGCACTAAAATCTGGTTCTTTGAGCAGAGCACTTGTTCAGAACTCGCTGTAAGCACTAAAGAAGCTACAAATTACTACAGCACTCAACTTTCCTCACTCGTCTAGAGGAAAACAGTTTTTTGTACTTAATAAATAAGCCCCTATCCAGGCATGTCTAAGGGTCAGCTCCCGGTATTTTCTCCTGTCTACCTGAAGAATCTGTGCATCTTGGGGAAATGCAGCAATTGCCTCATGTACACAGAAAACCCTCTCCTCCTACCACCCAACACTACAACCTGTGAGAGATGCACTTATATCACCAAACTGGAAGTAAAGCTCTCTTCACCTGCAACTGGACTAGACAGTCAAGAGGAGAAGGCAAACACTTGCACCACACCACACTCATCACATAGTCCCTCAAAACCTACAACACCAAAACACACACATAGAAACATGAAACACACACCTACATTCATGGAGGCTCTCAATAAAAATCTGCTCAAGCAACAGAGACCTCCAAAGCAGAACCACAAACAACCTCCAGCCCCCAACACAACCCAAATGATACACAGCCCACAAACTCAGTGTGCCTCTCAACCACAGCCCATAAGGCATAACAACGTACCCAACACTATAGTCATAGGTGACTTTATAATCAGGCACACTGATGTTCCATTCACCAGGCTAAACAAGGATAAAGTTACTGTCAGCTGCCTGTCAAGTGCCAGGATCTGCCACATAATGCACACACTCAGGTCACTCCACAACAAGTACAAATATGACTGTCATTGTCCATGTTGGTGTGAATGACCCGAGACATTCCTCCCTGGACTACATGAAGAGAGACATGGAGGAGCTCTCCAATCTTGTAGCCCAGGCAGGTATGACCCTAGCCCCGAGTAGCATCCTGCCATCACCCAGGATGATACCACAGTACAAGGTCAAAATGATTGATTTCAACAATTGGCTAAGCTTCTGGTGTCATTCTAAGGGGATCCAGTATCTGTCTGCTTGGGACGACATGATCTACAGACCACAATGCTTTGCCAGAGATGGCCTGCACCTGATGCCCTTGGGATTCCGGATACTGGCTAAGGCTCTTGCCAACCCTTTAGTGCCTTTTAAGGCAAGGTTCAAATGACAAATACACCACCTTAACAGGTATAAGCAAATAAAATCTGAGGGTAATGCTACTCAATGCTAGAAGTCTAAACCTCAAAATGCATTCACTCAAGGCACTCCTTAAAATGGAGAACATCGACATCTGTGCAGTGACAGAGACATGGTTCAAGGCTCCAGAGAGCACCCTTGCATTACCAGGCTATAATTCATACCACACCTTTCGGCCACCTAACCTGGACCGAAACACTAAAGGTGGAAGTGTGTCTATATTCATTAAGGATATCCACACCTCCAGGCTAGTTGCTCAGCATAATGCATCCAAGATTATCCAAGTCTAACTAACTCTGGGCAAGACCGCAATCCAAATTGTATCTTGCTACAGATCCCCCACCATACCCCAGGATTCCCACTCCTCATTTCTTGATACACTGGAAAATATTAGAGTACAACCCAATACCCTAATAATGGGTGATTTCAACTACCCCACCATTAACTGGGAAAACTACTCATGTACCAACTCTTTTGCTCAATGTTTTCTGGAATTCAAAAATTCCAATGCCTCGGAACAACTTATCCACACCCCCACCAGAGGCAGCAATAACCTTGACCTGGTCATTACCAACATGGGTGACCGGTGTTCCACACCAGAGGTCAATTCCTCATTGGTGAGATCCAGTCATAAGCTAATCACCCTAGAGATCCACATCCTGTCCCCATTAGGGAAACCACAGTAAAAAATTTCTCCAAAACCAACTTCACGCATCTTAAGACAGAGGTGGCAAACTTCACAACACCCATGCAGATGGACAATAGAGGTACGACTGCTGAATCCTTCATAAATGCACTTTATAAGCACTTACACAAGTGCATGGATCGTGCTATCCCTAACAGAACCAAGATGCTATCCTCCAAAAAAAGGAAGCCAGTCTGGTGGTCCCCTGCCATAAACAAACTCTACAACAGAAGAAATAAACTGTTGCAAAAAAGAGTAAAATCCCATGATTGGAGGAACTCCCTGATCAGTCTCTGTAAGAAGCTGAAATCCCTCATAAAATCCTCCAAAGCTAGTTACAAAAACAATATCGCCACTGATTCTAAAGACAACCACAAAGCATTCTATAGCTATGTCAAGAATCTCAATGGCAACACTCAGATCTGCTCTGAGTAACAGCACAATGGCACTGAATATACAGAACCAACTGCTATTGCCAACATCCTGGCAGATAGGTTCAGTGCTAACTTTACCCCCCTCTCACCCCCGAAGGGCCCGTTTCTATACCGGAAGAATGCAAAGTTCCTGTAATCATGGCTGCACAGGTAAAAACCACACTCTCCAAAGCCAAAAACACAGCATCCATGGGACCTGACAACATCCCAGGCTGCATTCTACATGAACTGCAGAATGAACTGGCACCCCACCTAAGCACCATGTTCAATCATAGACTCACCTCAGATTTGTACCTACTGAAAGGCGCACAGCGACGGTTATCCCACTCCACAAAGGGGGAGCCACCACAGACCCCGGGAACTACCGCCTCATTAGCCTAACAAGCCTGGTCTGCAAGGCCATGGAATGTATCATCATGGATCTTATGCGCAAAGACATTGGTAATCTCCAAACTCTGGACCCCACCCAGTTCGGGTTTGTAAAAGGCAGATCATGTCTCCTAAACCTGATAGACTTCTTTGAAGCTGTCACAGCCTATCTAGATCTCGCCAAGGCTTTTGACACCATTCCCCACTCTGGAATTATAGACAAATTCACTAAACTAGTTATAAATCCCTATGTTACAAGATGGGTTGCCAAACGGCTCACTGACAGAACCCACACTGTGAAAGTAGCAGATTCCAAATCCGATTTCAGACCAGTGACAAGTGGAGTACCACAGGGTTCAGTCCTGGGTCCTTTCCTGTTTGGTATCTACTTTCCCGAAGTACAGGCTAACACAGAAGGTCTTTGGCTAATGAAGTTCGCAGATGACTGCAAACTAGGAGCCATAATCTAAACTCCTAATGATGTGAACGTCCTACAAAAGGGCCTTATAGAGACAGATGCCTGGTGTCAAAGCCATGGCCTCAAGCTCAATGTCAAAAGGTGCATTGTCATCCCCTTTGGTAAAATCTCTGTACCTATGAGCTACCACATAGGTGGTAGTCTACTTAACACTGAAAGTGTGATAAGAGACCTTGGGACACAGGTGGACAGTAGTCTCTCCTTTGATAATCACATCGCCACAGTAGTCAGGAAATCCTTCTACGTGGCACACCTCATCACAAAAGGTTTCTCATCCAAGAAAAAAAGAGGTCATTGTTCCCCTCTACTCATCACTCATTAGACCCATTATAGAGTACAATGCCCCTTTTGGTATGTACCTCACAAGACATCCACAACAACTTGAAAGGCTGCAGAAATACCTCACAAAGAAGATTACTTGCCTCAAATAGATGCCCTACGCAGACCGTCTCAAAAAACTCCAGCTTTACTCCGTCACATATCGCCTACTCAGAGGTGATCTCTGCCTAACATACAAAGTTACGTCAAACCCAGAGCTGTTGGACATGCTCCACTTAAAAAATCCCAATTCCTCCAAGCTACACACTCTAGGGACCTAAACCTTGTCACTACAATAAACAGAACATGCTGGAGGGATAGATTCCTGTCCCAGAGACTTCCTATACTCTGGAACAAACTAGCTATCTATATCAAACAAAGCTCCTCATTAGCATTCTTCAAGAAAAATCTCGATGATTGGATGGGAAATAGAAAATTCACCCCGGGGATCACCTCTGTTGCTCTGCTTGACAGGGGCACAGGAAAATAATTATCTTTGGTGGCGAAAGCCAGGATACCTTTTTGGTTAGGCTTATATAGGCCCTAGGGCCAATAGCCTAGTACCTACCTATGAACCTATAAGCCACTGTCTTTCACAGTTAACCCCTCCCCTTATGAAGTGACTACAGTTCTCAATGCCATATCTGTCTGCTTGCCATAACAACAAAATAAACTTATCTCACATTACCACAATCCACTGCTACAAAACTTTCTGTTGTGCTATTTAATATTCACAGGTTTTCTATTTTTAGCCATCTTAATGAATCATGAGAAGGCAATGAACAATAAACTATGGCACTTTACAAAGTATTATGCCATTTGTTTTATTATTTAAGGTAAAGAAAGCATTTCTTTACTTAAAAAAAAAGAATAAAGCATCCCAAGATGAAGAACATCACTGGATAATGCTCCACATGCAAAAATGCTAGGCACTGTGATTATACAGAAGTAAATACAATGTCCCTCATTTGATGTTTATTTTTACATTAAGATGAAAATAAATAAAATAATATACCCTCCGGGTCTCTGCTGAAAACGGACACCTGATTGCCCTGTCAGACCAACCTGGTAATCAAATATAAAATAAAATAATATATAAATAAAATAAGATTCCTTAAAGACTGTTTTGTTCAGCACATAAGCTATCTAAAATGAGTTAGCTGTATTAAACATAAACATTTACAAAATAAAATTATTTTGTTCCCGGGGCATGGTTCCCCTGGAGGTGTGAGCCCCAGACACCTGCCCAAATTGCACTAATTATAATCTGTCACTTATGCAGTCATGTCATGGTGACAAATGGTATCAGGCAGGATAAACAGAGGAGTCACATTGGCAAAGTGCACGTGATGGAGTAGTCAACATAACAGGAAAAGCAAGGCTCACAAGTGTGCATGAACACATCTAAGGCTAAGCATGCTCACATACACAACAAAGCCCCAAATTACTGCTATACATGCAGTGTGAAAGTCAGGCCAAAGAGAGCCAGCATATCATAGTCCAGCCAAATTGATCAAATAAATGGTGAGGAAAGTGGGGAGACAGCAAAGTCAGAAAAGTGGAAATAGCAAGCAAAGGAAAGCACACAAGGGTAACCACAAGAAATCACTGGTTGGTGGAGAGCATATTTTTTGTTGGAAAGGCTCACATTTTTCATATAAGAGGAGGAGCAGCACCTGGGTAAGGTAGTGAGGAATGTTGTGGAAATGCTAGGAGAGAAGAGAAGGCTGTTGAAGCAGAATAATAAACACCAACTACAAACATAGACAGAAAGAGGTAGTATTCTAGTGCTGACAAAACATGTGGTGGCAATAGTGGAAGGGCACAAACATAGGGTAGAAAACTGATAATGGGAAAGACTGAAGAACAAACAAGGTATGTAGAGGGCTACACAAGGCAAGACAACAGATAAATGGGGGATAGGGCAAGGTATATGGTACATGCCAGATTGGGCCAGAAGCTAACCCACACAGACATCACTCACCTCTGTGGCTGATATCATGTGCAGGTTGTGTCTCTTGCTGCTCAGTAATCAGGGTCTGCCAATTGTATAGTTCAGCTAGCCAGGCCTGGAGGAGCTCCATGACTGTGAAGTTGGTATTCAGTTCTAAGCATACCTCAGATGGTGTCAAATATCCAACTGTCACTGGGAAACCACAGCAGACTCATTTAGACCAATATTAGAAGAGGAGCTTCCCCTTTCATTGTCAGTAGTGGCCATAGAAACTACCAATCAGCCCTGCAAGTCACCAGCAACTGGTGATCACTGGGATTCAGAATGGCAAAAAATAGCAACACTCCTACTTTATATATATCTAAATTACTTTGCCAAGATGGATGACATCGACTGCATGTCTGCTGCCCCTTATTTGCATCAGGAACATCAATTCCATATCATTTTGTGGTCGAATGCTACAAACCACTGCATTTCTACCCGAATGTGGCTGCCTTGCTTGTGCCTTTGAAACACTTCCTCTATGCATGTCACCATTTCTAATACAGTTTTTACACAGCACAATGTGTTGTCTATAAATACCAGCCCTTGTTTTATAGATCCTTAAAATAATATGCACAAAGATACAGTACATGAAAGTTGAGTCTATATGTACTGAAAAGCATCAGAATTTGAAATGCATCACTTACCCAGCAATCGAAACAAGACTGCTACATTTATCTAATGCGCATTTATAAAACAAACTTTGAAGTTCTAGTATGACACTATTTGCAATGGTGAGTTAAACTCATATTTATGATTAAACATGCACCAAATAATCTAAAAGCACCACTTTGGCATAAAACCTTTTAAATGAGGACATAGCTCTTAACTGTCCCTAAGTTTTCAGAATGCTCCTTATGCTGCCTCATATTTTTGCTTTGTCCATCTTAAAATTTTTGATATTCTGGTAAATCAATGAGAATTACAATCAGTCAATAATGCCAGACATCAAAAGTTTTATATTTGGGAGTGGAGCCTAGATGGCCAACTGACAGCAGTGAATTTTGAGAGCTCCATAAACTAGTATAATAATATAGAAAAAATTTATTATTTTCAAGTTTAAAAATGTCAGAAATCTATAGGTAAACTACTAAACTACACAAATATCAATTTTGGTGGAGATTTACAAAAAATTTCCTGTCAAGTAACTTGGAGATATATTGAGTCACCGAATATGAACAACTCAAAGAATTCTCATCCAGATGCTGCTTTGAAAAAAGAACTGCAACTGATGACATCTACCTTACAGGAATTATCTTTGAAGATGGATGGTTTTAAAAATTATTTAGAAAACCTCAAATTAAATTCTCAAAAACAGACTGATACTCTTAAGGAACTATTACAGCAACACCATACAAAAATAACAAATAAAGAGACTTCTCTAAATGACATTGAAGGGAGACTCAAAGAGGAAGAATTCCAAAATGAATTTCTGCTTAAACAGAACACATGGCTGCTTAACAAAACAGGTGACTTAGAAAACAGGAAAAGGAGAAACCTCATAAGGATCTTTGGTCTGCCTGAAATCACTGAAGGAGAAGACATTATTTCATTCTTAACAACCTGGATTCCTGAATTTTTAGACTTGAAAGAGGGACTTTCATTTGGAATTGAAAGGGTGCATACAGCACGGAGGAAACCTGCTTCTAACTCAAAAAATACACCACCGAGATCCATAGTTATAAAATTTCTTTCATTTCTGGACAAGGAACTAATATTAAAATCTGCTTGGAGAAAATCACCCTTAAAATACAATCAAAGCCTGATAAGGTTTGACAATGATTATTCTTCCAGAATACTAGAACAAAGGAAAAAAGTCTGGCCAATAATAAAACTGTTGAAACAAACAACATTAAAGTACAGCTGGCCTTTCCAGCCAAGATAAAAATACTTTTTGCCAATGAGATGAGAACCTTTAATGACTTAGAAGACGCTACTATAGTCATCAAAAACAACAACATAGTGCCTATCCCAGAAGAAATGGAATGGATGGCCCCTACTCTTAAAAGAATAAAAGAAACAAATCCTTGGACTGATGCTAGAAAGAAGAAACAAAAAACTGATTCCAAGATAGCTGTCCCAAAAAAATAACTCTTACAACTACATCTCTCAAAGTATCGACTGATATGGTATATCACTTGTCATCTGTTTTTATTTAAAAAAAGGAGGGTTTCTTAAATAGCTGAGAAACAGTAATGACTTATTCAGAATGTTCAGAGAGTCCAGTAATTCTTCACAAACAAAGGTAGGTCAAGATGGGTTACTATTTACATTATATAAAAGCCAAACAAAGCAACATATAATACAAACATAGAAGTTTCTATTCCCCTTCTTGAACTCAATGAATACTTATCTTGTTCATTTTTCTTTGTTTTTACTTATAATAATTTAAGTAATTAATTAATTAACTAATTCAACAAGGTACCAGTCATCAACGTTCAGACTCAAATGCAACTAATTAACATCATATATAATAGCAGTAACAGTAGAGTATTTTAAAAACAAATGCTGGCATGGAGACTAATGCCTTCTTCAGTTAAAGTACGATTTAGAAATGTCATGTATATCCTGGTTGAATAATAGTAGCAAGCTCTTAGTACAAATGTAATCATTATTCTGTCTAAATATAGTTAATATCAATTATGGTAGGTATCACAGCTACGAGTGCTGTTTGATCAATCCTGATATGGTGTGCGTGGATGCAGTTGTGTCTGGCAGCTAGTACAAATGTCATTATTATTCTGTCTAAATACAGTTAATATCAATTATGGCACGTATCATAGCTTTGAGTGCAGTTTGATCAATCCTGATATGGTGTATGTGGATGCAACCGTGTCTGGCAGCTAGTACAAATGTCATTATTATTCTGTCTAAACATAGTTCATTTGAATTATGGCAGGTATTATAGCTTTGAGTGCTGTTTGATTAAGCCTGACATGGTGTGTGTTCCTGCAGCTGTGTCTGGCAGCTGTTGTATGTTGCTGTTTTAATCTCTGGGAAGCTGTGGGTGGCGGCTTGTGATCGAGGTTTACTGATGCTTGTGTATTAAGAAGAGACATTTGGTGTTTTAGCCTGAATCCAGGGGAAGGGGATGGATAAAACTGTGATTTGGGATATTTTGGCAGAGAATAGTTTGTTTATACATCTGCTGAGTGAGAGGTTGGAAGGCTGGAAGAATGTGTTATCTCTTGTTTTGGCAGATTGTTGGGAGTTTTTTTTTTTTTTTTTTTGATCTGTTTGCTCTCCGTTCTTTTCCTGGCTGCTGTCTCACTGAAAGACAGGGAATTTAGGCTTGAAGTTGCAGTGAAGTGAAGCTTTGCTTCAGGTACATCACAAGCCTTTGGTATGCAGCATAAAGACACACTAACAGAAACAGATGCTCCCAGGTTACTATGGTAACAGACAGAGTGACGATAATGCTTAATGGCTCTGAGGAGCCTCTGAGATGAATCTTGGTGATGTTTTTGGTTTTTTTAAAATATATATATATATATATATATATATATATATATATTTGTTGTTGTTGTGTCTTTCGGCTTTTCCCGGTTAGGGATCGCCACAGCAGAACTCCAGTCCGCTAATGATTGGTAGTTGATTTTTACTTGCCGAGTTACCAGCCCTGATGCACAACCTTCAACGAAGGTACCGCCCATTCACATATGTCTCCACGCAGAAGACGCTCTAGCTGAGAATCGAACCAGACAGTGTGTTACTGTGAGGCGACAACGCTACCTCAGCACCACCACCGCGGGTCTATATATATATATATATATATATATATATATATATATATATATATATATAATAAAAGGGCTGTTTTAAACCACATGTAGACATACTGATGGTCTCCCAACACTTCGTTTAGCTCATTAAGTCGATTCTTGATAAAAAAATAATAATAAGTGCAATTTTATATTTAAAATGTATTTTGGTCCAAACACATTAAGGACTTACATAAGAGTGGAAGTCTGAGTTATTATGAAAGACTAAGAGCACTTAGTCTGGTGCAGAACCCTTTGCAGTGGTCTGGGAGGTGAGCTTGCTCGGACGTGTTGGGCATATGGGGATAGCTGATTCTAGGGTTGTTTGGGGTTGCTGGGAAGTGCTAGAGAGTCATCAGATTTCCTTCATGGAAATATCTGTAGGAATGGAAGGTGTGTTGAGTGGTTCACTGGCAGAGTGGCCACTGCATGGAACAGGCTGGTAAAATGGAACAGGACAAAATATTGGTTTGGATATTTTAAGAACAGCCTAGAAACACACCACATGAACTAGTGAATGGTATTCTGGCAAAACTGGATGGGTATTGTTGCCCTTGTGTATGTAAGGATGGCAATATACCTGTAACAAATAATAAACTAGAAGGGTCTCATAATTTAAAGTCTATGGACTGTATAAACATGCTTGGAAGGAGCTAATAATAACAATAAGTATTACAGCTTGTGGTCTCTCAACTAAGCAGCAGCCAAAAAAAAAAAAAACTATATACACAATAGTTATGTAATGTATGATTTTAGTAAATCTAAGTAACTAATGTTTTATACATGACATCAAACTGACAAAGTTGTTCAAGGGAAACAATAGAAGCCTGAACTAGGAATGTCACAGTCTGTAACAAATCACATTCTGAATAAATAGTATTAAATTGACAATAATCACTCAGTTTAACCTTTGCTGATTATACAAAATAGAATTTTGCCATTTAAATCTAAAAACTTTCAGTATATGCCATAAAATGGCAATTTATGAATATGGAAAGGGAACTTGTAATCATTAATCACAATAAGTGAATTTGTAGTTTTTAATCTATAATTTCACCCATTTTATAATAAGAAATGACAGATATGAAAATCCTTATGTGTAAGAAATGGGGGGGAGGGATGCACTCATAATTAAAACGCACTAACTTTCATCAATGTTCACATAAAACAAACTTGATGCTTTAAGTAAGTTAGCAACAAACAAAGTGATTACTTAAATGATGGAAAACAATGAAATATAACTTCTGATATATCCAGTAAAATACATTGTATTATAAACATTTGGTATAAATATTATTACCATTTATTTATATTAAGTAATAAGTTTTGAGAGACTTCATCAGTAAGGATGAATATGTTAAATAACTGTGTGCTATTATCTTATACTGAGGTTTTATATATGATACATCCTACTTTACTATGACTGGATTGCTTGTCATCTATCTTTCATGTAAATATTAATTGCTTAAACAATACGTAGACGTTTATATTGTATTATAATTCTCTCTAATATACAATAGTACTATATATGTTCAAAATAACATAAATATTGGTTATTCCTATTACAAATATTCTCCATATGATAATTCAATTTATGGAACTCAGACATTCTGGCTTGCCAAGGTATGAGTGATAATCTGATGGACTTAGGTTCATCCATCAGAATAGGAATGATTTTCATTCCATGGCTAGTGTAAATCTTAGTTTTGTTAACATTTATTAATTTAAATTTGTTATTTCACAAAAACATTTTTAGTATGCCTGACCAAAAAAAGAATTTATGTACTTACTATAACGTTCCGTGTGAGTTGTTCATCTCGCCTTCATTCTTACATATGGGTTCGGAGCCAATCCTCGGCTCCGAGTCGGCCTACTACAAAGTTAGAGGTCTTCAAATAGCTCAAGGCCAAGTCCCTATCCCATGATGCACCTAGAGTTACCTCAGATCTTGTTTGCTGCGTATAATAATACCATATGCCATTCTATCACTCCATAAGAGAAAGCTATAGAAGGGTTGAGCAACCAGGAAGAAACCAGCATCTCGGTCTTCGAAAAAAACCCTGGAGGGGGTAGAAGGGTGGGAAGTAAGAATGAAGGTGAGATGAGCAACTCACATGGAACGTTATGGTAAGTACATAACGTCTTTATGTGAAGTTGTTCTATCTTGCCATTCATTCTTACAGATGGGTTGTGTCCCAAGTACCATCTATCTCGGGTGGCTCACGGGAGTATGTTTTTCAGGACAGTAGAAAGGAGGCCCTGTCAACTTTGTAATGTGTGATAAAGGTATGAGGTCTTGACCAAGTGGCTACTGCACAAATGTTATCTATAGAAAGTTTGGCAGAAAAGGCAGAGGATGTAGGCACTGCTCTGGTGGAGTGAGCCTTAATTTTATGCTGTAAGGGCATATTAGCAGCTGAATAAGCAAATGTGATACAATCAGATAACCACTTAGACCATACCTCTCAACCTCTTAGAGCAAAAAATCTGGACAAAGCCATAAATAAAAGTGGAACAAAGGCCCAAAAACACTGACAATTTTTAAATATTGTTCTTACAAACTTAGAAAGTTGATACAATGACAGGTTTTGCATTAGCATGAATTTTCTGAAGGATATCAAGTCTGAAACTCAAATCTCTGTCATTATTTTCCAACATCAGTCTTTAATGATTTGCAACTAATTTTCCAGAAAACCACAATTTTATGAAAAATGGACCAAGAATATGAGGCAAAAATCTGGGCATTCTGCGAAAATCTGTACAGTTGAGAGGTATGACTTAGACAGAGTTGTTTTAGCCACTGACATACCTTTTCTAGAGTCTGAAAAAGAAATAAAAAGCGGTTCAGATTTTCTAAAATCTTTTGTTGTAACCAAGTAAAATCTGAGCTGTCTATGAACATCAAGTTTGTGCAGCATATATTCTAAACTGTTGGAGTGATTGGGGAAGAAAACTGGCAAATCAATAATTTGATTAAGATTAGCTTCAGTGCAAACTTTAGGCAAAAAGCAGGGGTTAGTTCAAAGTGAGACTGTCAGCATGGAAAATCAAATAAGAAGGCTTAATGGACAAGGCTTGAAGCTCTGACACTCTGTGGGCAGAAGTGATAGCTACTAAAAAGATAGTCTTCCATGACAAAAATTTGAGGTCACATGAGGAGGCTGGTTCGAATGGAGGGAGAATAATGTGAGAAAGCATAAAGTTTAGATTCCATGGGGTATAGGGAAATTTCACAGGTGGTCTGAGATGAAAGGTCCCTTTGAGAAAGGCTTCGGATAACTTGTGTGACATAATGTTCAATCCTTCAAATCCAAGGTGAAAATTAAAAATGGCAGCAAGGTGAACACGAACTCTTGCTGCTGCAGCTCCTTTGTTGAAAATCATAGTCAGGAACTCTAAAATGGAGGCCATAGGAGTTTGGTAGGGATCAATGTTGTTTTGAGAGGCCCATATAGAACTTTTTTTTCCATTTGCTAAGGTATAGCTTCCTCGTAGAGGATTTATGAGGGGATATGAGAATTTGCTTCATCTCATTAGAAAGGTTATGGAACCTGGCTATGATGGGAATTGGAGCAGCCAAGCTGTAAGTTTCAGGACTGAAGAGAGGGATGAAGTTCCCCTAACAAGTGCGTCAGAAGATCTGGAACTGGGTCCAGAATCCAAGGGTCCTCTAAAAGATGAAGTCGAAGGAAGGGGAACCAAATCTGATGAGGTCAATAAGGGGCTATTAGAATGATGGTCCTTCCCAGGGCTTTTGCTTTCTGTAGTATCTGTGGTATCAACAGGATTGGTGGGAATGCATAGAGGAGACCCGGAGGCCAACTGTGTACAAGTGCGCCCCTTGGGGCTTCTCCCAGGCAAAGTAGCTTCTGCATTTCGTGTTCATGTGGCTGGCAAAAAGGTCACAGCAAGGTTGGCCCCACCTGTGGAATGTCCTGTCCGCTATTTCTTTCTTGATGGACCACTAGTGAGGCAACAGAATTGCTCTGCTCAGCTTGTCTGCTATCACATTGGATTTCCTCGGGATGTGCATTGCTAACAGAAAATGCTAGGTGGATATAGCCCACTGCCATACTCTTAGGGCATCGTGACAAAGGGGGTAGGACCTGGTTACTCCTTGTTTGTTCAAGTACCAGGCCACTGACATGTTGTCTGTCTGAATCGCAATTGTAGCGAGAGGAAGAGAGTCCTGGAAGTACTGCAATGCTAAAAATACTGCTCTCATCTCTAGGACATTGATGTGCAGATGTGTCTCTTGATCGGACCATGTGCCTTGGGCTGTTCTATCCTGAAAATGTCTCCCCCACCCTATCAGGGAAGCATCTGTGGTCATTGTGGCCACTGGTGGGGGTAGGACAAATGGACCACCTACAGTGACATGAACAGAGGTCAACCACCACTGAAGATTCTTTTTGCATGAGTTCATGATCATTATAAGGTGAGACATTAGGAGCTCTTGGTAAGACCATTGAGTCAACAACAGCCACTGCAGAATCCGCATGTGCATGCAACCAAGCGGTATGGCCAGTATTGCAGCTGCCATCATGCCTAACAATTTTAGGGGTCTATATCACAAAATCGAACTTCCAAAATGTCGAACACCATAAGTTCGAACATGGAAGATCAAATTCGGATAACATTGACACTTCAAAACAGCAAATATTTTCCCAGGGAAAAAAATTTGCTGTTCCGAAAAACACACACATAATACAATCACACCAAACACCTTCAAAACCTACACTAAACCTAACATACACCACTATCTATGCACTATCCTTAACCCAGCCCTAACCCTAAAGTCCATCACTACCACACACTTACCTGACCTGCGCCCTAACCCTAAAGTCCGTCACCACCGCACACTTACCTGACCCACACCCTAACCCTAAAGTCCGTCACTACCGCACACTTACCTGACCTGCGCCCTAACCCTAATGTCCGTCACTATCGCACACTTACCTGACCCGCGCCCTAACCCTAAAGTCCGTCACCACCGCACACTTACCTGACCCACACCCTAACCCTAAAGTCCGTCACTACCGCACACTTACCTGACCTGCGCCCTAACCCTAATGTCCGTCACTATCGCACACTTACCTGACCCACGCCCTAACCCTAAAGTCCGTCACCACCGCACACTTACCTGACCCACACCCTAACCCTAAAGTCCGTCACTACCGCACACTTACCTGACCTGCGCCCTAACCTTAATGTCCGTCACTATCGCACACTTACCTGACCCACGCCCTAACCCTAAAGTCCGTCACTACCCATTCGTACACATACCTTGACCCGGTCCGAAAATGCCAAAGCCACAGAAACGGCCAACTGAATTCTTTCCCTGGGAAAGAATTTGGGTTTCTGCAGCTTCGATATTCTCAACTTTCAAACTACCAAGTTCGGCCTTCCGCTATTCGGCATTCACAACATTCGATTTCATGACATAGACCCCAATTTTAGTACTTCTGATGCTGGAGCCTTGTTTTTGGATATCAGATTGCAGACCTGCTGATGGAGTAGTAAGACTTTTTCTACTGGAAGTCTCAACATGGTGGTGGTGGTGTCCAATGTTGTTCAGATAAAAATGGTATGTTGCGATAGCGACAAGGCAGATTTTTCTGAGTTTATTGTAATACCCAGCTGACTACAGAGTGAAAGAGTGGTGTCCCTGGCTTGAATGAGTTGATGTCTAGTGGTGGCGGTGAGGAGCCAATCATCTAGGTACGGAAACACCTGGAATCCTAAACATCTCAGGTGAGCCGTGACCACTGCCATGCATTTGGTGAACAGTCTGGGGCTGTACTGAGACCAAAGGGCAAGGCTTGAAACTGGTAATGATTGGCTCCCAGCCGGAAGCGCAGATGATCGCTGGATGGTCTGGCCATTTTTATGTGGTAGTACGCATCCTGGAGATCTATAGAGCACATCCAATTGTCTTTCCCCAAAAAGGGAAGTATCAACTGAAGAGTGACCATCTGAAACTTCTCTTTCTTGACAAATTTGTTTAGTCTGCTGAGGTCCACAATAGGTCTCCAGTCCCCTGTCTTTTTTGGAACTAAAAAGAATCTTGAGTAAGTTCCGGATTCTATCTGGTCTGCTGGGACTGGTTGGATGACTCTTTTTTTTAGCAACAACTGGACCTCTATTGTTGCCTGTTCCCTGTAACTGGGTGGAACATCTGGGATTTTTCTTGTCAGTGGAGGGGGTGTGGCAAAAGGAATGAAATATTCTCTGGAAATGATACTTTGTACCCAGTTGTCATTTATTTTGAGCCAGGTGTCCGGATACAAAGATAAGCAACCCCCGACTGCCTTCAGAGTAGGACAGTCGGGCCTCCTTTCAGGAGCACTGGTAGGGCTTCCCAAAGAAGTGATCTCTGTCACCCTGGTTTTGCAGACCCCGTCTGCCACGAGGGCGACGTCTTCCATTATTGCCTCCTCCTCCTCTGCCCCTGGAGGGGGGTTCATCACATATGTCCTGAAAGACTCCTTGGGCTTTTCGGAATCACATCTTTCCTCCCCTTTGACCCTTGGGGTAGGGTCGGGTAGGAGTGGAAAAAGGGACTCTGACAGCAGACAGAGTCTTTCCTTCCTGCTCACATCTGGTCAAAGTTTCCTTAACTTTGGGCCCGAAAGGGACAAGCCATCAAAAGGGGTATTTACAAAGGATGACTTGAAGGGCTCTGAGAAGAAACACAAGCACATCCAGGAGTGTCTCCTAAGAGCAATTCCTGTACCCGTTGCCCTGCTCTTTCCATCAGCTGCATACAAAATGAGGCACACGGATGAGTTAACTATGGAGTTGAGGGTAGCAAGCTGTGAGGCAACTTTATCTGAAGCTCCTCCAGCTACTGTACCCTGAAGAGTATCTCCCAGCTCTTTAAGGAAATCTCTTTACAGTTTAGTAAAATGGGTTAGATAGTTGAGCGAAAGCAGTGCAAAAGTCACTGAATTGTAAGTGAGCTTCCCATATCTATCCATGATCCTAGAATCTCTGTTAGGAGGATGGACAGAAGAGGAAGTTTTTGAAATTTCCTTTTTGGTGGCTGCCGCCAACACCATGGCATCAACTGGTGATCAGAAAGGATTTGTCCTGGGGAGCAGAGATAAATTTATTAGGTCTCCTGGGGACAGGCTCCATGGTGTTCGGAGACTCCCACACCCTTCATGAGACCAGCTGCATAAGCTCATCGAAGGGCGGAGACACCCAAGAGGTGGAGGGCTGAAACTCGAAAGCCTTCAGAAGAACTGACTTATCTTCAGTAGGGTTGGTGGACTGCCAGTTGTCCCTCTGCCTAAGGATTTCTAGTATCTCAGCAAATGAGATATCCTCAGAGGGGGACCGTGGGGACACTTCTGATTCATCCAAGTCAGTATCAGATGTCAGGGACTCCTGTAGGGAGTCTAGATGCTTCCTTTTACAGATGCTCTTCCTGCGAACTTCATCAATGGGGGCTTCTGGTGAGGTCTCAGAAGAGCAGGGGCCACCTAATGGGGCTTCCTGAGGCTCTGGGTCTCTACGCTTAGCAAGGATCTGTGAAGCAGAAGCAGACACAGGCACTTTAGGGGAGGAGGAAGCCAGACCTGAAGTCGAAGATATCTTAGAAGACATAACTCTCCTCATGGCTTCGAAGCCTCCTCTGCTCCGATGTGGATGGACCAACGGATCCAAGGAAACCATCGATACCCCGGGCACCAGGACAGTGGGCTCCCAGCCAGAGGTAGGAGCTGAGCTCATCCGAGCCGAAGCCCCAAAAGACAGAGTCGGAACTAACAAGTTGGTTCGACTATCCTCCCTGGAACCGACCAGAGAGTGTCGGCTCCTAGATTCCTCGATCGGTGCCAAGGATGTCAGAGTAAATGGAGCCAAAGACACTGGAGCAGGCGTCGGCTCCAAAGGCTCCACGGTAAACAAGTCTGACTCCTCCAGCTCCGAAGGACCGGTATGGCTTGGAGGAGGAAGAGCAGCAGCTGGTAAAAGGGTCTTCAGTTCCGAAGCCACTTGGGTCAGAGCCGATAAGAATTTAGCCTGTAAAAGCTTCTGTACCACATGATCCACATCCAAATCAGAAAGGCTAATCTAAGACCGAGATGAGTGGATAGAAGGTGGTATAGACTGTAAGAGTAGAGATTTAGGCACTTCGGATACCGGTTCCAAAACCGGGGACTGGCTCCAAAAGGATAAGACGGTCGCTCCGAGGTCTGTGGAGCTGACGTTGAAAACTTTTTAGATTTCTTAACCTCAGATGAAAAAGTTTTGGAAGATTTTGAGGACTTACTGGATCCATCTTGGTCGCTCAAAGCCTCTTGGAATGAAGGTTTAGGTAAACCTCTGTCTATCAATTTTCTCTTTCTCTCCTGGAGAACCCTAGAAGAGAAAGAATGACAGATGGAGCAGCTTTCCTGGAGATGCAATGCTCCCAAACAATAAACACAATTTACGTGACTGTCAGTGACAGACATTTTCTGCCCACATTTAGGACATTTTTTAAACTCTGACTTAGGGTGTTTGTCTTTATCATCAGCCATTTCAAAATGCACAATCTTAGTAGGGTGCTGTAAAAAAAAATAGACACACCCAACAACAAATAAACAACAAGCCTTCCTAAAAATACAGGCTAAATATTAAATCAACAAGCACACACACACAAAACTATTTGTTTAAATGGTAAAGAGTAAATATAAACAAGTTGTGACAGAAGTCACTATATAAATGCACAGAACTATAGTATAATTACTAATGCACACTCTTTGTCTAAATTCTAAGGTAAAATAATTCAAAGTTGTGACAGAAAAGTAATTTTTTAACTCTAAGACTAATCTAAAGCTATCAGCACACAACTAATTTAAGCACTAAACAAGGCCTAAAAAAAACAAGGCCAAGAGAGCTAAATACTAGATAAAGAGCACACCAAGAGAAGGGAACTACACAAAGCTATAAGAGCTTATCTAAATATATAAGATACAAAACAGAAATCATTTATCAAATATTTTCAATAAAGAAAGGTTTTACTGGCTGAGCTAGCGAGAACCTCCGATCTACTGCAGTGGCAAACTAGATCTGCGGTAACACTAGGTGCATCATGGGATAGGGACTTGGCAGCAAGCTATCTGAAGACCTCGAACTTTGTAGTAGCCAACTCAAAGCCAAGAATGAACGGCGAGATAGAACAACTTCACATCATTACTTTACTGGTAAACACTCAAAGTATAAAACTGATAATTTCCTTTAAAAGCTCAAACATATACGTTATAGTTATCAGAGGAAAATGTTTAATAGTCACAATAAAACAAACAATACATAGTCTAAATAACCTAAGATGGATTTAACTTTATTATCTTTAAATACCAATGGCTTAAACAATCCTAGCAAGAGATCAAAGCTACTGAAATATTTAAAATTGAACAAAGCACAAATCGTCTTCCCTCAAGAAACTAATTTCAAAACAAACAACAATTACAAATGGAATCCTAAGGAATGTATGATATTGGCGCAATCCACTTATAAAACAAAGACAAAAGGGGTAACAATTTATGGAAAACAAATGTGATTAACCCAGAAATCATTTAAAAGTATGAAGATAAAGAAGGCCTTATGGCATTAGAAAAAGTTAAATATAATAACAGAATATGGACCCTAGCCAATCTATACTGGTTCACAGGCATTGGAACAGAAACTGTTAAAAAACACTTCATTTCCAATAATTATAAAGGCAACTTAATATTAGGAGAAGATTTTAACTGTATTTTTGATATTTCTGAAACTACAAATAAAAGACTGCTGCGTACATCTGCTATATCAAAAGCTTTAAATAAGTGGGTAGAATCATTTATTCTTGTAGATACTTTCAAATTTAAAGAAGATATTTTTTTGTTGTTTTCTCAACAAGATCACAGATTTGGTACCCAAACTAGAATAGATAAAATATTTGTTGCCCATTACTTACACTCTAAAATCAATAATTTTCTCAATCACTCCCTGCCCCTTTTCAGACCACAATTCTTTGTTACTAAAACTTCAAAATGGGTACAAACCATTAATCTTTAACTCCAGAATTCCAGCATATATATAACTAAAATTAAAGAGTTCAAACCATGGTTATTATCTGAATTACAGGTCTTTTTAGATATTAATTACACTACAGAGATAAATAAAATAATGTTATGGAACTCATTAAAAGCTTACATTTATGGTAAAACCCTAACTTGGTATTAAAAAAAAATCAGAGAGTGGGATTCCAAATTACTAGATCAACAATACAAACTTTTGTCAGTAAAAGCTGAAAAAAAATCAAAATCATTTGGAGATGAAAAAGAAAGTAGAAACATTAAATAATAAATACAATGAAATTCTAACACATAAAACTAGTTTAGCTTTAGAAAAACTAAAAATTAATACCTTGGCCACTTCTCCCAAATATCTACATAATTTATCCACAAGAATCAAAATACAATGAAAAGCTAATAACATTAAAAGTATCTTCCATGAAAAGAAAGGGAAAACTGTCTCGGATATAGGTGACATTCTTGATGCTTATAGAAATCACTATATGGAACATTTCCAAAAAGAAAATATACATATCGACCAATTAAATCTAGATGAAAAATGTTCTAATATAAAAAAGTACCAAAAAAATAAATAAAACTAGATCTGCAAGCACCCATATGCTACAAAGAAATTACAGATACAATAAAAGAGGGTACAAATAAAAAAGCTCCAGGTATAGATGGCACAATTATGGAAATATATAAACTTTTTCCTTCAAAGATAATATCCCTCTTCCATAAAACTCTATTAGAAATTCAGTCACAAGCTTTAATACCACCCACTTGGAGATATTCCTTAATCACACCAATCCTAAAGGAAAACAAATCCCCAAACTTCTGTACCTCATACAGACCTATATCATTATTAAATAATGGCTATAAGATATTTATGACAATATTAACTAACAGAATGAAAATACCACTATCCAAAACAATAAATAATGATTAAACTGGATTTATATATCATAGACACACACGACAATATAAAAAGAAATTGAAGAAAATAAAGAAATACCCATAATTGATTAAGATATAGAGAAAGCCTTTGATTCCCTAAATTGGGACTATTTATTCAAAATCCTAATGCTATTTGAATTTCCTGCATCCTTTGTTCATCTCCTAAAGAATATATATACAAATAATTTAGCGTATGTCAAGTTAGGTCCTTTTACCTCTGAATCTATACATATAACAAAAGGCAATAAACAAAGATGTCCCATGTCACTGATTCTATTTGCTCTGTCTATTGAAATACTGGCAGATTCAATTTGTAACAACATAAAAATCAAATGAATAGATGTTTATGAACAATACAATTCTAAAGTAATGCTATTTGCTGATGACATATTACTAACATTATCTAATACAAAAGAGACATTAGAAGAATTAGATATATTAATTGACAAATTTCGCATGACGTCAGGACTCCATTTTAATAAATCAAAATCAAAATGTTTACTTCTAAACAAACAAAAAAAAAAAAAGAACTGCAGACTAAGGGGGATCACATCATAGGGAAACAGAAATCTACATTAAAATATCTAGGAATTTAGTTATGCAAGGATAATAATGAATTAGTCTCAAAAAATTACAATAATATCATCGATACAATTAAAATCTCTATGGAAAAATGGAACAAAATAATATTAACATTTGAAGATAGACTACAGTTAATAAAAATGATTTTACTGCCCAAGATCCTATATATAGCCTTGGCAATACAACTGTTACCAGAAAGGAATATACTTAAAGAAATAAATTCATGCCTAATAAAATTTTTATGGTTTCCCAAAAGAAACAGAATAGCTTTAATACATCATATCAGACCATGGAAACAGGGAGCATTACACTTTCCTGATATAGGAACAATTATAAAAGCTTCAATATCTAAAACAATCTCAGATTGGATAAGTCCACATTACTCTGCAAATTGGAAAGAATTACTAACTGTAATATCAATAAATGAATTTGATTTACAAAAAAATTCAAGCAGCAGATAAAAACAATTTGCCATGGCACATATGTATTAGTATGCAATATAACATAACCAAACCCACTAAAACTCGTATGATTAATTATTACATTGACTCATTTTGGAAAATTACTAATGCAAATACAGATTTAAAAATCTGATTTGATCTTTTAACACCATTTATAGTCACTAAGAACTTTTCACATAAAATATACAGAGAAATTAATTCTTGGAAACAGAAAGGGTTTGTTGGCTCCAATGTATCAAAGAACTAAAAGTTTTAGATATGCAAGCAATAAAAACAACATACAAAATTCTACAACAGGACTAGCTAACTTTACAGAGTATTCTGTCATATTCACAAGATTTAAGTAGAATAATTAATAATTCTGCATTTAAAGAGATACCTAAATTTATAAAATACATACATGAAATCATATATAATGACTTTGACATGGGAAACCGTATTTCAAAATTTTACAAAATATTGATAAACTATAAAACTACACCCAAAACCTCATATTGGAAATATAAAACAAAAAGGACACTCAATACAGTTAACTGAAGATATTAAAACAAATATCTTATTATCAATAAAATATACATCCTTTTCACAATACTGGAACGTTTCTAACTGGAAATGCTTGCACAGAGCATTCTTATCACCAGATAGAATCAGTAAAATTAGTTCTTCCATAAAAGGAATATGTTGGAGATGTGAGCAAATACACAATGCAAACTGGAACCACATTTTCTTTGATTGTGTTAAAATTAAGCCATTTTGGAGTGGTGTTAATAAATTTCTACAAGCTTTATTTAATGAATCATTTTATTTAATTAAAATCTTGTATTATTAAATGTGAATGGAGGTCCTCATTTGAATAAGTAAAACATGTATCTAGTATAGACTATACTTGCAATTTTAAGTGTTTAACAACAAGGTGGAATACAAACACAATACCAATTTTGGAAGACTTCTATAGCCTACTGAAGACCACAGCATTATTGGAAATGAAAATTAAAGAACTAAGAATTTATTCAAAGCCATTTACCAACAACCCTTGGGGAAAAGTCTTATCATTGATTGACACTATATAATAATTGATGGTTTACTATCAAAATGCCGACGTGCAATTACATGGCTATGAAGTATTCGAACAACATATGTTCGAATACTTCATATTTCGGCAGGTTATGTGAGCGAACGTTATTATTGCGAATGGACTGTGCATTCGCAATTATAATGTTCGCTCATGTAAGGGGATAGCGGTACAGTGCGGTTAGGGAAATACATCCCTTTCCTCACTGTAGTGCGATCTCGGAGTTGGAATATTAAGTTAGGGAGGGTGTGGGGGTGCATCCCCCCACAGGGGGGTGCAGGGGGGCTTGCCCCCCTGCATAGATGTGAGTGTAGGCTAGTTAGGTAGGGAGTTAAGGGAAGGGTGGGAGTGCTGTTAATTGTCGAAAATGTCACGAGCGACATTTTCGACAATTAACAGCTGTTTTCAACATTAGGTGCATATGGAAATGTTCATTTCTGATGTTTAAATTCAAAGTTCTGTACACTTTTTTTTTATTTTCGAATTTTTGATAGTAAACCATAATTGATCAGACACTCTGATAATGGAATGGACATACTTATAAAGTAACTCTACAAATTAAGATATATTATAGTGTCAGGCTAATGTAAATAGTGTACATAGTTATTTAATATGTTATGTATAAATACTATGGAATTCATTCAAATGTATTTGAAAAATAAAAAAAAAATTTGAGGAAAAAAAGTTTCATATTTCTTATTCTTCAGTAAACAAATGTTGATGCAAAACTTGCTCTAACTTTATAAAAGAGTTAAAGTAGCATTTTGGACCTCTGTCCCTCATTATTTAGGGTTTTCTTCTGACTCTTGCGTAAAAGAAGTTGATAGTTATTCAGAGATGGAATGATGCAGCCAAAATAAACCTCAGTAAAGATACTATCAGCAGCTAGAAACAGCCAATTAACCACAAAGAAGGCAGAAGACAACAGATTATGAATGGTTAAATATTTCATTAACAGACAACCAATGCACTAGCAATCACTGTGTTTAAAACAAATAAATACATCACAGAGCTGGGGCTAAATTTTTGCTTCATTTTACTTTGACATGGGTGAATTGGTCCACAGACCCTTTTCAGTCATAACCCAGGAACAAGCAGTAAAATACAACATACAAGCTTTATATGAATTACATTTAAAGATACAAAAATAAACAACTGTAAATATTAGGGATGTCAGAATGTTAGCTTATAGGCATTCAAGTACAAGAATAGCAACATCAAGACTTTGCAAATGGCTCTTAGAAAATTAATAGATCATTTGTGCAAGCTGGACATTACATTAACCGGTGTACCAAAAGCAAGTATACTCAGCCTCCTTTGGAAACTGAGCCTTTAAAACCATTCTGAATTTGAATAGGGACTAGAGAGTTTCAATTGATGAAGATAAGTGGCTTGAACAATCTTTGAAAAAGATCCTTCACCTATAACAGGTCTTAAAAGGAGGTCTCATTAAGGTGATACTGTGTTCTTGGCCAGAGGGAGTAATTAGGATCTCTAATGGGTAATTTTCCTTTCAAGAGAGAGATGTATTTTAAATTTAATATTTTGAAGAGGTGGTAGCTAAGTAGGAGTGTTGCATGAATTGGAATAGGCAGCCATTTGAATTTTTGCAAGACATTATAACTGAGTATTGATTTGCCAGGAAGACAAACTGGAAATTTTGTTAGGTTAAGCCTATCCACACAATGCAAACATGACCCACAAATCTGATTTACATAGGTGGTGAGTTACTTACTGCCTCTGTGTAGAGAAACAGAGCCATACCAAGGGTAAATTTCCTATTATCCACCCATTGTTTCAAGTTGCTTTAAGGGTTAGAGAGGAACTCCATTGCACATGGATGGGGAGCCTGTTCCAGAGAATGGGAATTCTCTGAGAAACATATCTGTCTCTCCAACTTGTCCTATTAATGGTGCAAGCAAAATTTTGGTCTTTTAATCTAGCAGTTCTGATGTTGTTTGTTTTGTGGATGTGCAAAAGGTTCATCAAAATAGGGCTCAGGGATGTCCTGTATGCCAGGCAAAGATCACCCCTCAGAAGTCTGTATGATACCAAGTAAAGAGGCAGAGCTTTGAGGCAATCAGCATAGAACATTGTGTTTACTCCCTGTATTCTTTTTGGAAGGAACCTTTGTGAACATTCCATTTGCTGCATGTGTCTGATCGGGTACATACCAAAGGGGGGCATTATACTCAATGATGGGTCTGATGAGAGCCTAGTAGAGTGTTATGATAACTTCTCTGGACCTAGATGCCATGCCCTTCTTTACAAGTTGAGCTACATAGAAGGATTTTCTTACTACCTTGGACACATGCTGGTCGAAGGCTAGATTACTATATATATATTAGTTCCCAGATCCCTGACTAATGAATCACCTTTTAAGGGTGTTTTATCGCTGATGTAGTTAACCAGGGTGGTAGACTTCCCAAAAGGCACTATAATGCATTTCTAGATATTGAGTTTTAATCCATGGCTTTGGCACCAACAGTTTGTCTGTATTAGACCTTCCTGAAGAGTGTTCTCATCTTGGGGGATTCAATGACTGCTCCCAGTTTGCAATCATCTGTGAATTTGGTTAGTCAAAGGCCTCTGACATTGGCTTTGACATCCGAGAAGTAGATGCCAAAGAGCAGTGGGTCCAGCACAGAGCCATGGGGAACATCACTGGTGACAGGCCACTTTGTGGAGGTGGTCTCATCAATTCTAACCTCCTGGGTCCTATCAGTGAGCCAGCTGGCTATCCAGCGTGCTATAAAAGGGTTTATACCTAGTTCCATAAGTTTGTTGACAATGCCCAAGTAGGGTATTGTATCAAATGCTTTAGCCAGATCTAGGTAGGCAATAAGCACAGATTTCCCCTCATCCATTGCTTTAGTGACCTTTTCAAAGAAGTCCACCAGATTCAGTAAGGATGACCTTGGTTTGACAAAGCCAAACTGGGATGGATCCAATGTCTGGAGGTCTCTTATATCCTTGTTAATAATTTCCATGATAATTCTTTCCATGGCTTTGCAAATAGGACTAGTCAGATTAATGGGTCTGTAGTTTTCAGGATCTGTTGAAGGTCCTCCCTTATGAAGGGGGATGACCATTGCAGTCTTCCATTCATGTGGCACAAATACTGTTTTAATACTATGGTTAAATAATGACTCAAGGGGTCCTGATAAGTCATATTTTAGAATATTCAGGAAGCATGTTGAGATGTTATTAGGGGGCCCACTGAGGTTGTGTTCTTGGCTTTAGTGAGTGAACCCAGAACATGCTCCCTAGTTACAGTTGGAAGAGTTATATTTGAGGGTATTTTTAATGGGATGGTTGGGGGAGAGGGGGGGGGTAAATCTGGAACTGAATTTGTACACTAACAGGTTAGTTATACCACCAGGCTCAGTGAATGTTGCACCACTAGTCACTAGTTCAGCGCATTGCTGTTTGCAGTCCTTGAGGTTTCTGACATGGCTGTAGAAGGCCTTATGGTTATCGTTCAACTGGGAGGCTATCTTAACCTCAAAACTGGCTTAGTTTGACCTAATTAGCCTTCTTAGTTGTCTATTTACTTTGAAATGAGAGTTTCTATTTTTATGGAAACTACCCATCATGACATGATTTTTGCCATATATTTTTTCCTTTTTTTGTATATCCTGTGTAATTTGAGATGACACCAGGGTGGTTTGTTTCTGGGGCTAGTCCTGGGCTTTCTTCCTGTAAGTACAGCAGCCTCTATACATCTATTTACATGGCTGTACAGAGTTTCTGAGAGCACTTCAGCATAGGCTACTGTGTTCCCTGGATTTGGAGGGGCATTGAATTTTTACAGTCCATTACTTATTAAATGGTAGTTTGCCTTGGAATAGTTACTAACTGTTACTAGTTTTAATGAGATCATGGAGTTGATTTCAAAGTAGATTGCTTTATGGTCAGAACTTACCAGGGAGGATGAGACATGGAGGTGGTACATCATTCTCCCATATGTGTAAGCATGCACTCCAGCATGTTGGAGCCTCTAGTGGGTATATTCACTGTTTGGTCAAGACTGTTTGCATTTATGAAGTCCAGAAATCTCTGTACCTATAGATTTGAGGCTGTGTAGCATTCCCAGCCTATAGAGGGGTAATTAAAGTCTCCTATGAGTAGGGTATTAGATTGGATGGTAAGTGTTTCCAGTAGGTCCAAGTGTGCATTGTTAGCTTCTTGGGACATGAAGGGTGACCTGTAGCTGGCTACAATTATAGCATGGGATTTTGTCTATAGTGGTCTGCACACAGAGGAACTTCAACATATCATCCTGTTTGACCACCCTACAGGTATGCTTGTTACTGTTGTATATTGAGACACCTCCTACTTTAACCCTTTTCTGCTACTGGTCTAAAAGTATGGAAGGCATTGAAAGCTTGTACTGCCAGGGTACTGTCTGCTGCTTTATACAATGCTTCAGTAACTGCACAGATATCTATATTCCCGCATGTGAGAAGGGCTTGGAGGGAGTGTAGCTTTTTTTGTTTAGACCCCTGACATTGAGCAGTAACACCTTGAAGTTCAGTTGAGTTCATTTTGCTATGTCGGTACGTCTGTCAATTTGGCACTGCCTAAAAAAGGCACTATAGGGATGGATAAAGTTTTTACCAGTATTTGAAAGCCTAGAGGGGAGAGGTGCAGACCATCCTTGGCAAAGCAACATGGTCTGTTAATTACATCCTACCAAGCTGACAAATATTGGATTACACTTAGAAAGAGGCCAGAAAGATAACCAGTTGTTAAAATCAATAACTTTATGCTCATATTATGGCATCATTATCAGTGATGGTAATATGCTGCTCATTGGAGGACTCACACCAACATGAGACACGCAGTCCGACAGCTCCATAATATCTCTCTTGATACAGTCCAGGGAGATACATCTTAGGTCATTTACACTTATATGGACTATGATGGAATCATAGTTTTACCTGTGACGTAATGACTTGAGTGCATGTATGATTTGGCTCCAGATAAGTAACTAACAGTTATCTTCTCCTTGTTCAGCATAGTTAGAGGGGTATCAGTATATCTAAGAGTCCTGGGAGGAGTGTTTGCTTGCTTTAGAAGCTTAGTGTTTGGGGCTCACCGAGTATGACAGTATGTGTGGTGTTAGGTGTTGCTTTTTCTGAGTGTCTTTGGGATTGCTGAGGTATAGCTTTGACAATGTGTGATCTGTGTGATCTTTGTTCTTTAAGTAGATTGCTATTAAGTGCCTCAGCATATGTTAGTCTATGTATGTGTTGTGTACTATGTGAGGCGAGTGTTGTGTGTTTGGTCTCTGACAACCTCATGTGCGCTTGTATGTAAGAGTTTAGCCTCCAGTGTCTTTGTGTAAATACACTTTTTGCAGACTGTGACTGCATCTTTAAGGATTAAATGGTTGTCGGTAAACATGAAACAATTGCTAAATTGTCTTAAGATGCCCATATCCACCAAGCTGGCAACTGAGAAGTTAAGAAATTGCATATCCATACTCTTCAATACTTTGATTTGTGAGCTACAAAGGCATTGTGTATTGAAGGCTATTAAGGGTGCTTTATCACTGCAGATTATTTTAAACAGTACTACATTTTACTAACTTTAATGTTTACACAATAATGAATTCAACTAAATCTGCAATTATTGCCACTTGGCTCCCAACATATTGCTCTAAGCTTTTTGGCACGCAAGGTATTTGCATTATATTGCTGTTGTACAGGGTACAGTTATATGAACCACTCTTTCTTGGTGTTTGCTACCACACAGGACACTGCTAACCCACACAAACATGCAAAATTTATAGCAGCACAGAAAAAACAGAATGCTTAGTAATGATCTTTCTGGCCAATAAAATGATTACACGATGAGTCCTTTTGTGTATTTCCCAACTCAGATACACCAGGCAAACACCTCCTGCCACAAGATGAATAAACCCAGTCCTCCTAATGTAGAACACAGTAGAAGAGACCCACAAGTACAATGCTACCACAAACCACTTAAACATCTAGATGCAAATCCCTTACTGAAGGCAATTTCAAGACAGACTTACAACAGTAAGAGGAAGAACAATACTTTTCTTTCTTTTTTTTAAACAAAAAAAAAAAATCAGTGAAATGCACAAAAAAAAATCGGAAACAGTAGCAATCACTCAAAATAACTTAGGTGCAATTTAGCAATCAAAGGTACATAACGTTACCTGGATGGGACTGCATACAAGTAAAACAGTTCTTGAATTCAGGCAAAGACTCCAAGCTTTGCAGGGCTCCTGGAAAATGAGCAGAAGACGGTATGTAGTAAAGGAGGTTTATTCAAGAACAATACTGGTTTGTATCAGGAACATAAATAGCTTATAGAGCAGACTATAGCAATGAAAGAGGGAGAGAGGTACTTTGGAAATTAGATTATCATAAGGGGTGGAGGCCAGAGATACAGCCTTATTTTAAACAGCAGCAATGTGGGTGGGAGGGTTAGGGAAAACCAACCAATACAGCTAGAGAGGCATACAACAAAAAAAAGCAATATTGGTTATCTTTCAGAAACTTTAGCTTAACATGTTAGTGAGGGATGGGGCAGACAGAGAATGCAACTTTAAGCAGGTAAAATATAAGCTGAATATAAAAGGACTGAAGCATAAATTGGAGCAGAGACAATTGTCTCACTAGTGACCTTCTACTATAGTTGATGACACCAGACTATGCAGAGATTTACTAGTAACACTGTTTATGGAAAAATGCAATAATAAATTACTAAGGCTCGCTTTTGCACTGGAAGAAGGTTCCTTAGAAAAGGAAGTAGCAAGCAATTTATATAAAATAAATCAAATTAGTGGGAACAGTACAGGAAGAACAAAGTTCAGGAGCAGGAGTAAGATTTAAGGGAAGGCAAAAATTTAGCAATTTCTGTAATGTTGCACTGAATGACAGTTGTTATAAAGAAATAAAAGTATAGGTAATGTAAGTAAATAAAAAATGTTAATATGCTTTGTTTTCCATTCATGTATGTGTGCCTGTCTTACATGATAATTTAAAAAAGGTTTAAAAATGAATTTCTGTATTTCAGAATTATTCATAGGTAAGCTAGACCACAAAACATTTACATTCTGTGAGGCATACGTACAACAGTTTTATGCTGCAAGTTTATATGGCACTCATAGGGCTTTGTTATAAAATAAAGGAATATCATTGAATACTGCTTGTCTACGAGAAACAGAAATATAAATAGTGTCTGTGTAATTTGTCCTTGCTTACTATACATTTTGTAATGAATACAGTATTGTTTATATAAATAAAAATTACTGAAGTCATGAGAAATGGCACAGTGTATGAGAACATACTAAAATGTAACAAGTTGCAGTGGCTTCTAAATAATAATCTATTATTCTGCTGTCAGTTAAGAATATGAATTATGACTGGAAAGAATGTTCCAGAAGGTGCTACATGAGTTAGTCAGTGCCTTGTTTCATGTACTTAAATTTGCCATGTAAGAAAAGTTTTAGATTTCACATTATGTATAATTCCTCCTTATTGCCATTCTGTTCTACACAATAAATGTCTTGCCCCTTAAACTGCTTTTATCTTTTAACAGATTTGCTAATGATGGACAATAATACAGAACCTCTTAATACATACAACATATACATATATATATATATATATATATATATATATATATATATATATTAATAAGAAACATTAAAAACTTTACATACAAAATGTAAAAAAGAAATAATTAAAACACATAATCTGCTCATCATTCCTCCCCAACACACATTCCTGATGCCTCAGCCAAAAACTATACTGTAGAAGGAACCAGATAAAACGTCCCCCATAATGAAAAATTACATACTTCAAAAAAATGAAGATTCCATCTAAGCATCTATCCAGTCTCTAAGTTCCAAAATATGATCATGAATAAAAAAAAACATACCATTTCAAGATCCAATGGCAACTTCCTCCCCAACATGATCCTCTCACCCAATACAGTTCCTAAATCGATGGAAATCTAATGAAAACAATACAGTCACAATAAATACACTAAAAGAGAAAAAAATGACACCTAACAAAAATTAAAAAAAAAATCCATTTAACTACCTCTCTACCCTTCCCTGACTACTCTGAAGGCCAAACTGAAAGGAATTTCCCAAACTCTAAAATCACACCCAACCATTCAGAAAGGAAGAAAAAGATAAGCCAATAAAACATTACAAAATACCCCAAAATAGCCTAATTCAGATTAAACTTGTATCATTAAAAAGTGAGGCTGACATTAAAGATTTAGGGATGCAGGCAAACAACAGTTTAAACTCTGTCCTATCGCCTACCTACCAAGTCAGAAAAGCATGGATACTGTTACCCAGTTTGTGCCCATTAAGCCATGGTTTAACTATGAGCTACACTGACTACAGAGGTTGGGCGATGGTTGGAGGACCACTGACAGAGAACATGCCTGTTCAAGAACAAGTTCTGGTTGAATGCTCACTACTTAGCATATCAAACAAAAATCTCACATAAAATGCATGTTACTTACCTAGTGAGACTTACACCACACTGAATCATTCAGTGACTGTGGGCTAACTCTGCAGACCAGCCTACCTTTATCACTTGCACAATCTCTTCATTGGCACAATGTGAAAAAGATGAACATTTTTTTGTGAAGAGATAGCTCTGATCAAGCACTCTTTTTACTACAAGGCTCCATAGTTTATTATTTATTTTTTATTTATTTTACATTTGTTGACTGGGCTAGTCTAGCTGGATACATGTCCATTTTCAGTAGAGGCCCAGGGAGATAAGCTCCAAGCAAAGTAAAATTACACAAAACAATAGTTAAAAAATACAATACTTCAAAAAAGTTACAATACTTAAAAAATACAATACTTAAAAAATTTCTAAATTGCTATACATAGGAGAATTAACAATATTTGGAAAGAAAAAAAGAAAAATTATATTTAAGAATAGTAGTATAGAGTCAATGCATAGTTTAAGATACACACAAGTACAGGTAAACTCAAGGGTTTAATGTTATCATTTATAAGACAAAAAGGAGAAAAAGAAAAAGAAGGTTGTAGAGGGAAAAAAAGCACTGGTTAGTATACAGATGGCTTCTATAGAATCTTGTTGCAGAGAGGACATAGCACAGAAGGAAGGGGTATAGTAAGAAGAGAAAAATAGGGGGAAGAAGTCTGGTTTAGAACAGGGACAAAGCCAGAGGAATTTCTGATGTTCTTTGAGATGTTTCTTGAAAAGAGACGTAGATGAGAGATGTGAGTGTAATAGGAAGCTTGTTCCAGATTTTGCCCACAACGTTAGTTATTATGATGGGTCCTGTGCTGATGTCATGTCTTTTACTGAGCTGAGTTTCATTATACCAATACGATGACACCACACATGGATTTCTTTCTTTCTACTCCACCTACTGCTGCCAATTAGTCTTGTAAAATCTGGTCTAGATTCACTGGAACCAATTATTCTTTGGCTCATTCAGCCCCCTCTGAGATTTTTTTCTTACATCAGTACTGAAGCGGGCTTTGATTATTACCTCCCAGTGTCAAGAAGTCTTCTTTGGGCACGGTCCTTCTAGAAGATTACTGCCCTATCTCTAATCTTCCTCTTAAGGTTAATGAGAAAGTGATATAGGTGCAGATGCATTCCTCTTTACTAGCTTATGAACTTTGTGCTGGTCTATATCACTTCATTGAAACACCTTTTATCGAATTACTATTCGTCAACCCCAAATTGTCGAAAACTCTCTTAGCTGACTGGATGTTTCAGCAAACTTTTTCACAGGGAAAAGAAACGGCTGCCCAACCTAGCACCTGTCACTAAACTCAAAAAGTGTAAAACACACCCAAGTGGGGGGCTTCTCCCTCCACACCCCTCTTAACTAAGTATACCAACTCCGAGATCACACTACAGCGGGGAAAAAGGGAAAATTCCTGATGATGGCCAACCGTTTCTTTTGCCTGTGAAAAAGTTTGCTGAAATGGTCATTGAATGAACAGAGGTTTCAACAATTTGGGATCGATGAATAGTGATTCGACAAATAGGTGTTTTGATGAAGTGATATAGACCCCCTTTTGTGCTCTATGTCAGTCTGATTTTAGCACTAAGAACAGCATTCAGACAACCCTTATCCAAGTTGTTAGTGGCAAGATAAAACATTATATTCCCTCTTGATCCTCATTGATCTCTCAGCTGGTTTTGACACAATGGACCATCACCATCTTGACTGAACATTTGGAAACATGTTGTGGCTTCAGGTTTCACTGGCACTGCATTTGACCGTTTCCTTCTTAACCATTCTGGCCACTCACTGTGGATGATTTCTGGAGTTAATTCCTCTAATAAGCATCCTCTGGAGTGTGGGGTGCCACAAGGCTCTATCTTCTTATCCCTACTGTTCTACTGTTTATACCATATATACTGAACCTTAGGGAGGTCACCTGAGGGACATTTACCACACTCAAAGGCTCCATGGCATCAGTACTTCAACTGATGACTGACAGTCAGCTAAAACCCAACATAATTAAATTGTTGTGATGCTAGTGTAGACCACCCACCATTCAACAACATAATTTTCCCCTGATATAAGAAATAGACTGGAATATGTACCTTAGGTCGTGATCTGTGTTTGATTCTTGATGACAGGTTCACACTGAAGAACCATGTGTCACCAGTCATCAAGACATCATATTATTATCTGAAGAATATGGGCCTGGTACAGAACCTTATTCCATAATCAGACTTTGTGAGAATAATTCATGCACTACTTTATTCTCAGCTGGACTACTTTACTGATATACACCTGTTTTTTGGTTGGGGACTATAATCTTAATACATAAACAGGAAGTCAACACTATCAACAAAGGGTCATAGTAATGAAGCTTCATGAAGGCTAATACTGTATAAGCCTGACAACTGAATTGATTCACAGAATGACTATTTTTTCATCTTTCATACCATTTATCAAATATATCTATTTGTTTATTCATTCATTTGTCCATTTTTAATTACACGTTATCCAAGCAAGTCAGCTGATCTGAAAACCCTTTTCAACCATGGCCTAGACCATGGGTTATAACCAAGGCTTTATACCTCTGTACCTACAATGCTGGTATTTTTTTAAAGTATGTTCATTTAAAAAAATACATGGAGTTATATTTGTTAGCTATTTAGCAACTGCCTAAGTAAAAATAAAGGATTAGTTATGGTTCTACAATGGAAGGAATGGAGTTCTTTATAGCATGTGTAAATTTTGAGAAGGGTGTTTTCACAATAATTGTTGGCTCTTTAGTGTGCAGCAGAGTTCTGAAAGATGAGTGCATAAAACTTTGAGTTTTTTATAAGCTTGTTGGTAAGTGATGGACAGAACTTAAGAGTTAAAATAAAACTTTAAATAAAGTACTATTGTGTAAGCAAACTTATCATAGCAGTAGATGCTCTTATGATCACTGCTGCAGTATTCTAAGCCATATAGGTCACATCCTGCTAAGGATATAACAAATGGCCTGCTTCCAAAGCTTCAGGGATCTTCCACATGCCCAAAATGTTAGTCAGCTCAAGCTGATCTGATTAAAAGTGAGGTATGGGTGCCCAGCCCTTCACAGCTTTCATGCCAACAGAGAGATAGAGAGGGAGGCTAAAGCCATGAGAAGGACAATGCTAGGAAAATACAAATAAATGTCCACACCTGGCATAAAAATACATATAAAAATAAGGGGGGGGTGGAAGGAGAGAAGGAGCACTACTGCAGCATTGATCATTCAAATATCGACTGTTATAGTTAGTTTACTTACACAGCTGTATTGCATTCTTCATATGAATTATTGCTGCAATAGTCTAAGCAATATGGGTAAATTACCATAGCTTAACATGATTGGCAGGAGGAAGGGCAATGGTTCAAAAGTGCCTGGAGAATGGTCATAGCAAAGCCCGTCTTAGACCTGGAGAATGAATCTAATTTATAATGCTTTGTAAAAATGTGCACAGATGACCACATTGGTGCTTCAAATATACTGCTAGAATCCAACCCTTTCCAAAAAGCCACAGATGACGCCATGGCTCTAGTAGAATAAGTCTTGAATCTGCCTGGAATAGTTTTACTATGGTGGGTATACAAAAAGGTAATAACACGAGACAACCATTTGGAAGTAGTCTGTTTTGACATTGTTTGTCCTTTTTTCTTACCCTCTTAAGAAATGAACAACTGATCAAACATTTTGAACAATATTGTTCTGTCAGGATAGTACCGGAGTTGTCTATGGAAATTCAAGGTATCCTTTCTCCCTCATTTTTAGGTTCTGGAAAGAAGACAGGGAAATGGTTAGCTTGTTTAAGGTAAACCAGGATACCATAAATGAAGGATTAGTTCTTAAGAAAACCCCACCTTTGCAGAAAATGAGATAAGGTTGACCCACAATGACAGCCTGCAACTCAGCTACATGTCTTGCAGAGGTCAGAGCAATTTGTAAGATCATTTTCCATGTCAATAGCCTCAAGTCAGCTTGATGAGCTGGTTCAAATGGAGCAAGGGTTAGTTTTAGAAACATAAAATTAAGATCCCAAGGAGTAGTCAGCTGTTTTCAAGGGGCTTTGGGCTTTGTAAGCAACACCACCTTCAAAAATATGACCATATGAGACTCCATTAAAAGAGGGAAATCCATGAACAGACACGCTGAAATGGGCAATAAATTAACCTTGATTAAAGAGTAAGATGTGTCATAGAATAGTAACTCACACAAACAATGCAAAATCAGAGAAACAGTACCACAAAGAAGTGTTGCTGCTTTTACTGACACTAACTAGTAAACCTTTTCCATTTAGTGATGCATGATTTTCTAGTTGCAGGTTTTCATGTTAGCATTAATACTGCTGCACGTCCTAAGGAAAAAAAAGATCCTTAAAAGGTATTAAAATTCTGTAATACAGGCAATCAGCTGTTGTTGTTTGGGTTCAGGATGTATGAAACACCTGTGGTCTTATGTGAGTAAATCCAGTCTGTTAGAACCCATGTGGTAATTGCCCCTGGCCATTTCCAAGAGAAGAGAGAGCCACTGTTGATAAGGGAGTCACCACAATGATCATTAGGAAGTGTTTCTGAATCTTCACAATGACCCTGGATATTAGTGGAAAGGGTGAAAAAGCATACAAGAACTTTCTTGTTCAAGGAAAAGAAAATCCATCTGTCCTCCAAGCCTTCTAGCATTGAGTCTTGGAGCAGAATTTTGGCAACCGATTGCTGTGAGTGGAGGCAAAAAGATCTGTTGAGGTGTTCCCCACAGTTTGATCAAATCTTGGAAGACCCTCTGATTGAGTTTCCATTCATAAGGGTCTGTCCTGGTCCTGTCTGCACAAAGGATAAGATCTGGGTCCCACTTGCTTGTTTATGTACCATATCATTGTGGTGTTCTCATCTGGAAACACTTGTAGAGTTCTCAGGGACCATTGATGATTGAGAGAGTTCACAGAATCTACAAGAGCTAACATCTCTTTTATTTATTTTGGTTTCTCTTTTTCATTCCAAAGACCCTGCACTTTTACTCCCATTGACACTACAAGTAAAGTGTAAGGTGTCTGTTGTGACTGATTGTGCTGCTGTAAGAAGGGAGAATGGAAGGCCTGGATTCTGAAAAAAAAAAAAACACAAAATCTCCCTTTTCAAAAATTCCCAAACTTGAATGTAAAAACTCAAGGGGTATTGATGGTGAGACCATAGATATTTCAGGTACCTTTGGATTTTTCTCATGCAGGAGGTATCATGAGTATCATAGATGCCTTGAGATCCAGAACTCAGAGGAATTATTTTGCTGAGAGGGTCGTCTGAGTGGAAAAAAAACTAAGGAATAGATTTAAACACAAGCTCTATTTTTTCCTGTCAAAGAAAAGCTGTTTGAACTGAGGTGTTTAGGAGACACTCCAAGAAAACAAGGTGGGAGGTTGGTATAATAGTTAAGGTGTTTACCTTACAGACACAAGGTGCAGGGTTTGATCCTTACATGGGGTAATTGGCTAGGCCTGAAATGGCCCAGAAGGCCAGCTAGCCAAGTACTACTCTATTTATGAACCTATTCATGTTATTTATGAACCTGTTAGAAAGAGTCAGATAAGACTTCTATATGGTCTCTTGGAACCCTAGCCTGTGTAGGAGGTTCTTTACCAAAGTGACAAATAAAGATAAGCAAGTCATCAAAATAAGGAAAAATGTGAATGCTGTGCAGTCTGCAGTAGGCTATCACAGGAGCTAGACACATTGTGAATACCCATGAATCAGTAGATAAACCAAAGAGTAATGCAAAGAACTGATGATGTTATCTAGACACAGAAAACCTTAAGGAACTTCTGAAATCTGGATCTATAGGAATGTGATGATATGCATCATTGAAATCTAAGGTCAGTAGAAAACTCAAATGGGGAATAAGGGGTAACAAGCTGTGAAATGACAACATTTGGAACTTGGACACCATCACAAACAGGTTCAAAAAGGAAAGATCCAGAACTGGTCAGAAAGAATCTTCTTTCTTTGTCACCAGAAACATCCTTGAATAAAATCCTTATCCTAACCGAGGAGGAGGGACAGCTTCTATCAACCTCTGAGTGAGCATATGCTGAATGACAGGACAGAAAAGAAGAGTTTAGCTTGGCAGATGAGGAAGAATCCCATGAAAGGTGAAAGAGACTTCCACTACCATCTGTAACCTTGATGAATTATTCTCAGAACCCATCTGTCTGAAAGTATCTGCTGCCAAAGTAAGAAATGAAAGTTCAGACTGCCAGAGTGGCTTGGGTCCTGCAAACAGTCATTCAGACTTATTAGACTGACTTTTTTTAGGCAGTTACCAACTTCTTTTTGAAACCTTTCTGCCATTGCATTTTAAAAGTTTGCTTATCAGCAGCTCACTGCGTCTGTTTATTTTGCTTTTTAAAAAGGTTGTAGAGGGAGCATCAAATCTCTTGGCAAACTTGGAGAAGAAAGGCTGAAAAATCTGAGAGATCCCTTGAATTAGCTAAACTCTCTCATCACACTTTTTAATGAACTCCACAGAAGGGCCAAAACTAGGTCTCTACCCAAGGGAGAAGTCAAAATTTTATTTTTTATATCCTCCAGTAGATTTTGAGAAAGCTGCTAGACAAACCTACTTATAACACTTCCAGTGGCTGCAACCCTGCAAGTGGTAGCATCAGAATCATATGTACATTTCAAACAATGGGTAGCCACTTGACAACAGGAGCTACTAAGTTACACAAAATAGATGTCTCATCAGAAGAGGAAACAGATGCCAAAGCATTTCTTATATACAAGAGGCAAGCATAAACTTCAACATATGAGCTTGGCAGTTGAAATTAAAAAAAATGTTGCTGAAGGATACACCTATTTCCCAAATCTATTGAATGCCTTCCCATCCTTGTCAGAAAGAAAGGGATTAGTATTAACCAAATGTTTACCAGCAGCTGGATTCATTACAGCAATAGTTGCTGGGTCTGCTCAGTGATGACTGTATAAAAAAATTAAAAGAGTGAGGAACTTTATACAGTCTATCTGCATTCATGGAGGCAGCAGGCCAGCTGTCAGGCAAGTTACAGGCTGTGACAAAAACATCCTCCAAAGCAAAAGGCAGAGATGTAACAGGAGTAGGTTCTGGAAATTATGAAAATTCCAATTGTAACAAATCATAATACTTCCTGAGACATTCAGAAACAACACTGTTTCCCCTGAAACAACTGATAATTTTAAAAACAGATTCAGAGAAAGACAATCTTTCAAAGGGACTGTCCAGAGACACACTCTCCTCAGAATCTGAGTCAGAAATCTGTGGAGACAAAATATAATCAGTCCTTTCACAATCATTTTTAGGTTCAATTGCTTGAATCTCTACAGAAATGAAGAATCTATCTTTCTTTTTAACCATAAAAACAGCCATCCAGGAAGGGTCAAGATCCTGAACTAAACCCTGAGCTAAGGCCAATAAATCACTCCAGTCCAAAATGATTACGATAGGAGAAGACATATCAGTAAACTTTTCTTCCTTTTTTGCATGAATTTCAAAAGAAACAGACCCACCTTTGCCAGAAAATACATCTCTAGGGACAGGCATAACTTTCTACATAGGCAGAGTGCCATTTTCCACCTCTTCTCCCAAGACTGACAAGAGTCTTTTTCTTGCCTGCCAAGAGCACTCCAACAGCCATAGAGAATGTGTCTAACCCCCAGCCAAAGTTGGCTGTAGGGACTACACTAGTGGGAACAAGAGGAAAAGATTATTATTTTGGCCACAGCAGAATCACTCACATGTGGCTGAAGCACTTTAGTAGCCTGTAGAAGTGGAGAAAGCCATTTACTGATTTTCTTCTTTTTGTGGCTAGAAGAGGGAAGAGCCAAGGAGCCAGTAGGTTATTCCATGGTTATGCCAAAAAAGATGCCTGGGGAAGTCTGGCAGCAGTAGTCTGTAAAACAGGTAAAGTACCAAAAAGTAACCTTTCCCATAAAAACACAATAAAACACTTTCTGCACTTCCCCAGTCTTTAAACTTTAACATTGGAAAATGTAGTTTAAAATAAGCCTGAACAACTTTTTACCACAAAAGTAAAACAGTGATTCTCCTGTTTAACAGTAATTAAAAGTCATGTGATAGTCATTAAAACACTTTTTCCTTGCTTTAAAATTATTTTACAGAAAAACTTCAATTTCTGTCATAACAAGCAAGTGGAAGTTTTTTTCCCCAAAAAGAAACTTATCTGCCCAGCAAAAGAACATCGTTAGCCGACCATTAATTCTCAAAATCCCACACAGGAGTACTCACTTCAGTGGCAGGAAAGCTTAACCCAAAAGTGTATTTTAGTTAGCTCAGCTTGAGCTGGCTGATGGTTTGGGCATGTGGAAGGTGCCCTGCAGCTTTGGAAGCTGACTGGCTTTTATATCCATATCGGGATATAACCCATATACCTCAGGCTACTGCAGCAGTGATCCATATGAAGAAGATCAGAAGAGTAAGTATCTCTATCAGTAACTTGAAGAGTATTTACTAAACTAAATAAGCTGCAATGATGAGCCAAGAATCAAAGAGATTAATGCACCACTGATTTTTTTTCTTTGATGTAACAGTGTTTTATGAGTAACTCTGTGTGACTAGTGAAAGGATCTATTGAATTTTAGGCATATTTCATTTAATATTAATTTTCATTTATTTGGGAATGAGAACACTAACCGGTTTGTAAGTAAATTTAATGTGAGTAAGGAGCACGAATTTAGTTTGTTTACATGGCTTTTGTGTGTGACCTTTTTATTGCTCTGTTCCTTATTCTTGGGAAATGCTGTAATCCCACTAATGTTATGGACATAAGGCTTTGTTAAAAAACTCTGCTTTCAGAAAATGGCAAATTCCTCCCTTATGCTGTGCTGACAAGTCCATAAAAAGGATGAAATATATTATTCCTACAACTAGTAGAGTTTGGGTTTATTGGACTGAAGGCTTCAGTAAAGACTTGTAAAAAGTCAGTGAGCATTTAGAAACCATGTAGCTGGAACACTTGTATGTTCTTAAGGGTTCATCTGCATATTTCTCGTGGGCATCGTTCAAAGGAGGTTAAAGGTATTACACTGTGAGGAATCTGATTTGCCATGGTCTTTTTAATGTTTTTGCCTATGTGGCTTTTCAGCGTGATGCCACAATACGAACAAAGATGACTGACTTTAATGACTGGCTTAATTTCTGGTGTCATGCAATATTTGTCAGCATGGAAGGAGATGATCAACAGATCATGCTGCTTTGCCAGGGATGGTCTGCATCTCTCCCCTCTAGGCTTTTGAATATTAGCTAAAACATCGTTCTCCACCATAGTGACTTTTTTAGGCAAAGGCAAACTGAAAGTACTCCTGATATATCAAAACCAAGAAAAATCTTAAGGTGCTACTGCTCAGAACTCCACCTCCTAGAAGCTTACTTCACCCTACAGAATGCTGACATCTGTGCAGTCACTGAGACATGGTTTAAAGCCATAAAGAGCACACTGACAGTTATAGGTTATAATTACAATGCCTTGCACACATTTAGCCCAGATACTACACAAACAGGGACTAAAGGTGGAGGTGTCTCAATTTACATAAAAAATAAATATACCTTAAGTCTGGTCAAACAGGACAATGCACTTGAGCTTGTCCAAGTTCAAATCAGCATAGGCAAAATCCAATACCACTTCCTTGCAAGCTATGGGTCCCCCTCTATGACCCAGAAAACCCATGCCATGTATTTAAACTTACTGGAAACATTCACCATCCAACCCAATACCATATTCATGGGTGACTTTAATTACCACACTATTAACTAGGAATCATATATGACACCAAATGCACAGGCGCAGAGATTTCTGGATTTTGTAAACCCAAACACCCTGGACCAGTGTCAGTAAACTGACCAGGAGTACAGCCATACTAGAGCTGGTCCTCACTAATATGAGAGACTGCTGCACACCCCCTAGTTTCCTACCCTCTCTGGTACAGTCAGGCCACAAAATGGTCTCCTTTGATGTAAAAATAAAACCTGGAACCCCTAGCTAACCCTGGAATATTCAGGAACTACTCTAAGGCTAACTTCCTACTATTAAGTGATAACCTAGCAAAATTTCAAGCCCACAAAAACTCTAAGAAAACTGCTTCCTCTGTGGAACTGTTTACAGAAACCCTATGCAAGCATGCTAATACATGCATAGAAGCAGCCGCACCCACCAGGAATTCCAGAACTAACTCAAAAAACAAGCCACCCTGGTGGAATCACAACATCAATAGGCTGTATAACAAAAAGAAGAAAATCATGGAAAAAATATTAGGAGGTGCAGCTCACAGCACAATAAAAGCACTCTCATGAAACCAAACAAACAACTCAGAGGGCAAATAAAGTCTACCAAAAGGGAATTTGGCATCCCAGGTCAAAGACAATGACAAGGCATTCTTTAGCTATGTCCATAACCTTGAAGGCAATATATAACTGTGTGCAGAGCTCATTGTTAATGGAGTCACCTGTACTGACCCAGAACATATAGCAAACCTGCTGGCCAAAAAATTCAGCTCCAACTTTACCCCCCTCTCCCCCTCAACCCTCCCTCAGGAAATACCATTAAATATAACCCCCCCTGCTATCAATAGGGAGCAGGTCCTTACTCCTTTCTCTAAGACCAAGAACACTGCATCAATGGGGCCAGACAATATCCCAGGATGCCTTCTAGATAGCATCAAATTGCTATTTAACCGTAGTCTACAAATAGGCTTCATGAATGGAGAACAGCAACAATCATCCCTCTGCTCCGGTCTACAGACGCATAAATCTCATTGGCCTCATATGCAAAGGCATGGAAAGAATTATCATGGAAATTATCAATAATGACAAAGGAAATTTCCGGACACTGGACCAAACCCAATTTTTTTTCATCAAGGACAGATCATGCCTATTCAACCTGGTGGACTTCTTTGAGAAGGTTACAAAAGCAATAGATGAATGTAAAATGGTTCACGCTGCCTACCTTGACCTGGCCAAGGCATTTGCTACAGTACCCCACTCAGGCATTGTTGACCAGCTGAAGAGGTTAGGTATAAACTCTTATGTCACCCACTGGATAGCCAGCTAGCTCACAGACAGGACCCAGGAAGTCAGAATTGGGGAGTCTACCTCTACAAAGAGGCCAGCCACAAGTGGAGTCCCTCAGAAATTGGTCCTGGAACTGCTTGTTTTTGGCATTTACTTTTCTGAAGTCAAGGCCAATGTCAGCGGCCTCTAGCTGACTAAATTTGCAGATGATTGCAAATTAGGAGCTATCACTGAATCCCCCACCAATACAGATGTTCTCCAGGAAGCGCTGGCACAAACAAACAACTGGTGTCAGAGCCAAGAACTAAAACTAAATGACAAAGAAATGCATAATAGTATTGTTTGGGAAGTCAAACACCCCTGGTAACTATTATATTGACAACACACCCTTAAGTGTTGATCCAGTAGTTAGGGACATGGAAACAGACATAGACAGTAATCTAGTCTTTGATCATCACGTGTCTACAGTAGTGAGAAAATCATTCTATGCTGTGCAACTTATAAACAATGGTATGGCATCTAGGTCCAAGGTTGACATTATTCCACTGTATTCAGCATTCATCAGACCTATCACTGAGTACAATGACCCCTTTTAGTATGTACCCAACCAGGCATATCCAACAAATGGAACATCCACTGAGGTTCCTCACTAAAAGAATATGGGGCGTAAGTAACGTGTCCTATGTAGACTGCCTCAAGGCCCATTTCCTGTATTCTGTCTCCTACAGACTGTTGAGGGAAGATCTATGTCTGGCATACAAGACATTGTCAGACACCATTCTGATGGACATCTTGCATATCAGCAAAACAAACAGCAGCAGAATTACCCATTCTAAAGACTTAAACCTTACCTGTGATATAAATAGGACCAACTAGAATGATAGGTATATACCCAGAAGACAACTCCTCCTCTGGAACAAGCCCCATCCATGTGAATCAGAGTTCCTTTCTAACCCAATTCAAGTGTAACGTGGACAATTGGATGGGGAACAAGAAATTCATCCCTGGTTTAGCACCTATGTCTCTAATGGACACAGGCAACCTGTAAATGGTTCATCTCCCAGGCCCCTGTTTGTAAATGTTTCGCCTCCCAAGCCCCTGATTATGCTTATCAAGAGTACCAGAACTTGTCAGAGATTTGAGATGCATGGCTAGGATTGCAAAGGAGCCAGAAACCAAATGAAAAAATGGTGAAAACCACAAATTACCGAAACTAAGGAGACAGCTATGGCCAAGAGAAAGCTCCACACTTTAATTCACCATAAAAATACTGATTCTGGTGAAGTCTGTGGGTTGACAGACAAAGGTGCTTAATTCAACTTCGTATAGTAGTTTTTTTTTATTTTTGTATAACACTATTTTTATGGTGCATTACACTGTGGAGCTTTCTCTTGGTCGTAGCTGTCTCCTTGGTTTTGGTAGTTTTAGGCTTAAAAAGCCCCTTGAGGTCATTAGCCTAGAAAACACCTATGAACCTTTTTTACTTGTAATCTTTTTAAAACAAGGTGAAGAACCGAAATGGACACTGAGGTATTTATAATAGTAGATTCTCATTTTTTTACTATTCAAGGAGTGTTTTTTTATTGTTTTCCTTTTAAGGTCATAACAGTATGTGTTTGGTATTTTTGGAGGAATATCCTTTTAAACAGAAACGGTGAATTCTCACTCCCCAGGATTCATGAATCCTCCGTGTAAGACTTAATAAGTCTTACTCAGAGGCTGCAGTTGAACGGTATGACATCAGCGTGCCATGAATATGCATGAGGGCACGCTGACTCAACCGTAAGTCTTACACGGACCGTGTAAGAAAGCAGGGGGCGTGTCCGACTGCCGAGCAGTCTAAATGTCCACGCCCCTGCAAGTGTTGAAAATAAAAGCAAATAAACAAGAGCGAGTCCACTCAAATGTCCCTGCACCCAACACCTCACTGTCTGATATTGTAAACCCCCATCACAGTTCTAAAACGCATAACATTCATTTTTTTTAAATTCCCAAAATAGCTGCCCTTATTTGCACGGGTGTGCCCATTGCTTAGCTAGAGTTAGCAATTCTGACATGGAAGAGCATAAGAAAGAATGTTTATGCAAATCACACCAAATATTAATAGTGTAATGGTAGAGCATTCGCACAAAGAAGAGGCATTCATGGTTTGAGTCCCACCACTCCCCTTCGTATTTATTTTTTATCTCACCACTCCCCTTTGTATTTATTTTTTAAATCAGTATATGAAATAATACTTGACAAATATGTTTAAACATTACTAAAAAGCAGAGAAATGGCCAATGTATCAGTGAACAAAATAAATATTTTAAAGGATCCTAATATAAAATTGCCTGCAGTTAAGCAGCGCTTCACCCAGCGCAATAGAGTTGCCCATACTTTAATAGTGCTTCACCCAGCGCAATAGAGTTGCCCACAGTTTAAAAGCGCTTCACCCAGTGCAATAGAATTGCCCATAGATGAATAGTGCTTTACCCAGCGCAATGTGTTTGCGCGGACGTGCGCACCTCGCCAACCAGGGCACCGTAGGGCACCAAGGAGCAACGTAAAGCAAAGTTGCTTAAATGCAGCCACACCCCCTAGCCTGTCTGGATAGTATGAAAATAAAATATATAACAAGGTTCGAACCCAGGACTCTGTGCATCAGAATCAAAGTACAGAACCACTAAGCCATGACAACATAGGGGAAACAGCCACTATTAACATTCATATACTTACGAATGGTAGTTTAACCATTACTAAGCAGGTCTGCAGTCAGCCGAGAATTTTACAAAATGGCCAATCACAAAAAAGTGCAGGAAATGCGGCATATTTAAGCCCCACAGGCGGGAATACACACCATAACTGATTGTAGCTCACATCTGCAGTTAGAATGTCTGGTGTCAGAGAGGGAACACGCTTCAGCGCAATATTGTGGCATCGAGGAGTCTAAATACATGGTTTGGCTCCTTGTCCACCGTCACTAGTCAAGACTCCTGCAGGGCCAGTTCCAAGGGATGGAGTACAAGGCAGAGGCTTGGAACTGGTTAGCTCGTGACCTCACCAGTGCCACAGGCATTCCTCGGACTGGTGAGCAGGTCCGTCACCACCATGCAGACCTGAAGAGACGAAAGCAGGACCGCCTGAACCAATGGATACAGGAGGCCCGTGGGATGTCGGATGCCCCACAACTGAGTATGTAGCCATGGAATGCAGTATGTAAGAATTGATAATGGAGTATGTATAACGGATAGGTATGTCTCAATATCCCTTCATTTACTTTACAGCTGCAGGTGACCGTGCTACAAATCAGCAAGCCTATGCTGATAGGCTGCTAAGGCTGCACCACCAGGCAGGTTAGTGATTATTCTGCATGTGTTGTTATATAAAATATGGGAGAGAGCAGGAAAGAAAGTGTTGTAGTCCAATAATACAGCCATAAAATCACCTGAATAAGTCCTCTGCATGTACTGTCAGATAAAAACATCAGAGAGGCAGAAAAAGAGTGTAGTAATCCATTAAGAAAGGTAACATATGTCTGGAATAATATCTCTGCAGGCACTGTCATAGAACATAAGTGAGTGAGCCTGAAAAAAGATTGTTCTAACCTATTAATAAAGGTATAATATGTCTTGAACATGTCTGCCATATACACCGTTAAAACAAATAAAGGAGTGAGCCTGTGGAAAAGTGTGTAATGTCATTAATAAAGGTCTAAAACCCAGAGTGTGTCTGTGTCACAGAGTCTGAAATGTTGTTGTACCCTTACATTATACAAACAGTACTGTTTGAAAAGGTGCTGGCAACCCAGAGTTGTGCAGTCCCATATAAAGTGGGTGATGGAAGTGCTAGTAGCTGTGAAACATATATACAGTCCACAATAGTCAGTTACTGGCTGGCATGAATAAGTAAACCTGGCACACGTGTAGCATGTAATTTTTCCCCAGAAATGTGAGTGTGTGTCAAGAAATGCAGGGTTCTGCACAAATCAAAGTGAAAATGTCATGTGAAAACATCCCAGATATGTAGATAAAGAAATATAAATGCAATCAAGAAATATGTAGCAGTAACGTCTGCATCCTGGACAGGTAGTATGTCAGATATAGGTCAGGCATATATTGAACTAGCCAAACCCATTACACAACCTAATGTATGGTAGCAAGTTAATAATACAGGTAGGGGATATACACTTGCAGTCACTATGAATGTAGTGTAGACTAAAAGGTCATTATAAGATGTTAACTGAGGTTTTTTCTACACCCTACTGTATGTGCATAAACCATGCAATTCCACACCTCAATGGGTATGTGTAATCTAAAATATTTGTTGGGACATATGTCCTATTGTTCTATAAATATTTGCATTCACGGTGATGCATGTGCCCTGTTTAAACACCACAGTCATGGTGGCCTGTTGCTACCAAACAGCCCTGCATGTTGTTGGAATAACCACTGTGGTTCAACATATGCATGTGTTATGCTTGCTGTTCAACTGTTGTACCCTTGGTGTGTTGGGTTAATGGGAATATCATTGCATGCTGTTACAACTAATCTGGAATGCTGTTTCACTTATGTTGTAATTAAACACACCTAATCACAGAATGTATGGGAAGGCCAGTCCCAGCGGACCCACCTGTCCCTCCTCAGCCGGCGAGTGCACCTGGCACCAGCAGGTCTCATGCCCAGCCTGGGCTCCCCTCCTCCATTGGTCCTGTGCCACCTTCGGGTGAAAGCGCTGCAGGGGATGGGGCTCGTCCCCCCCGTGCAAGCATGGGCGGAGAAGGGCCACCTGTCACCCTTCGAAGGGTCCGGGCTGTGGCGCGAAGGGAGATCCAGCGTTCAGTCGCTGATCCCCTATGCCAGCTTGAGGCGAGAATGGTGCTTCTCACGGGTGAGCCTGCCCGTCCTACGCAGCCCCCAGCACAGCCACCCTCGGGGCTGTGAAAGTTCAGTGGTGACTGCCCATGGGTGGGATCTCAGTTCCACTGTTACCATCTGTGGGCTCATGGGCTTGCGATTTCCAAACATCCGACCCCGTCAATTGTGTTTACCCACCCCATGTGTCATGCACCACCCCTGTATGCATCTTGTCTGTCTTGTCTGTGTACCTTCCCAACCTACCTCCCTGGACATACCTACTTCCTCTACCTCACTTCCCACTCTCACCTGGAAAAAAAAAAAAGGGCAATCTGTACCCACAAAAAAATTATGCCCCATACATAGCTGCCCATTTCACACACATGTCCATCGGACAAACATGTAAGCTGATAATAAGAATTGGCAGTACAGCATACTTTGTTCTCCTCACCCCTCTCCCAGGGGTGGAAGGTTTCATATTTCACTCCAAATTCATTGCATATGCACAGCTATTGCTGTTAAAGAAATGGGCAGCTATGGACCTTCCCTACACCCGTCCTGCACATCCCAAGCTTGTTTACCTACTGTGTGTCCCTCTTTGTGCCCCCTTTTTCACCACTTTCCTATCTCCCCATTTTCTTTTCTTTAAAAGAAATTAGAGCAGGGGTTAGCGGAAGTAAGCACTTTTAAGCAGTAGTAAGTGGGAGTAAGCGAGTGTGCGCATGTATATGCTTAGCTAAGCATCGCTAAGCGTCGCGCAAACCCGCTTACAACTGCTTAAAAGTGTCTTAGTCACTCTATGGCAGGGCCCTTGTTCTGCTGAGCAGCAAAAGAAAAAACCTCTGCCAGTTTCAAACCCCAGACCATTGAGACAATAGACTGCATGAATTACCACTAAGCCACAGCAGATATACAAATAACTTGGTTCTGAAATAAATATATCATGCATTACAATGAGGGAATGTGAATTAGGAATGGTATAACACAAATCCTTTTCTGTGGGTCTTTACCAGCAGTGGTTGTGGAATTGCATGACATGACTGTGAAAGGAGAACCAGCCATCCTAGCAGGGAATAATGTTACAGTAGCACCTTACAAACAACACACAGTATCAGACCAGGATTAATACTGGCCACAGGAATACAGTGCAATAACCACATTTGTATGGCAGTTAATTGTGTAAGTGAGAAAAAAGTATATACTCCCATGTATCCTGTGTTAGCATTTGGAGGGGTGTGTACATGTCTACACTGAGATGTGTGTATTGGAAGCAGCAACATTCAGGTTTCAGTACAACATGCATATAACTGGCTATAACCCTAGCATCACATAAGAGACATATACCAACCTTCAGACTGACACAACGGTGTCCAGAGCAAACAAGCATGGGCCCCATCTTGAAAATCTGAAAGGGCTACGCCTACCTAACCTAGCATTTTATAGCAGTGGGCTGCAATCAAAGTGAGTAATGCAATCACCAAACAGCAGGCTGCATGCAATTACTGAATGTTGGGCAGCAATTGGTGCAGAGGCTGTCACATGCACAAGTGCAGATACCTAGAAAAGCAGGCTGAACCTGCAGTCCACACATGCAATTATATCATTGCAGGTGCCGTGAGATAGAGAGTGAGAGAGAGAGAGAGATAGACACAGACACAGACTGAGACAGAGACAGAACAGAACAGAGTGAGAAACAGAGACAGAACGTTGAATAGAAGGTGAAAACCAAAATAAAAAACACCAATAAAAAAAAAATTACAAAACCGTAACACACGGAGCAGGGAAATACTAAGGTAAGGTATGTAACTCACATGTATGTGTTGGCATGTTGTAGATGTTCCTGAAGAGTACTCTACACACTGCAAATCATCCATGTGTGGCAGCAGTATGTATCTATCTGTATCTGCACATGTGCATAGGGCAAGGGACATACTGTAACTGTTAGTGAAGGGTGGACAGATATCTGTCAGTGAAGGTTGATATGTGCATATGTCCATGTAGGTTGTAGTGTGTGGCTTAGAAAACAGAATGCAGTGCGCAGGAGCGGCTGTAGGTCAACCGGTGCCCTAGGCAAAAGGGCTCCACGGCACCCCCTACCACACTTCCTGGTGCCCCCATCCTTGTCTTACTACACCACATAAATAGTGGAAAAGCACCCCAGCTAGATCTGTGCCCTAGGCGGCCGCCCATTTGGCCTATGCCTAAGGCCAGCTATGGTAATGTTGATATATGTCATGTGGTGGTTAAATGCTGTGGGACAGATTTGTCAGATCTGCTGTGTTACAGCCAGTGAGGCCTGCCAATGCTACAAGGGCTGCGGACACCCACATGCATTCTGCACAACACCGTGCAATTTAATCACATACCTGTACATCCCTCAACTGTCGCATAAGTGATATCCCCACCATGAAAGGTGGACTGTACATGTACCTATATGTACATCCATGTGTACAGCAATGGATGTGTACATGTATGTGTAGAGATATGCATGTATATCATATATATATATATATATATATATCTACATATATAGATATATATATATCTATATATATCTACATATATATATATATATATATATATATATATATATATATATATATATACACATACATATAGAGTGAGAAAGAGAGACACGGGTTCATATGTACCGCAACAGGTGTGTGGTGACCAAGGCATGGACTGTAGACAAGTGTTGATACTGCAGTCCCATTCCACCTTCCCAAAACAGTGTACCCATTAACTACCACATAGGTAGAGATCTACCTAACAGTGAAGGTGTGATAAGGGAACATGGGACACAGGTGGACAGTAGCCTCCACTTTGATGAAGACAGTGCCACACTATACCTGTAATCTGTCTGTGTGGTATGTGTCATGACAACAGGTGTGTCAGCTATGGAAGTATAGAGTAGAGTTCCCCTCTACTCATCACAAAGCCCTGTGTGGTATGTACTTCACATGACAACTACACCAGGTGAACAGGCCACAGACAGACCCCCCAGAGGGTAGTACTGGCTGCAAACAGATGCCCTATGCAGACTGACTCACAAAACCACAACTACACTATATTGCATACTGGCCACACAGAGGTGACCTCTGCCGGACATACAGAGGTATGTCACACCCATAGCTGGGTGACAACCACCATGGCAACATATCACAATCCCTCCGGGATACACGCTCTAGGGCCCTAAACCTTGTCAGCTCACTAAATGGCACATGCTGGGGGGATAGATTCCCATCTCAGAGATATGCCATACACCAGAATAGACCACACAGCAATAGCAAACAAAGCTCTTCCTTAGCAGTTGTTATAAATACCCCTGATGATTGTGTGGGAGATTGGTAATACACCCCAGGAAACACCTCTGTGGTTCAGGTTGGCAGGGGAAAGTGAAATCAAAGTACATGTGTGCCAAAGGCCAGGGTAGCATATGGCTAGGCTGCCATAGGCCATAGGGCCAATAGCATATTACCTACCTATGACACTATGCACTTACACATGTACTTAATGCAATAGCTGCTATCTGAGGTTGCATAAGTGTAACACTGAACGTGTGCAAGGTCTGTAAAGGTGTGATAGCTTAGTGTGATGTTGTATCTGACATGGTAGTGCCTATCCTAGCTGTGAGGACAGCAACTGATGTGTAATGTACTGTTAGGCAAACATAGTAGTACGGCAGATGATGTGATGTAGTTCTCCGTTGATGAATCTGGTGTCTCATTGTAGGCTAAAGGAATCCATCACCAATATGAACTGTAGTACTACCTGAAGCTGTAGGGCCTAAACAGCACAGTATGGTGTGTGTTCACATTGCTTGGAAACACTGTCATGTGTGTTTCCTGTAGTCTCCACAGAGGACAGAATGCAGACATAAGGGTGTGTAAGTAGTGGCACACAGTACTGTACGGCACACAGGTAATGTTCATCTGTGTTGGCATACAGTGGTGCATTGTATGTTTACCTGATGTGTGTGTGATTATGCCTGTACAATGGCTGCAATCATATGTGTGTTACAGGGTAAATGTGTGCATCCAGCAACATATATAGTCTGTTACAGCAGTATGCCACCTATAGTAACAACTGGATACATCTGTTAGGCAGGGCTATGGCATCAATGACTAGGGTGGTTGATTGGTACTATAGTACCTGTACTATACATCCATTGCAATGGATGACATCTCTGTTCGTGCATCGGTGTGATATACACCTCTGTCTTGAGGTTGTGCAATGTGGCACAAACAGTGTGTCACGTACTGTTGTATAGTGGTGTGATATATAGAGTCTGCCAGGCAGTGTTAGTTAGTTGTGGACTGAGAACCAATAAGTGGTATTGAACGTGTGCAACCTCTGACAGACAATAGGATGTATATATGGCAGTAAAGTGATATCTGTGGGTAAAGGTGTAAAGTGTGACACAGGACAGTCTCACACATATTGTTCACATCTTTTTCATCCAGATGGCCCACCACCGCAACCCAGAATATACAGCGGATGAGGAAGAGGTGATACACGACAGCCTATTGCAGCAGTACACAATGCTCTTCTCCAGAAGCAGCCAGCACTAGCAGGAGCAGACTGCACTGTGGCAGGAACTTGTTAGTCGGGTAAATGACATAGGCATGCATAACTGGACATATGAGCAGGTACGCCATCACTGCAGTGATTTAATTAGACAAGTCCGGTGGCATGTGTCTGATATCCAAAGACAGCAGCTTGCCACAGGTGGAGGGGTGGCCATTCATCCCCCCCTCACCAGAGTGGAGGAGCTGCTCCTAAGCGTGGTGGCTCCTGGACAACAGCTACAGCAACCACTGACATGTGTTGTAATGGAGGCCGGAGCCACCCAGCACATCCACCTGGAGCAAGCAGGTAACATGCCCAATCTGTAGACTACAGTTAACTGTATTGTTAGATTATGTGTACATGAGATGTGTACTGTGCGTTTAGCAGTTCAGCTGCCTAATGTTGTGCAATACGGATAGTTCGCATGATATCCCTACACCTGTGACTGTTGACTGTTGTTGTACTGCAGTTTAGCATACCCACTGTAGCAATGTCACAGTTGTGGCCACTGACGAACCCTCTCATATTCTCATAAGTCCCTCTGGTGTGACGGCTGGGCAGCCGATCCATGCTGGTGAGTGTGTTATACCAGCAATGTTGGTAATGAAATATGCATGTCATAGGTGAGGTGTAGGCCATGTACACATAACACACCTATGCATAATGCATGCCGTGCATGTTTGCTGTGAGACATTGCACAGCTCAGTAATGTCAGTAGCTGCCTCACTGACATGCAATACACAGAGCATGACACACAGTTGTGGCAACCCCGTACTGCACATTGGATAGGCATAGTTGCAACACCTGTACACAACATAACACATTTATCACATGCAGTACACAAAGTCATGCTACATATGGCGTAACCACACACCCGCTGTAAGGTCACACTTCAGTATCCCACATGTCATCCACACACACATGATGTACCTCGAGGGTAGAGGCCTATCATGGGGCTGTGCAACACTCTTCAACACATAACACAGTCATGTGAGGCAATGCTCCCTACTGGACACCTCATATACCCATGTACAAAGTGGCTGTGTAATAGTGAATGTATCCACGGCACTGCATTTCAGGTACAGCATGCTAGGCAGTGGTCTGTCACACAGTAGTAGCCGTGAGTGACCACAAGATGCATGATGATGATAGCACATGGTAATACACCCCATCCGTTTACAGTGACCACAGTACTACACATAGCAGTCTTTGCTGTGCATCTCATTGTTCGCCATCTGTACAAAGAGTCACATATATATCCTGGAATGCTATTGGGTGTATAGGTCACATGACACACATTGGGTATGTGTGGTGTTTAATGTTGCAGTCGTGTAGCATGCCATGTCATGGCTGGCACTGACATATCTGCAATATGCCCCACACTCACCATAACCACTGTACAATGTCTATGTCGAGCACTGGGATTCCCTCACGTCTACATGCACCACTCATCCCATGTCTGTACATTGCATGCATTCGCTACACCTGTGCCCACTATTATGTGCTATGGACACAGACACTGTCATCAGATATGGCAATCTATGTGTCACACAGATAACACATGCAGCCATGGTATGTATACCATTGAGTGATGGTGCACATGACATTGCAGAGCAGATAATACTTGCACAGCAATGTTGTGTACATGTACACACTCTGTTTCAGGGCATACCCAATCACTGAACAACTACTCACATGCATCAAAGCCAAGTATAATGCCATTAGACAGGGCTGTCTACATTTGCACTGCATGGTCTTCAGCAACACATATTCTGCATGCTGACATGTGTGTGGTGACTGTTTGTCTTTAGATACTGTCCCCCCCATCACCCACTATTGTGTATGTGCTGTGGTGAGCAGTGTATTTATGTGCATGTGTTCATGTGTGCATGTGTGCATGTGTGCATGTGTTCATGTGTACATGTGTGCATGTGTGCATGTGTGCATGTGTGCTAACATCACGTACAGATTGTAAAGTGTGTTTCCTGTCTTCCTTCCACAGGTGCTGAGTTAGGGGTGGCTGAATGCAGCAGGGAACCTGATGTCACTGCCACTGATAGTGGAGATGATGAGGCATGTATTGTGGCACAGGAAGGTCTGACAGGGTCTGTCGTTGGTCCACCAATCAACACTACACAGCAGTCAACCCCATCTATGCGCACACTCATACTGTCAATACATCCCTCATCACCAATGGCCTTAGCTGAGGGACAGCATACAGTTGGCATTGACCAGGAGAGTGTGGCACCTATGGCACGTGCATCCCCTCACAGCAGCCATAGCCGGATTACTAGATGTCCAGGGGTTCTCGGGGGAGCATCACTGGTCGTATTGCCCCTGGCAGACGTGCCCCCAGAGGTATTACAACCTCCAGTATGTTCTGGGCTGTAATGCAGGCACAGGCACATATGGAACAGTACACCCAACAGGGACTAAGGGCGCAGAGGGCCCATTACACTGCTATCAATGACAGCATCCGTGACCTTGCAGGTGCTATCCGGAATTACACCGAGGTCATTGATAGCCGTTGGAGGGAGACAGATGTCCTCCACGATGTGTTAGAATTGAGCCAGGACCATGTGGGATGGATGGGAAGCCGACGCGGATGCATGCCAGCAACAGCATCAGCCGGCAGTCGTCGCGGATGGACCACGGATCACAGCCGTTCCCATAGTGGCAGTACCAGCACTAGCAATGCTGGGGCTGGCCTGTCCATTGACTGTCCTACTAGACCACGTGCACATGGCACTGGCCAGTCCCAGCAGGGACACGGGTCCAGTCATCATACCTCTGCCTCTGATGACAGCACCCAGTCAGGGTTGGTACCCGATACTGCCCGTCGCACCCCTGCTAGGCACAGGTACCGTGTCCGTGGCCAGAGACAGTGATCTGTATGGCCTAGCAGGTACAGTCTGTGGATGTCCCACAACCGCCTGTATATGGCAGCCACATGGTGGAGTTGTGTGCATGCAGACACACACACATTTACCATACAACTAGGGCTCACACATATACATAGACATGCCGATTGGATGGGTTAATGTCGGGCTCTGGCAAACCTACAACACACCCTGTGCATATGATGACACCTGTGCCACCTCCTGTCATCTGTAACATTGATGCAGGAACAGGCTAACATGGTTCTGATGCACAGGGTGACATTATAGCAGTGTAGCAATAGTAGCAAGTTGACAACAGGAAAGTGTAATGATATCCTTGTAGGCATACCTAAGCAGGCATTATGCATCACAGCTGTGATAGTCAGTGTAGCATTGTTTACACCAGTGTTAGTCCTGAATATGTAATGTCCACCCATGTGCCACTTGGCTGAAGTGTACAGTGTTGCCAGCATGTGTTAGTGAGTGGACAGTACGTGTGTGATGTGTGCATTACAAATTAGCGAGTGTGCATCTGTGAACAATGTGTGTGCACACTGTCTGCATGTACATGCATAGTGGACACTTGGGATGTGCGACATACCCTGTTCTACACATTGTTAACATCTCATGGTATATTTCGATGGCCAGTATGCATTCTACTACAGATATGTAGTAACATGGGTACACATGTGTGTATGACATGGGTTGGCACTATGCTGTGGGTGATACTGTTGCTATCTGTCAATGATCTGCAGTCTGGTAGTATACACCATCTCAACAGCATGACTATAACCAATCATTAGATGATGTCCTGACAAATGACTCACAGTTGTAGGGAACGCAGTAACAGTTGGATCCTTCCAGTACTATACAATAACAATAACCAGTGGTATTGACTGCCACACGTTCCTGGGACCACACCTGTGTGGTATATAGCCCTCTTAGGTACATGCAAATACATTAGGGATATGTCCATCAACATATGAAAATGCATGCATTGGCCTACACTGCATTCCCTGGATGGGACGCATATCCTACACAAGGGTATCATACAGACAGATACCCGTTGTCCAATATATGCTGTATAGCAGTAAGCCATCTATGGCATATTCATCCACATTTACTATACATACTATCCCGACAGCACCACATAGGTGGTAGCCCTCAACATGTATGTTGGGTACGAATGTGTACAGACAGACATGTGTTATGTCATCTGTCCCTTGGTATCCACATATCCATAGGTATTGTGGGGTCCCGCGGTGTTTCACATAACACATTAGGGGCCTGCATGCATATCCACAGGGCTGGTGTACACCTATAATGACTGTCCGTTATTGCCAGTCGTTGTTGTGTATGAACATGTCTGACATATACCCCGGCAATTACCCTCACTCACAGTACTCTATAGTACGTGTCATGGGTGTGTGTGGCAGAGATGTCCTTGGCCACGGATCACTACATTGGCCGGGCTTGACACAGACATACATATGTGACCTATGATTTGTGAAGCAGCGGCACAATCTGTCGAAGGTTGCAGATGTATTCATGTCATATGCAGGCTTCACACCTATGTACTGATTGAGGTCACATGTACACACATTTATTTGACATGCAGATACCCGATGTGTGCAATGCACATACTGTTTGAAACATATGTCATACCGTAGTAAAAGCAAAACCCACACTGCATTGACCACCTGTGGCACACACACACATACACACACAAACACACACACACACACACACACAGACACACTTGGCGTTTGTAGGACTCAAACCCCTACCTAACTATGTTATGATACTAGAGAGATACGCATTAACATGGCGCGCTATATGCATTACTGGGTGGTTTATGTTCTCCTTGAATATTTGTAGGATGCTGACATCATCAGACTTTCCAAAGAGGGATGTACCTTTTTTATTGAGTTTTCCCAGTCTCCAAAAAGGCTAGTCTTCTCAAAGGAAACCACACACATACACACATAACCCCCACACACACACACACACTTGGCGTTTGCAGGACTCAAACCCCTACCTAACTATGTTATGATACTAGAGAGATACGCATTAACATGGAGCACTATATGCATTACTGGGTGGTTTATGTGCTCCTTGAATATTTGTAGGATGCTGACATCATCAGACTTTCCAAAGACGGATGTACCTCTTTTAATGTGTTTTCCCAATCTTCAAAAAGGCTACTCCTCTCAAAGGAAACCACACACACACACACACACACACACACACACACACACACACACACACACACACACACACACACTTGGTGTTTGCAGGACTCAAACCCCTTCCTAACTATGTTATGATACTAGAGAGATACGCATTAACACTGCGCGCTATATGCTTTACTGGATGATTTCTGTTGTCCTGGTATATTTGTAGGATGATGACATCATCAGACTGGACATGGTAATGTGTGTACACATTGTTTTGCAATCCCAGGAATGATCCAAGTAGGTTGGCAGGTATCAACAGCTTGTACAGGACCCCGTGAGTCTCACCTTGTGTGATCTATCTGTGGACACATTGACATCCCTTCATATGTCAACACATATCTATGCACAGATTGTTGATTTTGTGGATACAACATGTGTCTGTGATGTTGATGAAGAGCTGTTCAAAGTCTATGTGGGACATGTGTAGCTCTGTTCCATGATGTACGGCCTGGGTGGCTGCTTTGCAGATGGTGTAGCATGCTTGAGAAACATGATCTGCACATGAACATACCACAGTTGGTAGGGTTGTGTGTTTGTCAGTTTCCAATAGCTCTGTTTATCACATCTGCCATGATGCACTCCATGGCCTTGCAGATCAGACTTTATAGGCTTACTGGACTATACTTCCCATAGTGTGTTGTGCGCCCACACATGTGGGGAGTGCCTTATGTTGCTGTAACACATTAGACGGTTCCAGGTCCTGTGGAGTGGGTGCGGCTCAACAGACTGTTCAGGTGCAGGGTCTGTTTGTTCTGTAGTGCATGCATGACACATATTGGGAAACAACGTAATCCAATTGCTGCCATGCTTTTGGCTTTGGGGGGAGCTGTTCAGCCATTCTACACGTGATATCTCCTGGTATGATGTCAGGGACTATCGTCTGTGGGAGGTGGGTATGTATACATGGGCCTGTCTGATAGGATGTTGACAATGTCAGTAAGGTACAGTTGTCCCTGACTCAGCATATATATGCGTGTACTGCCTAAGCAGCAGAGACCTCCAAAGCAGACACCCAAGCAACCGCTACCCCAAAACAAAACACGTGCAACACATATCTCACAAAGCCAGTGTGCCGAAAAGTCACAGCCCTTAAGACTAAATAACACACCTGATACACTTGTAATAGGTGACTCTATCGTCAGGCACACTGACGTCCCGCTCACCAGGCTGAACAAGGAGAGGGTCACGGTGAGCAGCCTGTCGGGTGCTAGGATCTGCCACATAACACAAGCACTCAGGTCACTCCAAGGCAAATACAAATATGACTCAGTCATTGTCCATGCTGGTGTGAATGACCTGAGATGTACCTCCCTGGACTACATGAAAAGAGACATAAAGGAGCTCTCTGAGCATGTAGCCCAGGCCAGTATGACCCTGACCTTGAGTAGCATCTTACCCTCACCAAGAATGATGCCACAATATGAAGACAAGATGATCAATTTCAACAATTGGCTTAAGTACTGGTGTTATTCAAAGGGGATCCAATGCCTGTCAGCTTGGAATGATATGCTCGACAAGCCACGATGCTTCACTAGGGACGGCTTGCACCTGTCACCCCTGGGCTTTCAGATATTGGCAAAGGCTCTTGCTACCCCCATAGTGCCTTTTTTAGGCAAGGTTCAAAAGACAAACCCACCTCCATAGGTATCACAAGGGATAAGAAACTAAGAGTAATGCTACTCAACGCCAGAAGTCTAAACCTCAAGATGCACGCACTCGAAACTCTCCTTAGCATGGAGAACATCGATATCTGTGCAGTAACAGAAACCTGGTTCAGGGCTCCCGAGAGCACCCCAGCACTACCAGGTTATACCTCATACCATGCTTTTTGGCCCCAAAACTTGGACCGAACCACAAAAGGAGGGGGAGTATCGATATTCATCAAAGATACCCACACCTCCAGGTTGGTGGCAAAGCACGAAACATCAGAGACTATCCATGTGCAACTAACAGTGGATAAAACTGCCTTCCAGTATAGAGCCTGCTACAGACCACCCTCCCAAACCCAGGAACCCCACTCGGCCTTTCTGAGAACACTAGAAAATATGAAGGTCTCTCCAAACACCATTATATTGGGTGACTTCAACTACCCAAACATAGACTGGGAGCATTACTCTAGCTCCAACACCCTAGCCCAAAGGTTCCTAGAATTTATAAACTCAAATGCTATGGAACAACTTGTTACCACTCCCACAAGAGGGGAAAACATACTGGACCTGATCATCACCAACATGGGGACTCTATGCTCCAGACCAGAAGTGTATCCCTCACTGGTAAGATCAGACCATAAACTAATCTCACTGGATATTCACATCCCGACCCCACCCCCTGCCCAGAAAACCACAGTGAAAAACTTCTCTAAAGCAAATTTCACACTCCTCAAAACTGAGGTGAAATCCTTCAAAGCCCCCGGGTCTGTGGAAAATACGGTGCAGACCGCAGAATCCTTTATAAACGCATTCTATGAACACCTTCAGGAATGCATGGATCATGCGATCCCAAATAAAACCAAGACCCAATCCTCCAAAGGCAGACGTCCTGTCTGGTGGACCCCAGCCATAAACAAACTATACAATAGAAGGAGGAAGCTACTAAATGATAGAGCAAAATCCCAAAAAGGGAAGGCATCACTGATCAGTATTAGCAAAAAACTACAGGCACTCATAAAATTGTCTAAGGCCAGCTTCGAGAGAAAAATTGCACAGGACACTAAGGATAATCACAAGGCTTTCTTTAGTTATGTTAGGAACCTGGGTGGTAATTACCAGATATGCTCAGAATTAGTCCAAAATGACAAAAAATACACTGAACCCACAGACATTGCCAACATCCTAGCTGACAGCTTCAGTGCAAACTTCTCCCCACCAAAGGGCAAATATCTATCCCAGCAGAGTGCTGCCCCCCTGACATCTCAGATGCTCAGGTAAGAGCCGCCCTCTCCAAAGCAAAAAACACAGCATCAATGGGACCAGACGGTGTCCCGGGCTGTGTCCTGCATGAACTCCAAGAAGAGCTAAACCCAAACATAAAACTACTGTTCAATCTCAGCCTTACTACAGGATATCTGCCCAAAGAGTGGTGTACAGCAACAGTGGTCCCTCTCTATAAAGGTGGTGCCTCAACGGATCCCGGAAACTATCGCCCCATAAGCCTGACTAGCTTCGTCTGCAAAGCTATGGAAAGGATCATCATGGACCTCATAGATAAAGATATTGAGGACCTACAGACACTGGATCCTACCCAGTTCGGCTTTGTTAAGGGCAGATCCTGCCTCTTAAACCTCGTTGATTTCTTTGAAACAGTCACCAAGGCCATTGACGAGGGAAAGGTGGTCCACACAGCCTACTTGGACCTCGCAAAAGCCTTCGATACAATACCCCACTCGGGCATTATAGATAAGCTCACCAGCTTATATATAAACCCCTATGTCACTAGATGGATTGCAAACTGGCTCAAGGACAGAACCCACATGGTTAGAATTGCTGGAGCCATGTCAGACTCAAAACCAGTTACAAGTGGTGTCCCACAAGGCTCAATCCTGGGACCTCTCTTGTTCGGTATATATTTCTCGGAGGTACAGGCCAACACGGAAGGACTGTGGCTGACCAAGTTAGCAGATAACTGCAACCTGGGCACCATAATCGACTCTCCAGCTGACACAAGCATCCTCCAAAAGGGCATCATAGAAACAGACAACTGGTGCCAGAGCCATGGCCTCAAGCTAAATGCCAAAAAGTGTATAGTCATCCCCTTTGGCAAAAACAAAGTGCCCACAAATTATCACATAGGTGGTAATCCATTAAGTACAGAAGAAGTAATTAGGGACCTGGGGACCCAAGTTGATAGCAATCTCTCATTTGACAACCACATGGCCAAAGTGGTTAGAAAAACATTTTATATAGCCCACCTAATCATGAAGGGATTCACATCTAGATCAGGTGAGGTCATCGTGCCTCTTTACTCATCCCTCATCAGGCCCATAATTGAGTACAATGCCCCTTTTGGGATGTACCTTACCAGACACCTGCAGCAACTGGAAAGACCCCAAAAGTACCTCACCAAGAGGATCAAAGGGCTCAAACAGATGCCATATGCTGCCCGGTTAAAGAAACTCTAGCTCTACTCAGTGGCATACCACCTGTTCAGAGGCGATCTGTGCCTGATGTATAAAGCCATGTCCAACCCGGAATTAATGGACATGCTGCACCTCAGAAAATCCAAATCCCATCGAGCTACGTGCTCGAGAGACTTGAACCTCAGCACTGAAATAAATAGGACATGCTGGAGGGACAGATTCATAACCCAGAGGCTCCCTTCACTCTGGAATAACATCCCAGTCCAGGTTAGGCAGAGTCCTTCACTGACTCTCTTCAAGAGGAATCTTGATGAGTGGATGGAAGATCGTAGGTTTACCCCGGGTATTACTTCTGTGTCACTGTTAGACAGAGGCACAGTATACTAACCTCGAAAAAGGGCATAGCAAAATAAATTTAAAATGGGTGGCGAAAGCCAAACACATTCTGGCTAGGCTTATAAATGCCCTAGGGCAGATAGCCTAGTATGAACCTATGAACCTATGAACATTACTATTTATTACATAGCTGAAGGACATGTCATGATTCTCTGTCTGGACTCCTTCTCAGCTACTCTTTACAAAACACCAACAAACCTGAGCACTGATCCCGGTTATACTCTTTTACACACTTAACACCCTACTGATCCTTTGTGCTCAGGCTACAGAGTATGTCATCATAATACACTGGCATGTCCAGGGGTCAGTTTAATGTGTACTCTCCAGTCCAGCTAGTGAATATTGTGGTTATGACACAATGTCACATCTGCCTCATGTACACAGACAACCCTCTCCTCCCTCACATCACACTCACATATATGTGGGAGATGTAACAATATTGACATATAGGACGCTGAGCTCTCTCGACCCATGACTGGCATAGTCTATCAGGTGGTGAGGGTGACCACACACACACCAAATATCAGTCTCACATACACCGATAGTGACAGCACACAAACCACATTATCACACATACACATATTGGGAGGCTCTACATACACTCTGCCTAAGTAGCAGAGACCTCCACAGCAGACACACATACAACTGCTACCCCACTACAATGCCCACGTCACACAGGCCACAATGTCAGTGTGCCACACAGTCACTGCCCTTTGGGCCAAACAACACACCTGATACACTTGCTATAGGTGACACTTACTGTCAAACACACTGTCGTCCCACTCACCAGGCCAAACAAGGGAATAGTCACTTTGAGCTGTCTCTCAGGTGCCAGGATCCTCCACATAACACATGCACTCAGGTCACTCCAAAGCAAGTCCAGGACTGGCTCCATCATTGTCCAAGCTGGCGCGTACAACCTCAGACGCTCCTCCCTGGACCACATGACATGAAACATAGAGGAACTCTGTGATCATGTAGCCCAGCCCAGTATTACCCTGACCTTGTCTAGCATCTTACACTCACCAAGTATGATGTCACAGTATACCAACACACTGATCATGTTTAACAGTTGGCTAACATATTGGTGTTATTCAAAGGGGATACAGTGTCTGTCACCCTGGGGTGACATGCTCAACATGCCACATAGCTTCCCTATGGACAGCTTGCACCTGTCACCCTTGGACCTTTGCATACTGGCTAGGGCACTTGCTGCCACCATATTGCCTTCTTTAAGCAGGCTCAAAGGACAGAACCACCTCCATAGACATTACAGAGTACACGACACTGAGGGTAATGCTGCTCAACACCAGATGTATTACCCTCAAATTGCGCCCACTCAGGAATCTCCTCAGTATGGAGGATAGCAATATCTGTGCACTAACAGACACATGGTTCAGGCTCCCACATGCACACCAGCACTACCAGGTTGTATTTCATACCATGCTTTCAGACCACATAACTTGGAATGGCCAACACAAATAGGGGGTGTATCCATATACATCACAGATACACATACCTCCAGGTTGGTAGCACTGCACAAAGCATCACAGACCATACTTATGCACCTAACATTGTGCAAATCGGCTGTTTGGTTTGTCGCCTGCTACAGACCACACTCCCCAACTCAGCAACCCCATTCAGCTTTCCTGGGGACATTGGACAATATGAAGGTCTCCCCAAACACCATTATATTGGGTGACGTCAAATACCCACACATTGACTGTGGATAGTACTCAGGCCACAACACCCTCGATCAACAGTTGCTACTATTTCTACACTCATATGCTGTGGCACAACCGGTCACCACACCCACACGAGGGGACAACATACTGGACATGATCATCACCGACATGGGGACTCTATGTTCCACACCTGTAATATACCCCTCATTGCTAAGGGCAGAACATAATTTATCTCACTGGACATCCAAATCCTGTCCCCACACCCTTCCTGGGTATTGTTGGTGAACCTCCCATAGGAAAATGTCACAATCCTCCAAACCACGGTGGTATCCTTCAGAGATCCTGGGTCAGTGGTAAGTATGGCTCAGACTGCTGTATCCTTTACATACACATTCTATGGACACCTAGTGGACTGCATGGATCATTACATCCAAAATAACAACTGGACTCATTCCTGCAATGGCAGTGGACCTGTGTGGTAGACCCCAGCCATTCATATGCTTTACAACAAATGGAGGAAGCTGCTACATGACAGAGCACAATCCCTGACAGGGAAGGCATCTGTGATCTGTACTAGCAGACAGCTACAATCACTTGGGTAATTATGTCAGGCACGCTTCTACCGGACAATGGCACCAGACACGTCGGACACTCACAAGGCCTTCTTCAGTCGATTCAGGTACCTGGTTGGACACTCACTGATGTGCTGTGTGTTACTGCATACTGACTAAACATACCCTGAACCCACTGACATTGCCATCATCCTGGCAAACAGGTTCAGTGCAGATGTGTCCCCCACATGCCCCCTAAGGTGGTACTGTCCATACCAACAGAGTGTAACCTCCCAGACATCACGAGTAAACAGGTGAGTGCTGCCCTCCCCACAGCAGACAACATAGCATCAATGGGACCAGATGGTGTCCTAGATGGTGTCCCAGCCTGTGTCGTACACAGCCTTCATGACAGACATAACACTCACATTATGTCACTGTTCGACATAAGAGTTACTGCAGCATATGTACCCACGGAATGGTGTACAGCGATAGTGGCCCCACTCCACTGAATACTGCCAAAACAGACCACAGGCAATATCGGCCTAAAAGGCTAATTAGCCTGTTCTGCAAAGCTATGGGGTGTATTGTAATGGGACTCATGCACATAGACATGGGAAACCTACAGACACTGGGTCCTACACATTACAGCATTGTTGTGGGCAGATCTTGCCTGTTGGACCTGTTCATATTCTTTCAACAGTTACCAGGTCCATCAGTGTTGGGACAGTTGTCCACACAGCCTGCCTGGACCTTGCACAACCCTTCAACACAATACCCCACTCGGCCATTATGCATAGGCTCCCCAGCATCAATATCAACACATATCTGACACGATGGATTGCTTCCTGGATCAGGGATAGCACCCACATGCTCAGTGTTGCAGGTGCCATGTCTGACTATACACCAATTACACATGGCATCCCACGAGGCTCAGTCCTGGGACCTCTCTTGTTCAGTATATATTTGTGTGATGTACAGGCTATCATACGAAGGTTATGGCTGCCCATGTTCGCAGATGACTGCAAACTGGGTGCCATAATCAGCTCTCCTGCTGGCACATGCATACTCATACAGGGTCTCACAGAGATAGGTTGAATGGTGCCTGAGCCATGGCCCACGGTTACATGCCATTAGTTGCATAGTCATCCCTTTTGAGGATGACAAAATGCCCACACATTACCACATAGGTTGTAATCCATTACATACAGTAGTAGTTGTTACGGTTTTGGGGACACAACCTGTTCATACTCTCGCCTTTGACAATCCTATTGCCGCAGTGGTTAGACAGTACGTCTACATAGCCCACCATGTCCCACATGGTTTCACATGTTGATCACATGTGGTCATTGTGCCCCTATACTCTTCACGACCATGCTTGGTTACTATGCCACATTTGGGATGTACCTTACCTGACACCTGCAGCAACTGTAATGGCCACAAATGTTACTCATCGAGCAGATGTAGGGACTCACACAGATGCCCTGCACAGTTCCGATACAGTAACTCCAGCTATACTCAGTTGCTTACTTGTGTGCCTGTTGTCGCAGGCAATATCTGACCCAGACTTACTGGACATGGTCCACCTCAGGATATCCAACTCCCTTGGAGCTACACACTCCAGGAACATATACCTCAGCACTGATGTTAAAAGGACATACTGGGGGGACAGATTATTATCAGAAAGCCTCCACTCACTCTGGAGTGTAGTCCCAGTTTTGCATAGGCAGAGCCACCCACTGACCACTTACAGGTGACATCTTGACATGTGGATGGTTGATCACATGTTTACCCATGGGATAACTTCTGGGTCCCTGCTAGACACAGGCACAATACATTCAACATGAATGGGCTATCTTGTGTGACCTACTATTCAGAGGCACAGTGTTCTGATTAGACTGGGTTGCAGAAGCCAAACACACTCTGGCTATGCTTGTACATGCCCTAGGGCAGATAGCCTAGTATCAACCTCTGAACCTATGATAATTTTCATGATGCACAATGTTTATTGCTGATACTGTTTGCAGGTTTTTATCATCTTTGCTTTCACACTTTCTATGAACCGCTTAGGTATCTGCAGAACATATTTGCTTATGGCAGGGTTCCACTATATTATTTACGTGTCTGTTGTCATATCAGTGTGTGCACAGGGCAGATTGCTGGGTAGTGAGAGGTTCCTGGGTTAACACATGCAACTGCCTGCTATGTGTGGCCCAATGCTGTACTCCAACATGGCCTAAGTGTGTGAGCATGCCTAGTTCAGACTGTCAGTGTTCTGTTGCCTGACATTTGTTTCATGTATTCAAGTGTGTGAGCATGCCCAGTGTGACCTTTCAGTATGTTGCTGTCTGAGGTCCACTACATTTGTTGATGTATGTCTGCATGTCCAATATTAAAATTTGTACTGTGTGTGTTGAAAGTCAGGTTCTATTCTTACTGCAGGACTCACCTTTGTGTCATAACTCGACAGGAATTATGCTGTGCCTGCAGGGTTTCCATGAAATACTTTGCATAGACTTATCAACATTTCTTCATACAGGCTAACCACTGCAATACTGTCATGGTTTAGTGGTTCAGTACTATGACTATAGTGCACAGTATCCTGGGTTCGAGGCCCATCGCCACTTATATTTTCATACTGAGCAGACCAGACTGCTTAGGGGCCAGTAGAGCAAATATGAGCATGTTGGCTTTTGTTCATCTATGCCCAACCTAGACCCAGCTTGTCCAACATTGCTCAATATTAACCATCATTGCTGGACATTGGCCAATATTACTCTACATTGACCACATTTGTAGTAGTTGGTGTGTGCGATTTTGTTTACATATACTTCATGATGGTAAATGCTGTTTAGCACTGCTTTATATTGCTTAACACATAGCAATCATGCCTCAGGTGTTGATGCAGGGCTGCCTATGTCGGATGCACATACTACACTCCCTATACATGTTTGAAAGCAGGTAGTGTCAACGTAGGCATCCCTTTTACTATATGTGCGGGTCAGAGAGAGGTATCATTTCCAGAGTTCCTACTGAGCCCGTGTATGTGCTATGCATTGCCTCTTTGCCAAGGCCAAAGCATACTGGGCATGCCTCCTTCTGCCTACTGGGGCAGGCTCAGGTTGTTCCTCCTCTGAGTCACGCTCTGCCTGTGATGGCCTTGGCAATGGTGGGGGGCTGTTTGGCCCAGGCCTATGCTGGTACTGCTGCAGCTGTTTTCACAGGATCATATTATGTAGCATAGCACATACCATGACAATTTGGGTACATGTAGTTGGTGAGTACTGCAAGGCTCCACCAGATGTGTCCAGGCACCGGAACCGTGACTTGAGCAGCCCAAACACATGCTCGATTACATTTTGTGTTTGTGCGTGTGCCTCATTATGGCGTTCCTGTTCAGGTGTGTGTGCGTTTCTGATGGGTGTCATCAGCCACGGCTCCAGTGCATAGCCAGCATCCCCCACTAGGTGACCATGTGGGATGTCCCCATTGGCAAATGTCTGGTACAGATGCGTCAGATGCCAGAAATGGGAATCATGGTAGCTTCCAGGGCAGCCAGCATACACATTCAGTATTATGCCCTGGGCATCACATATGACCTGGCAGTTGATGGAGGTGAAGCCCTTGCTGTTGAAGTAGACCCTACCCTGCTCACCGGCTGGTGCTTTGATGCATATGTGCATGCAGTCTATTGCACCCACTACTTCAACGTATTCCGCTATTTGCTGGAAGAGACGCATATTGCTAGCCGATACCTCACGGGAATTGGGGAAATATACATGATCACCGACTTGTGCTGACATGGCATCCAGGAACTGGTGCAGTACCCTGGATGCTGATGCCTGTGATATCCCCATCATATCACCAGTTGGTCTCTGGAAGGTACCTGTTGCTAATACTCTTAGGCCAACACATACCTTAGTTTCCATTGGGATGGGTTCCCCTCTGTTGGTTCTGTGTGTGAGGCGTGGCCTGCACAGCTCAACAATTTGCTGCAAGAGGTCTCTGTCCACTCTATAGCGCTCCACTATCTCCAGCTCATGTAGCCCCTGGTAGGTAATCCTGGGCCTGTACACTCTTCTCCATCTCCCCACTGTGGGTTGTCCAGCAGCATTTGCATTATCACCACCCTCAGCATGTTGCATATGTCGCCTTATAACAGCAATGGCAGCCCCTAACATTTTTTGTCTCAGTGAAGCTTTTTCAGTTTTCACTTCTATTAGCTTACTGCAGTGTTGCAGTGTCTCTTAAGAGAAAAATAATGGACTGTTGTTTGCAGAGTTTTAAGTGCTGGGCTGGGCTTGTGTTCTGCCTGGGTAATTGCCTGTTCTGATTGTTTTCACCTGCTAGCTCTGCTAGTACTCCCTGGTAACTTCCCACTATTTGGTGTGCTTCCTTTTTCCTTTCTGTTTCCTCAAGGGGGGAGCGCTGCGCAGACAAGCGCAAACACGCGCACAGCAGCTAACACGTGCACACACATGCTTACATGGACTAAAACTTGCTTAGTCTTGTTCATACACACGCACACCAGTGCAAACATGCTAACAACTGTTTACACAGCCTTACATATGCTTACTCACGCCTACACGTGCGCACACATGGTTACACGTGTGCACACCATCTTACTCGGGTTTACTGGTGTGCACACGCACGCATGCACTCTCAGCAAGCAACTTTGGTGTTATCCACGGCATACACCTTCGATTTCTTGTCTTTACCTGGCCTACCTGTTGACACACCTCTTTCACTATTATGTGAATGTAAGCTGACACATGACACTCTGCTCCAATGAGCTTCACTCCTTTCATACATACCACCCCCTCATGATGTCACCTATCTTCTACTCTGTTACTCCCCTTATCCTACTCCTACACTCAATTGACTGTGCTCATTTGCTATGTAAACTTGCGATTCACTATCCTAACTCTCATTTGCATAGGATTGCCTACTAATGCTTAGTTACATCTCTTAGACTGAGCTTCCCCCCTTAGCAACCTCTACTAGGTGGCCATGTTGTCTCCAGCCTGCCATTCCCTTGCATTGTAAATTCCTTTTAGCTATAAAATCCACATTTGTGGATCTTAATTATTAATTTTCTGCTTTTTAGGGTGCAGCGCATTTGCTCGGTGCTGCACTACGGTTAAACCCCAGGGAGCGGGATAAAAAAAAAAGTTACTTTATTTTTAATTTGCATCCCTTCCCATTGCCAATGGCCATATTTGTGGCCATTGGCATGCTTCCTCCTGTACATTCATGCTTTATTTCCAGCTGACATGGCTCCGTTTTGCTATTTGCAAAACCGTACTCAGTTATCAACTGAGTACGTTTTTGCAAGTAACACTACTCCTACTCGGACAGGTTCGGGTTTCCTGGATCGCAAATTTACCTCATTTGCATAGCTTTAACCTGCAATTGAGGTAATTTGCATATCCCAGCCCTGTCCGTGTAGGACTAGTTCAGAGATCTCAGTTGCACGCCCCTACCAGCTGTTCCTGGATCGCTCGGCGGACATGTTGGCTGCATGGAGTCTTACTCTACTCTAAGACTCCGTGCAAGCCTTCATGAATCTGGCCCCATGATTTTATTATTTAAATTTATCCTGTTTTATGTGAAACTTATTCTAAGTCCTGTTTTAATGCTGTACAGGACAAAAGTGGTTAAATATGTGTTCATTTGGCTTACTGTAGAGCCTGTCTGTTTTGTGATTGCTCCTGGTATTATTATTATTATTATTATTATATTTTTATCATTTTCCCTCATATAGATCCGCGGTGGTGGTGCTGCGGTAGCATTGTCGCCTCACAGTAAGACGCTGTCCGGTTCGATTCTCAGCTAGAGCGTCTTCTGCATTCAGACATGCGTGAATGGGTGTACCTTCGTTGAAGGTTGTGCGTCAGGGCTGGTAACTCGGCATGTAAAAATCAACTACCAATCATTAGCAGACCGAATTTCTGCTGTAGCGACCCCTAACCGGGAAAAGCCGAAAGACACAAACAAATCATTTTCCCTCATATACAGCCGTTTGGTTATCAAAACTTTAAAGCTGCACAACTAAGACTTTTATATTTAACAAAAGCAGGTGACTGTAGATCAAAGTGGAAAAAGATGATGGTGGAGTAAGGTGAAACTACAAGGGATGCAGGGAAATCAGACTTTGGAAGTATGCCCTTGAGGAAAATAGAAATAACTATACAGTTTATTGTAAATATATAAAGTGGGAGATAACATTTTAAAGATTAAGCCACTGAGGGAGTGAATGGAGATTTTGCAAACAAGAATACATACAACTAAGGGTGCACAAAACAAGCAAGAGGCAACAGGACGTAAATGGAGGAAACTAAGAAAGGAGCCACACTACTGGTAATAAACTGGAATGGAAAATCATTAGGATAAAAAAAAGCCAAACAGATGTTTAGCCTGCAGGCTAAAGAATGCCTTCTACACTAGGGATTGCTGGAAGAATACAGAGAGAGAAAGACAGTTGGAAGTAGCTCTGGTGTGGTTTTTAGTGGAATCAAGAATAAAAGATACTATTAACAAATGAATAATTAGTAAAGCATATAAAATGTTACATAATAATAATTATAAATAATAATCAGAGGATATTAGAAAACACTGGGAAGAAAGATTAGAACAAACATTTCGGAACAACAATGGGAGGAAATTTGCAAGGTGCATAATTATGCTAAAAAGTCCAGTTACTTCTATATTTCAAGTAGGCTTCAAAAGATCTTCCCTCAAATGGAGATCAGATATTGGAAATGTGAAGGGAATGAAAGAGGAAATGCGGAACACATTTTCTAGGAATGTGTGGAATTATACAAGTTTAAGTACCCTCTACAGATTATCCTGATACAGTTGTTGGGGGAAAGTAAAGTTGTGTACACTTACCATAAATGTAGATGTTCGAGTGTATTCACGGTTGCAGTCCTAACTAATGGGTTATCCAGCTCCTGGTAGCCCTCGATCATCCAGAATATGAAAGGTAAGTAAAAATGATGTCGGCTGCCATCAGTTGTAAAGGACATCAGGGCGTCCGATACATAAGGAGGCAGCCGACATCACTTCCTCAGTCTTTCTTGCCAAAACAGTCAGAAGCCCCTAGAAATAAGGCTAAACAAAATGTAAATTTGGCAAATAATATCCAATTCAGCCTGTACCTCAGGAAAAGAAAATAGGAGAGGATCAAAAAAGGGGGAAAGGAGGGAGGGAAAACAGGACTGCAACAGTGAATACACTCGAACATCTACATTTATGGTAAGTGTACACAACGGTATTATGTTCATCGTGTTTCACTGTTGCAGTCCTAACTAATGGGTTGATTAGCAAAGCCCAGAGAAAAGGGAGGAGGAACCAACAGAATCAAGGGTTGGAGATAATGCCCTGCAACACAGCAGTGGCAACCCTGCCCTGGCACTGGAAAACAGAGGCAAATTATAATGTTTTGAGAAAGTGTGAACAGAAGACCAAGTGGCAGACTCCAAAATATCTTTAGTAGGGACACCCGTTAAAAAGGCTGCAGAAGTGGAATCTGCTCTAGTTTAGTGGGTCCTGACCCCTTGAGGAGGAACCTTGCCATGAAAGGAATAACAAAAGAAGATGCAATGTGCAATCCACTTGGAAATGGTTTGCTTACAAATAGCCTTGCCCTGAGCTCCAGGGGCAAATCTGACCAACAACTGTGCTGATTTCCGAAGGTCTTTAGTCCTGTCCAGGTAAAACGTGAGCTGTCTGTGCACATCAAGAGAATGTAGGATCCTTTCACCTTTATTTCTAGGATTAGGAAAGAAGGTAGGAAGGTGTATGGACTGATTAAGAGTCAAGCTAGAAACCACCTTTGGCATAAAGGAGGGATTGGTTCTCAAAGAGACCCTGTCTGTACGGAAAATAATAAAAGGCTCCACAGCCATCAAAGGCTGCAGCTCTGAAACCCTCCCTGCTGAAGTTATAGCCAAGAGGAAGGCAGTCTTCCAAGAGAGAAACTTTAAATCTGCAGTGGCAGCTGGCTCAAAAGGAGGAAGAGCGAGTTTCTCTAAAACAAAATTAAGATCCTAGGCTGGAGTAGGTGCCCTTCTGGGAGGTTTTAAGTTGCAAGCACCTCTGAGAAACATTTTCATCAGGGGATGAGAGAAAATGGGTTGCTCAAAAGAAAATGAGCAGAAATTGCTGAAGCATGGGGCTTGATAGAGGAAAAAGAAAGACCACCCTGAAACAATTCAGCCAGGTATTCCAGGATCAGAGGAAGGGTAGGCTGAGAAGAAGATTCCCCTCTAGCCTGCAGCCAATGAGAGAACCTTATCTCCACTTGCCAGCATAGGACTTCCTAGTGCTAGGCCTCCTGGCCTCACTCAGAGTTTTTATGAATTCCAAATCCTTTAGTAGCTGTTTCTGAGAACTTGCTTGAATCAGACAGTCGTCCATGTATGGGTAAATCTGAATTTTCTTCTGCCTGCAAAAAGCAATGACTGGGGCCAGGCACTTTGTGAAGACTCTGGGAGCAGTAGATAAGCCAAAGGGCAGCACAGAGAATTGGTAATGTTGCTTGCCCACTCTGAAATGAAGATACAGCCTGCAACTTTCCCTGATAGGGATGTGCAGATAAGCCTCTTTGAGATCCAAGGTTACCAGCCAGGATCCTTTTCTAACACTGGTAGCATCTGATGCAGAGTGAGTATTTTGAACTTTGGAATTATTAGAAAAGAATTCAGAATGGAAAGATCTAGGATAGGATGCCAGGTGCCTTCATTTTTTGGAACTAGGAAAAGCCTGGAATAAAAGCCCTGGCCAATCTACTGAACAGGAACTGATTCTACTGCTCCCAGATGAAACAAAGACAAACTTTGTTTTTCTACTTCTGCCCTTTGGTTTGGAGGAATGTCTGGGAATCCCTTGGGAGCTGGAAAGGTCTGGAAAGAAAACTTGTGCCCCAGGGACACCGTTTTGAGCACCCATTTGTCATATGTGATAGAGGCCCAGACATCTGAAAAAAGGGCCAGCCTTCCCCCTAAAGGACTCTCCAGGCGAGCAAGAACAGGCAGAAGTTGCAAAAAGTAATTGAGAGTGTTTTGATTGAGATGCAGGCTTGGAGCTTCCCGTCTTAGAAGTAGAAGTTTGCCACTGCCTAGACCTTTGAGGGGTAGCTGCCTGCCCCCTAGAAGATTTGTAACCTCTAGTCCTGGAACAGTTCTGTCTGCTGGTATCAGGAAAAGTCCAACTCTTGTAAGGGCAATTCCCTTAAAGCGAGGGGGTTGAACTTGCAGAAAATCCTTAACAGTTTGCATGGACTTGGCCTTATCCTCCATCTTCTTAAGTACCTCCTCAGCTTTGTTACCAAAAAGATTATCTTTATGCAAAGGTACATCCAAAAGCTTAGCCTTGACAGGTCCTGGAAGAGGCTGTTCTCTGAGCCAAGCGTGCCTTCTAATAACAGATCCAGTAGCTGCAGCCCTACTGGAGGCCTCAAGGATGTCAAAACCACAATGCAAAGAATTCTTATTGACCAGAGTGGCTGAATTTAATAAATCCTGCATGTCTTTACTCTCCGCCAAAAGAGGTACACTTGCTATCTGAGACTTAATAGCCTCCAAGGTGTGCTGTTGGTACTTCAGCATATGAAAAAGGCAATTGGTAGCCCTAGTAGCTAGGGTGGCAGAGGTATAAACTTTATTTCCCCACCTGTCTAAATTCCTAGATTCTCTGTCAGAAGAAACATGATTCCTGGTAACAGTGGCCTTAACTCCTTTAGGGCCCTAAGAAATAACCTCTGGATCCGCCAACGGGTTCCTGAAAAGAAATAGATGAGACTCAGGGACTCTGTAGTACAGGTCAGGTTTTCTTGGAGCAAGGGGAACTGAATTTGGAGACAAGGAATTTTCCACGAAAACATCATCAACAACTTCCAACACAGGGGGAATAGCAAGAGGCGTATGCTGAGGTAGATCCAGAAACTCCCTAATCCGTTTCTTAGATCGGGGATAATCCTGGCTTTCCCATTTAAAATGTTCCCTAAGGGTATTCAAAGTGTCACCAAAAGAGAAATCCTCTGGAGGAGAGGCCAAAGGGATGGACTCCTCTACATCTGAATCTTCAAAGGGGGAAAATGTCTGAGAAAATTCCTCTTCATCAGCAGAAATGCTGGAAGAATCCAATCCTGAACAGGACAAAACTTCAGGAGAAACATCCCTACTCCTTTTAGGAGGATGAGGCTGAGAACCCCTAATAAGAGTTAACAAATCATTAGCCATTTTAACCATTTGGTATTAAGGGGAACTAGAAAAAACTGGAGCCTGCCTTTTCACAGGCTTATGAATGGAAGGTTTACCTGCAAGCCTGAAGGACTTGGGAGGCCTGGCAACAGCAGAAGGAACAGCAGGAGTGGGAGAAAGAAGTCTGCTGTCGGAGCGCAAAATGGAGGCCTCGGACCCCGGAGTCAGCTTAGTGGTACCGGCTCCAGCAGAAGAGGCGACCAGCTACAGGTCGGAAGACAAACTGGAGGCCGAAGGCCTAAGGGACTCGGACTCAATCAAGGCCTGCGGTTGTACATCTGCGGACTGCAGGGACTGCGAAAGCATCTCACTGGCTTCCGCCTGACTATCAACTTAACCTCATCCAAGGACTAAGTTTTCTGAAGCCTGTCACAGTCCTTGTCCTTACGCTTTTTCGGAATATTCGAAGCCTGAAGACCAGCGGATGCCATACCAACAAACTTAGGCCAAACTCTGAAATGCTTAGCCAAAATCTTAGCCAGATGACGGATAGTACGTGGATTAAATGAGGCACAAAGATTACAATTGGGAACGTCGTGATCAAGGCCTAAACAGATAATGCAATAGGAATGAAAATCTCTATGGGGAATCTGCTTTCCACAGGTAAGGCAATTATTAACTTTTTCTGACATCCGTTAAGACAAGAAAAGAGTATCCCCAACGGGGTACTTAGCTGTAGTAGACTTTAACTGTTGTAGTCGGAAACCAACCAAGGTAATCTGCCGACTGGCAATCGTGCATGAAAAGCTTCTGTTTAGGGCTCCGCAGCAAGGAAGACTGAGGAAGTGACGTCAGCTGCCTCCTTTTGTATCGGACACCCTGACGTCCTTTACAACCAACAGCAGTCAACGGCATTTTTACTTACCTTTGGTATTCTGGCCGATCGAGGGCTAACGGGAGCCGGATAACCCATTAGTTAGGACTGCAACAATGAAACACGATGAACATCATATCTACATTAACTAAGAAAATGATGCTGTTGAACTGTTATCTAGGTTTAGAATTGTCATGACATAGTAAGACCTTATTAAGTTTAATGTTATTTGTAGCCAAAAAAAAGTAATTACACAAACGTGGAAATCAAAAATTGAACCAGATGTAAATAAAGTACTGGATATTGTAAAGGAAATAAAAGATCTACAGTTGAGATCATTAAAACTAGGAGGAAGCCATTTTCATAACAAAAATGGTGCATTTGGGAACAATATATACAAAATAATGCTTAAATAGATGACTAAAATAAATCTGCTGGTTGGAAATGAAAAGTGTACAAGTATATTCTATTGCAGAATAATAAAAGTATACAGTTATGATGGAAACTATATACAATGAATGTATACAAAACAGAGTGTGTCATTGCAGTCTTTTTTTACATTGTTATTAATGTATTATGCCCATGTCAGAAATTAATAAAGTGGTGAATAAATAAAGTTGTTCATTAATTAAATGTGTGGAACTAACTTTAGTTGGTTACCCTAGATTAACAGTTTCTGACTAGAATTTTTTATTCACTGTGGGAAAGCATCTTTTGCTATGTCGTACAGTAACTATATTTAGCATATTTAACTGCAGTTTACTTTTTATTTTAAGTACTTCATATCAGTCATGGTATTTAGTAATATTTGTAGATATACGAACAAGATCATGATTATATCACTAGCAGGCATCTGTAGCTGACATGACCCACAGAGAATGGTTACCACACAAGCATCTTTGTTTTAAGGTGTAAATTTAATTTTAAATGGTTAGAAGGATGATACTGAGAAAAAGTCTCATATGGATTGGACAGGTTATACAAAGAAGTCCAATATAAGGGTCAGAGTTTGATAATTAAAGTTTCTCTGTATATATGAAAAAATTAACAAATGATACATATAGGGACAATCTTTGGCTTTCTATAGGACTGGGTAAAGAAGACAAAGAATTACATTCGGACAGAGTAAGAGTGAAAAAAAGATATCCATGAGTCATTTCCTGAGTCTGTATTGGAAAGTGTGAGAACTTTGACTAATGGGGTAAGCCTATATAGCATGAAAAGCTGTATTAGTGTATTACTGTGACAGCCTACCTATGTTATATTTAGGTCTCCAAGTACCATAACATTCCTTGGGATTCAAGAAGCTCAGCGCAAGGACGGTTTAAGACTTGCGCCGAGCGTCCTCACTACAGATGGTGCAGCAGCGCCATATGAATATGTATGAGGGCGCGCCGCCTCACCCTCAATGTGCATAGGAAACATGTGCGAGTGCAGTGGGCATGTACAAGTGCTCTACGGAGGAGTAAACATGCCCCGAAAGTTGCAAAACCTACTATGCCTACTAGTAGAGCCCGCCTCTAATAGTAAGTCAGTAATTCAGTGTCCGTGGATACCGAAATGTATGCTAAGCATACAAGAGTGTCCAAGAACAGTGAAATAAAATCAAAGTAATAAACACACAAGCACGTAGAGGAATGTTAGCCCTGTCCTTAGAACTTTCACAATTAGATTCCCCGTGTCCCTATTATACATTTGAATTGCTTCAATATCGAAGGTGTAAGCAAAGCGCAGTGTGTTTGTGTGTCGCTGCCCTCCGCTGAGCATAGCTTACACATCAAATTCATTCAAATAGAGAAAAACATGCGGAATCAACATAAATGCCAATAGTGTAGTGTTTAGAGCATCTGCCTAATGAACAGGCATTCACGGTTCGAGCCCAACAATAGTACATATCATTTTCCATGTGGAATGAATATCGTTTTGCTGTAAAACCGACATAAGAGTATCGCATGAGATATTTAACTTAAATATTCAATCAAAGTGGCATTGTCATAATGAATAAGGCACTAGTAAGCAGGTGTAAGCATAAAAAAGCAGCAGTAAACATATATAAGTACCAGTAAGCAAGTCTGAGTGCTCTTGCTTGGGTCTAAGCAGTGCCCAGCATAGGAAATGTATATAAGTACGTACAGATATATAATATATATATATATATATATATATATATATATATATATATATACATATCTATATATATCTATATATATCTATATATATATATATCCAGGTACTATTTTAACATTGTTAGTTATATAAAGCTTAACATAATTCTTTACTTGGAGATTTTTTATACATTTTTACATTTACATTTGTTAGTATATTATTTTTATCATTGTTCATTATAGCACTGTATTTTCTGAGTTGCGACCTGCATGTATATGAGATTTTAAATAGGTAGAAATTAAACAAACAATATATAAAAAACAAACAATAAAAAATAAAGAATTAACTAGTAGTTGCAAGTCTCACCAGTAGGGTGAGCTCTCTGCGTAGTACATGTGTAGTGCTGCGTGACTTCAATGTGATTTCAATGAGATTTGGGTGCTATAAAATGCTCTAGTAGATTATTAACTTAAAGTTTTGTTTCTGATGAAGTTGGACACTTAAATCTGACGAAAAGTGCATGTTTAAATATTTCAAACGCAGGTTTCGTAGTGGATTTTTCACGTGGTGTTGGAAGACAGTGTTTGGGAAGTTTTTTGTTTACCTGTGCTAAAAGACATAACACATGTGTATGCCTGGCTACAGGGTAGTCACACACACAAACATGCACACACTTGCCAGTATTGTGCATACACGTCTTGCCTATGTAAAGGTAACTAGTACAGTGGTATGCAGTTGGAGTATGTGCCACAGAACACATAGAATTACACTTATTCTGGTTCCACTTCTGAGCTGGGTGACATCACAGGACTGATTACTTGCAGTGGGGAGGGGGGAGAAGAGAGAGGTTTAGCAGTTGACAAGGATAAAGGCCAGTGCAAAAGGAGGTATCTCTTTGGAATGCAGCAAAACCCCCTGTCATGACAGGATGCAAACACAAATACACACACACAACCACACTCAGCCATTTATTGACATACACACTCTCAGACATTTGTTGACACACACAGTCAGACATTTGCTGAGACACACACACACACAGCCATTTGCTGTCACACACACAAACACATGCACACAGTTGCAAGTGGTGGGATCAGAACTCCTGCCTATCTACAGATCACTATTACAGTACTACGCAGTTACGAGACATGCCACAGAGATTACACATTCCAAGGCAGTCAGACTGCCCTTCTAAGACTGAGGACAACAACAGGGAGACTGACAGTCATGAAGCACATAACTGTAGACCTGTGTGTTTAAAGTAGGTGTCCATTACAACCTGTATGCACAAACAAGACACATCATCTGCAGGCAGGCCTGAGAGGTATAGCTGTAGCACAACAGGAACCTGAACCGGAGTATGGCCATCTGTGGAATGGACAATTACTATCACTATACAGGGTTACAGTGGGCATGCTCATACACTTAGTAGCACAGGGCCATTTGGGATGCACTATGACTACAACTACACAAGGTTATACTGGGCATGCTCATACACTTAGTAACAAAGGGCTTGTTGGATGCACCGACTCAAATTACACAAGGTGGCAGTGGTTACGCTCATATACTTAGTAGCACAGGGCTGTTTGGGATACACTCCGCTTCCAACCACAGAAGGCCACAATGTGCATGCTCATACACATACATGTACAGAACATGTTGTAATGGACTCCTATTGTAAACACACAGGTGTACAGCTATTTACATCTTCCCTGTCAGTATAAATGCACATCAAACTGGTTTACTACCTGATATCTGTATGTGGCCCGTAAATGATACATCTGTGTCTGTGATGTGTGATACACATGCATACATGTACATGAAGTACTGACATATATATATATATGTTAAGTATACACATTCATGCATGTGTGGACATGACAGACAATAGTTTACCTGGGACACACAGGCGGATGCTACCTGCAGCATGCATCACACACCTTCCTGCCCTGAAAGGCATGCATTGATAGCAGGTTGTGGACAGTGGCATTATACGTGGAACAGTGGCATGTGCAAGCATAATGTGTGAGCCACATTGTGTAATGGTACTGAGGTGCAGGTGTCAAGATGACCTCTCCCGGCTGTGTTAGTAGTTGTCATTATTAGTAGGACTGCTACCCTAAGTATATCTCACATTGGTCATATACACAATTTCTGCTGCTGTCCATCACCTTACATGAGGCATTTGCTACCAAGCACATTACTGCCACTCGCAGTGATGTCATGGTATGAATGGCAACTGCTAGACCAAAACAATGAGCCAATGCCCTGCTGTTATTATGAGGTTGTCCAGTGTCTGTCATTCTGGGCTGTCATGACTGAACGACAAGCCTTCAACACAGAGCACATGCATCCATGTTTCAAGTGTGTGTGGATAATACCTAGGTCGCATTTACCCATATAGCCGCATTCCAAGGCAAATGTCCTACACCCAGAAGTAACACCTTGACACCTACAAGACAACTGCACTGGATGCTTATGCTAACCAGTGCTAGATGTGTGGCTTTAGTAATCCATTTGCTCAATGTAGAACCTACAATGGGTAATACTGACATCTGTGCAGTGAGGCGCACCTGTCTGAAGGCTCTGTAGTGCACAATTGCACTACCACCATATAACTCAGATCCAGACATGTGGACCATAACAGTGGTATGGACCATTCCATGTGGTGGTGTCCACACATTCATAAAGGCTACTCACATGTAAAGACCACTACTCTGACATAACTCATCACAGATGAGTCAGGTACAGGTGACAGTGGCAAATGCTGCATTCTAGGTTGTATCCTCATATACATCCACCACCTTGTCCACAGACTACCAACACACATCCATATATGGTATGACATAGTATGGTAGACCACCAGATAATCCTCGATTGGTGGACTGTACCTAGGCCTACATCAACTGTGCAAAGTACCCATGTACAGACACAGCTGCATGTGTTATGCAATGCAATAATACCACTGTTTGTAACCAGCTCAGTTGTACACATACGAGGGTCCATCGGATGTTGTCAGCATTAACACGGTCGACAGTTGCTGTACAGCAGTAAACAACACTGTCATGGTTGGATATGACCAAACTGTACCTGCCCTGGATATGCACATCCCACACTCATACAACATAAATGACTTTACCATAGCTTTCATTATCCTTTTTACATACAGGTGGCTACAGTCATTACACACATGCACATGGCAGATAGCATGCTAACAGTACATAAGGTTTGATATATATGTTAACAGAGGTAATATTCCCTCTCTACTGGTCACCCATGACACCTATCATATCATACAACATCCCATGTGGCATGTATGTCATTAGACATGTCCACCTAATGCAATGCCTACAAACATACCCAAATAACAGGATCATAGGACCTACACAAGGCCTGTATTGACAGACTCAGGGAAATCCAGCTCTGCTCTGTATGTTCCTGAGTAGTCACAGGTGATATGTTCATGACATGTACAGCCATGTCTGGCCACAGTTCCTACATATTCCCCATGTCAACAATTGCAAGCCATGCATGCTGTGTGCTGTCTGGACATTAGCCTTAGTACCACAATAGCCAGTACATGCTGGGGTGAGATGTTTACAAGCCACAGACCTCGCGCATGCTTAAATGAGTGTACTGCCTAGCTCTAACAGAGCACATTGCTGGCACTCTTCCAGTAAACATCAGGTGTGTGTGGCAAATATGATGTGCTCACTGTTGACCATTACAGTGCCCTGGCTTCACCATGGCACTGTCAAGTAACAGTTTGTAAGAGCATGACATGGAATAATGCTGTGTGTGTCTTGCTGATATGTGCTGTTGTCATATATGTACACTTGGCTACTCGGTGAATGTGGTGGTGTCCAACCAGTACATGAATACAACATCCATTATGGTGTAATGCTCGGCTATGTTTCACACATGGCATGGGGAAGGTGTGGAATGTATCCTCTTGACCTGCTAGTGCACTTACTGATGTAGACCGCAAATGTGTACATGTATTGATGTTTGTGTAGATTCCATGTGTGTGCAGTGTCTGATCTCTGAAGGTGACTGTTGTCTTAGTACATCATGCTATTGCAATATGGCCTCAACACTGCCAACAGTATATGGTGATATACTCTAAGTACAGTAAGCCGTACATGAGGTATGGGCAGATGTTTGGACATGACTACTAAGTGGTGGGGCTTCTTTGCAGATAAATGTTTACTGAGGACAGCTCACTGGTGTATTACAACCATTCCTACAATAACCTGTGTAACTGCTAAGGTCAGGTTTTGTTAATTGTAGTGGAAGACAAACAATGTGGAATGCTGTAAAGGTGACAATGAAGGCAAACGTCATGACACCTGTAACAGTAATACCTCCCCTATGCATATATTGTGCATGTATCAGCACAGTTGGCAAAGGAAAGAGTCAGTAAGCTTTGTACCAGATGCGATAGCGCTGTACTTCTGTAATACCTATCATGAGATAGGCAGGTGTTTGATTCACAATACTGGCATGTGTGGATGTGTGTGTGTCCATATATGTCACGTATGGTTGGGAATACATCCCACATGTTTTCACTCTCCTGAACACTGTTGTTGACACCACCAGTACAGAGTGAAGTGTAGAAAGAAAGGCATAGGCAGGTGGTTGGACCTCACACATGTAAAGTGTCTGTATGTGTGTGACATAGGTGTATATCTTTGTGAATGCCAAAGTGTGTGTGTGTGTGTGTGTGTGTGTGTGTGTGTGTGTGTGTGTGTGTGTGTGTGTAAGGCTGTCCGGTCCCTGGAGTGAGGCTGTATTTTACCATTGTGAAATGTTAATGCCCCCTCCCTCCATCCACTCAATGCAATCTAGAATCCCTGTTGATATCATCAATCTTAGACGGGCATTCTAACAGCCTGCTAACATGTACACCCTGGGCTGTGACCTGTTGTTACCATAGCCTACTGATGGACCCCCCTCCCCACATACACTCATTGCACTGAAGTATCCCTGTCGATGTCTTTGATCTTAGGCCATTCCGACTACCTGTACATGTGTAATCTCTGTGGCACATCTTGTAATTGTGTAGTACTATAATGATGATATGCACATAGGCAGGGGTTCTCATCCGAACACTGGCAACTGTGTGTCAGAGTGTGTGTTACTGTGTCTGTGAATCCCTGAGTGTGTGGGTGTTTCTGTGTTTCATGCTGTCATAGCAGTGGGTATTACTGCTTCCCAATGAGGAGCCACTATTTCCACTGGCCTTTACCCTTGTCATCCGGCATACCACTCTTTTACCTCCTCCCCACTCCAGGTAACTATACCTGTGATGTCACCCACTATGGAAGTGACGGCTCTGAACACAGTAGTTTACTACACAGCTATCATGCTCTTGGATCATTAGAGCAGTAAACATAATTGAAACATGGGAGAATATAACTGTAATGTGGAAGCTACAAAGTGCATGCAGGTATTGTCATACTGACCTGTGGGTAGTCAACATGTACATAAGGGACACTAACCGCAAACACCGACATCCCCAGGCACATGTAACTACACCTGAAAGAGGAAGGCAGAATGTCAAGATCAACATGCTGTTAGTGTTGTTACACATGATACATACTGTCAAACATACAAAATGCATTCTAAAACTGTAATACATGGTATGTCTGCTGCCTGTCAACACTACTCAACAATATTAATCTACAACTGTCTACCTAGTATGTTCACCCTGTGCATCAGACCATATGAGCATGTCCCTGCACCGATGGTGTGGATGACAGGGATGCGGCACAGGCATCATGATATGCACAGGGTGATAATGTTTGCCAGAGGCCTAGGCTGCACCATTGGATGACATCATGTGTGTGTGTTAGGGTCTGTGATATCATTGGGCGTGTGTGGATGTTATGTGTGTGTGTGTGTGTGTGTGTGTGTGTGTGTGTGTGTGTGTGTGTGTGTGTGTGTGTGTGTGTGTGTGTGTGTTGAGGTGCCCTACATTTGTTTCTGGTGTGTGTGTATGCATGCACACAGGTCTGGCATGTGGCTGGCCTACACAGGGATAGTATTGGCAGCTGTAGACTGTACAAAGCAGGTTTCACAGTTCATGGTGTCCGGCCATGTGACCTGCACCTGCCAGGGGTTGCACGGGCACTACCAGGCAGAGGTCCAGATTGGGTACTGTCTAATGAGACATGTCCACTGGAATCGTGTCCCTGTTGGGACCATCCAGGACCATGTGCACATGGCCTGCTGTGTCCTGGTGTGGGCTGCACAGTGCCAGTTGCACTGCTGCTGCTACTGCCACAATGGGAGCGGGCATGTGCAGTAGCATGTTCACGTAGACCTTCAACAGGTGATGTAGCTGACCTACGTCCACGTGCCCGACACCTCACTCCCACCAGATGTTCCAGCACAGACATTCCACGCTCGAGTATTGACATGCCACCGTCAAGGACTCCCACCATGTCACCCAATCATGTATCGAAAACATCTGTAAGCTGATGGTGAGCATTTGCAAGTGCCTGGATATTGTCAGTTAATGAATGGACAGCAGCCTTCTGAAGCCTCAGACCTTCTCTGTTGTGCCATTCAGCATGTGCCTGTGCCTCCATTACAGCCCGAAACATGTGTCTGGTGACTCCAGCTGATGTGCTTTGTCTCGCAGGGGCATGTTGGCCAGTGGTCCTCCTACGAGCAGCACTGGGCACATGCCTGTGTGGGACATCACTAGTCAGTTGACTGGGATCATGGTGTGCAGGCACACATTCCATAGTCTCCACACTTCCATGTTCCATGCTACCACCTGCCAACTGTCCTTCCTCTATGGCCAGTGGTGATGGGGTATGTATAGGCAGGGGAACTGTGTGTTGGGATGAGGGAGAGACAGGTGGAATGGCAACCAATGGCACAGATTCAGCCCCTGACAACCCTGCCTGTGCCTCAATCATAATATCATCATCACTGCTAGAGTCTGTGGGGACACTAACATTAAGTGGACCGCGGGAGGGCAACGCACCTCCATCAACACCTGTGAGGGGAAGACAAGAACTGTACATTACAAGTTATACCAGACACACACAGACACACAGACAGAGACACACACACAGACAGAGAGAAAGACACACAGAGACACAGACAAACACAGACAGACACACACACAGAGACAGACACAGAGACAGAGACACAGGCAGACAGAGACACAGACAGACAGACACACACACACACACACACACACACACACACACACACGCTACTTGCAGGTGATATGGCAGATGGCATCCAGCTTAGACAATTATAGTTACAGCTTAGACAATTATAGTGGTAGTTATCATACATCCCTGAGTTGCACACAACAGCATGCATGTGTTATAGCAGATGGCATGCACCTTACACAATTATAGTGGTGGTTAGCATACATAACTTTATTGCACCATTTGTGTTAGTAGCCTATGCCCCATACCTGCAACACGATGCATGCACTTTGCACCATTGCACTGCACTGCCATGGTGTGTGCAACATACACCACATGTTAACAGACCACTGCTGACCTTTGTACATCTGCCACTGATGCTTTATGTTGGCCACTGCCTCTATGTGTGAGGACATGAGCAGTAGGGTATGTCAAATGCATACTATGCTTGCCTGAGCCCTAGCTTCCATATCTCTCCCAAAGCAGTGCATGTCTGTTCAACATTATTCCGCCTACCCCTGAGCTGAGTCTAGACATTGTGCATGTGGCTGTACACACATGTTTGACATGGCTGTCCCTACTTTGCAATGGGGCCACAGACCAGCACAGGTTTACAGTACACCAGTCTGCTGTGTGGCGTATGACCTTGCCAATCACATGTAGTATGACATGTCTTCTGCTGACGTGTTAATTGACATGCATACATGTGTAACACTATGGTGTCCTTTCCAATCTACAGTATGGTAATGGTGTCCCAATGTAGGGGCATGTTATACTAACATGAGCCTTCGGCTGATGCAATGTTGTCTGTCCACCCTACAAATATGCAGGGACATACTGCACATTGAGCTGATGTGCATAGCCATTGCAGGGCATCATGTGGCTTCACAATTGCTATACAGTGTGAGCTACTGACACAGTTCATAGCCATGACTATGTTCACGTACAATACATATCTAATGTGGGGGCATGAGCAGTACGGTATGTCACTGAGGTGTATACACACTAAACCCTAATGTGGAATGTGTGACACAGGTCACAGAAGGGTATACGGATGACACCTCTGCACATCTGCAACCATATTACTGATGCCTAGCAACTATGCCCACACATGGCTAACTTAGCAGTACTCACACTGAACTGATCGAAGGAAGGACACTGAGGAAACTCAGAGCTATAATATATAACATTAAGTATCCTGTTTTTTGTTTATTTTGTTCTTTATTTCTTTGTTATTTATAGCACTTTGTGTACTGTGCATTTTTCTAGCTAGTTTCACTGTGTGTGAGGTATTAACTGGAAATTGCCCACTTTTATTAAGCATCTGTTGGGTTGTTTGTTTCTGATAACTTGTTGCAGTTAAACTCTTTTTTCTAGAGGCTCCTTTAGGTGTTTAAAACTTTCATTTAAAAGGCTCACTGCTGCTTTTCAGCTGCGAGAAACATTTCTGCAGTTTGTTTCCCACCCTTCCTCCCTGTTGGTATAGTGTTTTTATAGTTGGTGGCTTTGCAGTTGCCCGCCCCTAGTGTAAATTTGATCTGGGACCCTCCCCCCAGTCTAGTGTCATTACCTCATTCTACCCAGTACAGGGAGAACATTTGAGAAGGCCAATCAGCTTAGTTTCTGCTACTCCTTTCTCTCTTTACTTTCTTTCCACTTAAAAAAAAATGTATCTGCTTTTACTGTATTTGTGTTTCTTTCTACTTTATTTTGCTTTTGCGTCATCTTAAAAGTACTCAATTGTATTTATTACTGCTTGGTGTAACTCATTCTAAGCCTTTTAGTTTAAGCACTTGGGATTCAGACCAGTTGTTTTACATTAAGAAGGTTTGTGGTCTGTACTGTAGTGGCAGAACAGGTAGCTTATATCCTTCTAAGTTGGGAACTGCTGATTGAGGGCTCAGTGTCTGCTATTCTAAAAGTGTATCAATTCTGGTTTAAGCACTTGGGCTTCAGGCCAGTTATTTTACATTAAGAGGGTTCGTGGTCTGCACTCTTGTGGGAGGAGAGGCTGGAATCTGCCCTTCTGAGCTGGGAATTTCTCATTAAAGGCTTATAGTGCTTGCATATTTGAACTGCTTCTTACTGAAATTTGTACACCTTGTTTGCTGTAGCATAGACTAGATCCAGGCCTGCTGAATCTAGCTTTGTTTGTATAACTTGAGCACTAATCCAGGCATTCTTTAAAGTATTCAGTTGTATTTATTACTGCTTGGTAGTAACTTGATTAAAGTGTAGCTATCATTCTAAGTCTTTTGGATTAAGCACTTGGACTTCAGACCAGTTGTTTTACATTAGGAAGGTTTGTGGCCTGCACTGTGGTGGCAGGACAGGTAGCTTACATCCTTCTAAGTTGGGAACTGCCGATTGAGGGCTCAGTGTCTGTTATTCTAAAAGTGTATTAGTTCTGGTTTAAGCACTTGGGCTTCAGGCCAGTTATATTACATTAAGAAGGTTTGTTGTCTGCACTCTTGTGGGAGGAGATGCTGCACTCTGCCCTTCTGAGCTGGGAATTTCTGGTTAAAGGCTTATAGTGCCTGCATATTTGAACTGTTTCTTACTGAAATTGGTATACCTTGTTTGCTGTAGCATAGACTAGATCCAGGCCTGCTGAATCTAGCTTTGTTTGTATGCTTGTTTGCTTGTTATTTCCCTGAAACGCTAATTCCACCTAAAACACGGCTTTTCAGCGCTTCTGTGGATCTCTAGTGATATCTGCATTGCTTACTGTACTTATTTCCTTGTTTCACTTGAAAGAAAGTTACTGTTTGCCATTTTTGCATTTAAGTTACCTGTAACATATTGCATTTAAGTTACCTGGCACTTGCTCACTAAGTCAGCACTAAAAAATTAAAAGCACTACACCCTCACAAACTCCACTTGAGTACCTTGTTCCCCATTGGCCCTTTTTTTTCAATTATAAAGGAATTCCCAATACTATTCTAGCATGTCCAGAGGTCAGTTGTCAATCTCCTCTCTGGTCCAGCAGGTGAATCTGGGAATCTTGAGGCAATGTTACAACTGCCTCATGTACACAGACAACCCTCTCCTCCTCCCAACAAATTCCAACACATGTGAGAGATGCAACCATATAGCCAAACTGGAGGCTAAGCTCTCTCAACTCAGTACTGGCGTAACCAGTCAGGAGGAGAAGGAAACCACACTCACTACAATTAAAGTCTCACATAGACCTACCACGACAGCAAACCAAACACATAAACACACAAAAACATACTCGGAGGCTCTAAATAAAAATCTGCCTAAGCAGCAGAGACCTCCAAAGCAGACACCCAAGCAACCACTACCCCAAAACAAAACACGTGCAACACATAGCTCACAAAGCCAGTGTGCTGAACAGTCACAGCCCTTAAGGCTAAACAACACACCTGATACACTTGTAATAGGTGACTCTATCGTCAGGCACAATGACGTCCCGCTCACCAGGCTGAACAAGGAGAAGGTCACGGTGAGCTGCCTGTCGGGCGCTAGGATCCGCCACATAACACAAGCACTCAGGTCACTCCAAGGCAAGTACAAATATGATTCAGTCATTGTCCATGCTGCTGTGAATGACCTGAGACGTACTTCCCTGGACTACATGAAAAGAGACACAGAGGAGCTCTCTGAGCATGTAGCCCAGGCCAGTATGACCCTGACCTTGAGTAGCATCTTACCCTCACCAAGAATGATGCCACAATATGAAGACAAGATGATCAATTTCAACAATTGGCTTAAGTATTGGTGTCATTCAAAGGGGATCCAATGCCTGTCAGCCTGGGATGACATGCTCGACAAGCCACAATGCTTTGCTAGGGACAGCTTGCACCTGTCACCCCTGGGCTTTCTGATATTGGCAAAGGCTCTTGCTACCACCATAGTGCCTTTTTTAGGCAAGGCTCAAAAGACAAACCCACCTCCATAGGTATCACAAGGGATAAGAAACTAAGAGTAATGCTACTCAATGCCAGAATCTAAACCTCAAGATGCACGCACTCGAAACTCTCCTTAGTATGGAGAACATCGATATCTGTGCAGTAGCAGAAACCAGGTTCAAGGCACCCGAGAGCACCCCAGCACTACCAGGTTATACCTCATACCATGCGTTTCAGCCCCAAAACTTGGACCGAACCACAAAAGGAGGGGGAGTATCAATATTCGTCAAAGATACCCACACCTCCAGGTTGGTGGCACAGCACGAAGCATCAGAGACTATCCATGTGCAACTAGCAGTGGGTGAAACTGCCTTCCAGTTTATAGCCTGCTACAGACCCTCCTCCCAAACCCAGGAACCCCACTCGGCCTTCCTGAGAACACTAGAAAATAGGAAGGTCTCTCCAAACACCATTATATTGGGCAACTTCAACTACCCAAACATAGACTGGGAGCATTACTCTAGCTCCAACACCCTAGCCCAAAGGTTCCTAGAATTTATAAACTCAAATGCTATGGAACAACTTGTTACCACTCCCACAAGAGGGGAAAATGTACTGGACCTGATCATCACCAACATGGGGACTCTATGCTCCAGACCAGAAGTATATCCCTCACTGGTAAGATCAGACCATAAACTAATCTCACTGGATATTCACATCCCGACCCCACCCCATGACCAGAAAACCACAGTGAAAAACTTCTCTAAAGCAAATTTCACACTCCTCAAAACCGAGGTGGAATCCTTCAAAGCCCCCGGGCCTGTGGAAAATATGGCCCAGACCGCAGAATCCTTTATAAATACATTCTATGAACACCTTCAGGAATGCATGGATCATGCAATCCCAAATAAAACCAAGACCCAATCCTCCAAAGACAGACGTCCTGTCTGGTGGACCCTAGCCATAAACAAACTATACAATAGAAGGAGGAAGCTACTACATGATAGAGCAAAATCCCAAAAAGGGAAGGCATCTCTGATCAGTATTAGCAAAAAACTATGGGCACTCATAACATCGTCTAAGGCCAGCTTCAAGAGAAAAAATGCACAGGACACTAAGGATAATCACAAGGCTTTCTTTAGTTATGTTAGGAACCTGGGTGGGAATTCCCAGATATGCTCAGAATTAGTCCAAAATGACAAAAAATACACCAAACACACAGACATTGCCAACATCCTAGCTGACAGGTTCAGCGCAAACTCCCCCCCACCACCACCAAAAGAGCAAATATCTAGCCCAGCAGAGTGCTGCCCCCCTGACATCTCAGATGCTCAGGTAAGAGCCACCCTCTCCAAAGCAAAAAACACAGCATCAATGGGACCAGACGGTGTCCTAGGCTGCGTCCTACATGAACTCCAAGAAGAGCTAAACCCAAACATAAAACTACTGTTCAATCTCAGCCTTACTACAGGATATGTACCTAAAGAGTGGCGTACAGCAACAGTGGTCCCTCTCCACAAAGGTGGTGCCTCAACGGATCCTGGAAACTATCGCCCCATAAGCCTGACTAGCTTGGTCTGCAAAGCTATGGAAAGGATCATCATGGACCTCATAAATAAAGATATTGGGGACCTACAGACACTGGATCCTACCCAGTTTGGCTTTGTTAAGGGCAGATCCTGCCTCTTAAACCTGGTCGATTTCTTTGAAGCAGTCACCAAGGCCATTGACGAGGGGAAGGTGGTCCACACAGCCTACCAGGACCTTGCAAAAGCCTTCGATACAATACCCCACTCGGGCATTACAGATAAGCTCACCAGCTTAAATATAAACCCCTATGTCACTAGATGGGTTGCAAACTGGCTCAAGGACAGAACCCACATGGTTAGAATTGCTGGAGCCATGTCAGACTCCAAACCAGTTACAAGTGGCGTCCCACAAGGCTCAGTCCTGGGACCTCTCTTGTTCGGTATATATTTCTCGGAGGTACAGGCCAACATGGAAGGACTGTGGCTGACCAAGTTCGCAGATGACTGCAAACTAGGCGCCATAATCAACTCTCCAGCCAACACAAGCATCCTCCAAAAGGGCCACATAGAAACAGACAACTGGTGCCAGAGCCATGGCCTCAAGCTAAACGCCAAAAAGTGTATAGTCATCCCCTTTGGCAAAAACAAAGTGCCCACAAATTACCACATAGGTGGCAATCCATTAAGTACAGAAGAAGTAATTAGGGACCTGGGGACCGAAGTTGATAACAATCTCTCATTTGACAACCACGTGGCCAAAGTGGTTAGAAAAACATTTTATATAGCCCACCTAATCATGAAGGGATTCACATCTAGATCAGGGGAGGTCATCGTGCCTCTTTACTCATCCCTCATCAGGCCCATAATTGAGTACAATGCCCCTTTTGGGATGTACCTTACCAGACACCTGCAGCAACTGGAAAGACCCCAAAAGTACCTCACCAAGAGGATCAAAGGGCTCAAACAGATGCCATATGCTGCCCAGTTAAAGAAACTCCAGCTCTACTCAGTGGCATACTGCCTGCTCAGAGGCGATCTGTGCCTGACGTATAAAGCCATGTCCAACCCGGAATTAATGGACATGCTGCACCTCAGAAAATCCAAATCCCATCGAGTTACGCGCTCGAGAGACATGAACCTCAGCACTGAAATAAATAGGACATGCTGGAGGGACAGATTCATAACCCAGAGGCTCCCTTCACTCTGGAATAAAATCCCAGTCCAGGTTAGGCAGAGTCCCTCATTGATTCTCTTCAAGAGGAATCTGGATGAGTGAATGGGAGATCAGAGGTTTACCCCGGGTATCACTTCTGTGTCACTGTTAGACAGAGGCACATTATACTAACCTCGAAAAAGGGCATAGCAAAATTAATTTAAAATGGGTGGCGAAAGCCAAACACACTCTGGCTAGGCTTATAAATGCCCTAGGGCAAATAGCCTAGTATGAACCTATGAACCTATGCCCCACATGCCATCTGTGTACCTCACACACATGAGGAGGAGGCATGACAGTGATGTCTGACACCAGCAAGGTGAATGTACTCTATCTGTGGCCTGATGTGGTTGTATGTGTATGTTGTGCAACACATGTATGTATTTGGATACTGTACAGGTGAATGCTTTCATGTCATGACACACTCAAGATGTTCAAGACATGTTATGTGGTGGTTTCATTTTATGCCTGCACAAGCTGTGCACAAGCCTGTATGATGTTTAGTGTTTCACATCTGCAATATCACCATTACACAAAGGCCACAGTTGTATTGTATCGAGCCAATGTACAACATGGTGTACACACATCTACATCACTTCTACTTTGTGTGTTGCTTCATGCCTCTGGCCATCTTCCATGGCCATGTGTACACATGTTCTGTCCAATGGTTGTGATGGCCATCTTATTTCATGTCAGTGTTATCTCATATGACATACACCCATAGATGTCATATGCTCCACTGAGGACAGGGTTATGCAGACAAAGGGTGGTATGTATGGGATATGAGACATGTTTTGCAGGATAGTTGAGCAGTGTTGCAGTCAGCCCACTACATGTCATGGACATGTCAGATAGCACATGACATTGTGTGACATTCATAGCAAGGGTATAATCCACAAGGGTGTATCCTGTGGGCCGGTCATACTCCAGCTCCAACACATTTAGAGTGTGTGCACACATATGCTCTCTGTACAGTACTGATCATATTCCCAACATGTGTAATGTTGATATGTAGCACCTGTCCCTACAGTGAAACACACCTCCACCATTGTATTCACTGTTGTCCACACATCTGGCAATGACAGTTTGGAAGGTTTAGAGTAGGTGTTTGATATAGTCTTCACTTGTTTCACATGGGTAAACACTGTGATGCCTTGCAGGTCTGACCAGTGTCCATTAACAGGGCCACCCTACATTATGTGTACGTGTGTTATGGCTGATATCATGCAATTAATATGTTCTGTGCATTATTAAGCCTGGTAAATAATAACAATCTCACCTGACACAGGCTGCTGTCACTGCAAAACATCAGAAGTACCTAAACAGAAGTGTCACAGCAGTAAGATCATTATCCACACCTGTGTGATAGCTACAGGGTGCAATGTCCATGTTAGCACATAAGCCAGTACAATACACTATACTATGGAGTATGCACATCTGTGCATACATAGAGTAGCAGACTATAGTATGTGGCATGTGTGCATACATGCCTTGCATATGTTACATTACATATTGTACAGTAACACATGTAACTATGTGAAATATAGTTGTGTTATATGTGCAGTAGTGGCTTACCAGGCAACTCCAGGCTTGGTGGTTGAGAGACACCCACCTCCACAATACCAGCTAAAGCTTGTGGATGGAGGTCTTCAGGTGTCCCCAGGTAGGCCAGTAGCTCCTCAGTACGTGTGAGTGGGCGCTGGGTGAGTGGCCCCCCACCTATTGCGCCTTGTTCCCTGGTGATTGCATTAGCACGCTGTTTCGCCCATCTTATGAGGTCAGTGCAGTGTCGGCGCATCTGCTGATAGGTGCAATTGTGACCGCCAACATCATTTGCCCTCCTGCTGAGTTCCTCCCACAGGGCATCCCGCTGCTGTGCATCCTGTGGCACATGGCTGAAGAGTGCTGCATGGTTGTCGAGGAGGTAAGGGATGAGGGCCTCATCCTCCAAGTGGCTGTATGCCAGCAGTCTGCTACGTGGCATACCTGGAAGACATAATGATGGAGATAGGTCAGAGTAACTCACAGAGAAGTACAGAAGTACAGCTGAACATACATGTGTATCACATTTATTAAGATTACAAATACGTTTTTTCAAATCTACATGACACTAACACCACTGACATGTATATGTCACACACATTTGACACTTACTGGTGATGTGATGTTATCGCCATATATGTGTGTGTCATGTGATGACATTGCTCACACACCATGTGGATGTTGTCTTGATGTGGGCATGTCTGTTTGCCTGTACTGGTATCTTTACCTATCAGCACATGCCTGGATGTGTTCATGTTAATGCAATCAACCTTAATGCTGTGTATATGTCACATATATAGTTATACATAGCCATTAGGGACATGACCTGTGACCCTGCAGACTTGCAAGCATGTATGTGTTTTGCCATATATATCTACATGGTACTGCACAGCTGTGTAGCATCCTGCATTGTATTGCCTGTGTTGAACATGTGTAACACATGGGACAATAGCTAGCCTGATGGTATTTGCAGGGTTGGTTATCAACAATAGCATGTATGGTCATAGTGATCTAGTAGGCTATATGCCTTGGGCCATTTATGAGCCTAGGCAGACAGGTTACCTAGCTGTAGGCAACAGATAGGTAAGTTTCAGTGGCCATTTCAAGCAGTGCCACAGAACTGATCCACATGGTTACTGATATATTTGGCATGCAGTCATCACACCATGTCACAGAGAGGGGCGATGTGCAGCTTCGCTGGACAGGGATATATAGTATGGCAAGAGTATGCTAAGTGTATGGGACAGAGATCTGTCAGGCATGTTGTGATCATTGTACTAGAAAGGTGGATGTCCATGAAGTATGTGTTTATTTGGGATCAGGATGTGTTAATTGTAGCATGTCCAACACCTCTGGGTTGGACATGGCTTTATTCAGGGTAGGCTGCATGCTACATAGTGCAGCTAGGGATTGGGAAGGGCAGTGTAGGCCATCTACACATGGGCAATAGCCCTTAAAGGAAATATGTGATCTATTATGGGTCACATGGGTGTTGAGTATGGCTGAGCAATTATCTCTATATTCCTGGATGGCACCTTGTCATGATTAGGGGTGCCACATACGACTACCTGTCTGGTGTGGTGAAGTAACTATCAAAGGAAAGAGTACTGTCCAGCTGCATCCCATACACATAGCTGCCATTATGTTGACCGCTGCCTAGGTGGTAGTTCATGGGAACGTGGCTTGTAACATAGGGGATGACAATGCAATACTTAGCTGTCAAATTGCGGCCATACATCACACATCACACATCTGACACACTAAGGCCCTTCTGTATGTTGAAAGCAGCACACATTGAGTCGACTATTGCTCCTAGTTCATAGTCATTTGCAAACATCAATAGGCTGATGCCTTCTGTGTTAGTCTGTGTGGTATAGATAACAGAGAGGGGGAGTACCAGGAATGAACCCTGTATTATGTGGCTGGCACTGGTTTGATGTACGTGTATTAGTCAGACACCTTCTGTAGTGTTAGTTCTGCCAGCAGTCCAGTTGCCAACCACTCCTATGATGCAGGAATATACACTAGAGTGTAGCTGGAACACATTATGGGTGATGGTGTCCTACGACCTGGCAAGGTGTAAATCAACCCTACTGTCATCTACATCTGTACAGAGTACATCAAATATGTTGATCACGGTTCATGGCCTTACAGACCAGACTCAGCAGGGTAGTTGTGCACTATTTCCCATTATCAATGGTGTCTCCCCCTTTGTGGGGTGTGATAACTGTTGCTGTGCACCATTCGGCGTGTACACAGCCTGACATGGAGCTATGATTGAACATGATGTGTATGTGGATAGCTGAATGTTCTTACATTTGTGTAGGATACACCCTGGGATGTTGGCAGGTCCCATGAAAGCTGTATGTATGGCTTTAGAGAGTGCAGCTTGTACCTGCATAGTCATTATTACAGGGGCCCTGTAGTGTACATGGATATATTACTAAGTGTACCTGTTGGGGGATTTAGGTTCTCCAAGACCCTATCTGGATGAACAGATGCTATTTCTGTAGGTGCAGTACTTCCCATGCCATAGTGCTGTGCAGCACGGCAGGTCTTGTCGCTGCCATTATGATTAATGACACAGCTATAGAATGCTCTGTGCTTGGCATCATAATATGTGGCTGATTAGTTTCACAATAGCTTTGTGTGGTTTTATATGGTGTATCTGCATCTTACTGAGGCTGGCTAGGGATCACCTACACTCATGTGTGTTCACTCTTGCTACAGTTACTACCTTCTGTGGTACAGTTTAAATCATGGTACCACCAGTTTGCCTTCTTGTTTGTGTTGGGTTGAATCCTAGTTCTGTTTCAATGGCACAATCACTGCACATATGTGACTGCTTAAGGTTAATTTGTGTAGGATTCAGCATTTTCACATGCACTGTCCATCTACATGGGTGCCATGACAGTCACCACTCTGCTCTTAGGAAACATAACATTGGCATTGGAGACTAACTATGTGTAGCATACTGTTAGCCCTGTTTTTGTGACTACTGTGATCCAGGTCAGAGGGGTCGATGGAATACAACATGCATTGAGTGCAGGTTTGGTACATGAGAAGTCTTCCCAGTTCATAATGGAATAGTTGAGAGTAGCCATTATTATGGTTCTGTCTCAGACCTAATCTTCCCCATTACAGCACATTATGACAGTTGGGAAATCCGCGGCCTGGTGGGTGATCTGTCTCAAGGTGCAATTTGAATTCCAGTTTGGCACAAAGGTAGTTGCTCAGCATAATGCATCTGAAGTTATGCAAGTGCAACTAGCGTGGGAGTGTACATATCCTTCAGGAATATGGACACACCTGTGGCCCATGTGTTCCAATAAAGGATAATGGGCAAGAGGTGAGGTATGTGTTATAACATGGTCATGCAGGTGTGCCCTCCGGAGTGATGAAACATGTCGCAGCCACTGCACAGATATGTTCTCCATGGTAGGGATTGACATATGTGTGTCCGTATAGTGTTTCTGACATGTATCATTGTGTAGTGAGACCCACAGTTTATTGCTTGACTGTCCCTGTAACAGCAGTGGACCTTCACTTGAACTGTGCATGATGAAGGCACTATAGGGGAAGCATGAGCCCTAGGCAGTATCCAGATTCCCAGGGGTGAAAGGTGCAGGCCCTGTCTGGCAAAGCATCATGATCTGTCAACCATGTTATCCCAGGACGACAGATACTGGATACCCTTTGACTTGCACTACTACACTAGACAATTGTGGAATACAATCCTTTTGTCCCTGTACTGCAGTATCATTCTGGCCAATGGCAGAATGCTACCCAGGCCTTGGGACATACCTGCATGGGCTACAAGACCTGACAGTTCCTACATGTGTTTCCATGCAGTCCAGGCTACTGCATCACAGGTCTTGCATAATAACATGGAATATGCCAGAGCCATGTGTATAGTTCAAAAGGTGGTCTGAGTGTATGGGTATGTGGCTAATCATGGCAGACAGACAGCTGACAGTATGTATCCCCTCGTATAGGCTGGTGTGTAACATAGTGCTAGAGTTTGCATTCACAAATGAGTATTTTTGGGCATCTTTCCAGCCATGGGTTCTGAGGTGTGGCACAATTATGCAAACTATGCCATACAGTTTGTGTATTTCAGTGTCTGTCTCTTCCAGCTTGGGGGGGTCACTTGTTTGGCCAATTACTTAGAAGTATCTGTGAATGTGTGTGATTTCTGGTAGTGTGTGTGGGTGTCCTTACTGTGTTCTGGTAAGGGTATGTGTTGGTAGTGTTGATGAGCTGTATGTGTTAGCCTACACCTCATGACTGTCCAGTCCAGTCATGGTTGTAGACTGGGCTGCCTTCCAGCTTACCCCTGTAGCTGCATCCCAAACAATGTGTGGGACTTGGTGTTAGGTGGGTTTGGCAGTGTACATGGCATAGAGATTACATTCCCCCAGGATGGCCACATACACAAAGCTGACATTAGTAAACACCAGTAGCTGACTAGTGGACATGCCTGTATGAGCATTCAGTACTACAAGTACTGTATTTAGTTTACGTATTGCTTATGAAGATGTTTTAGACAGTGATGCTCACATGTAAATATTTGTGTTATGGATGTGACAACACTGGCTATTACGGAAACATTGTAGCTACCTTTAGCAGCAATCCTCCTCTGAGGAGCACATTACATCCTGTTAGTTGATTACAGATGATGCAAGTGTCTACAGGTCTGTTTCCTTCTCTGGGTATATACTCACATATCCACCAGGACCATGAGCTCTGTTGGACACAGGCACCCACTCTCCAAACGAGTCATGTATCAATAGACTCTGATGCCACTATCAACATGATCAGGATATAATCAGATAGTGTGAGCCATCACCTATGAAGTGGCTATTACACATGGGCAGCTGTCTCCTACATCTTACACTCCTACTGCAGATGTTACACTGGAGTTAAAGATGATATGCAACCTGTTTCATTACCAGTGCTGTGCACTACCTTACATACAGTATGTGCATGTGGCTGTTAGGCTGGCAATGAGAGGTTGGGCTACACAAACCTGGTAGTTCAACCAGTGTGTGTCTAATCTCAACAGCCACTCTATGTAGGTGTGCACATAGCCATATGGCCCAGCCCTGTAACAAGGGTCACTACACATTTGCATAACATGTACACATGCACAGCTGTTATTGCTTGCAAATGATACTAGAGAGGACCAGCCCCGTAATAAGGGTTACTACACATTTGCATAACATGTACACATGCACAGCTGTTATCGCTTGCAAACGATACTAGAGAGGACCAGCCCTGTAACAAGGGTCACTACACATTTGCATAACATGTACACATGCACAGCTGTTATTGCTTGCAAACGATAATAGAGAGGGAGATATTACATGTGTTATGTGCATGGATAGTTACCTGGCTCTTCAAATTATCTTTGCTATCATGCTGCTAAACTGTCAGATGAATACAAATTATATGTATCCTGTTATTGAGTATTGTAATTGCCAATAGACATAACTACTGTTTGCATAACATAACATAACAGAACTGCTATGTAGAACAGAATACAGATCTGCCTAAAATACTGTACATTTCACAGTTATTGGCACAATATCCCACAATGCACACCATATTTGCACGGTAAGCCCACCTTAACATGTTCATCTTACTTATACACCCATACATATGTCGACTGTTACAATATATTGACATATACTATCCCCTGTTATAGCACATACTTGTTGGACCGATCCTGACACTGACAGTGGCTGGAAGCGAATTGGTGGGTTCCACACCCATATCATCCCTTGTGGTATATGCGGACTTTGCCATGTGACCTACAGCAATACACACACATGGAATACTACAAGCATTACTACTGCTCAACAATACATTGCTACAAGATAGCTATTTACAGAACAGGTACTACATACACAGACATACTACATGTTATACATACCTTCTTAGTAATCGGAGGTTTTATTGACTAGTATAATACTCATTTTCAGTTCGTCTTTCAGTGTTTTGTACTGTCCTACAGGTAGATACAGATGGTTTGAATGTGTGACAAGGCAACCTTTTATAGTTACAGATCAGTAACATGTGCTATCCCGATAACCAATTGGTGTTCCTAAGTAGCTAATTACATGCACATCAGCTGCACTGCTACTGCCTTAGCCAATACTATGGCTACAGTGGAGTATAAGTGAGTACTCCACTTGGGTGTTGTCCCTTTGCCTTACTTGTGAGGAAGACAGTGTGAAAGTGTTGTTTGGAATCTATTGCAACAGCTGTATGGAGATGAACAGTGTAATGCCTAGAGGATTTGGTCTAAATGTGAGTACTGCTGCTATATTTCTGAACATTGCTACTTGTGCAGGGTTTGTCTTTACCTAATACTTCTGCATATGTTTCAGTCTGGCCAGGTTGTTTGACCAGCTCAAGGCTGCATAGCTATGCATATAATGTTAGGGGGTTTACAGTGTGCTTACCAGACATATTTAGTTTGGTGTTACTGTGTATCACACTGTGCTGATAATCAGTACTCAGTAACACTTCCTGGTGTACGAACCTTTCAACCCTCTGAAACGGGATTAGTTCATACAAACCCTGTTACATCAGTAGCTGTTCAATTGTATAAAAGCAACTATTTCACATAGGGCCATGTTAGTGTGTCTGTGTCCAGGTATGTTAAGGTTTCAGCAGATGTTGTACAGTAGTTGAATAATAGGTTATGGTATGACAGTATATACTGATGCAATTATTTTGGTTGTGGTGTAGATGTTGGTGGGTGTACATAGCACATGCAGGTATTTAGGAACCCCTTTTATACAACGTCTATATGTGTGTGAGTGTTCTTTCCCTATGTGAACACCTATCCCTTAGTGGACTAATACTATGGTAATTACAGGCTGATTCATTAAGGCACTGTTAAATGCTTCCTGTATAGCATGCAGGTACTGTTAGTCCTTGAATCCTTTTGGCAATACATCAGAATGTAATGAAGCTTTGCAAAATGAAAGCTGTCTGTGTATTTCTGTCACGGATATATGCAGTCATTGCAGTTGTGTTGGTGACTGTGTCCATAGAACATATTCGTAATAGTGTATTGGCATATACTCTTCATATGTTATGTTCATATTGTTTGGGGGGGGGGAGCGGAATGTATGGTTGCTATGGTCCATGTTATACTCAGATATGAACACTTCGGATGCTGTCTACAGACATGTATGTATGTTTGTGTGTATATGTGTATATATATATATACACACACACACACACACACACACATATAAATATATATATATATATATATATATATATATATATATATATATATATAAATAAAAATAAAAAAATAAAATAAAACATGGTTTATGTGGCACATTGCCTAGTCTGTTTCAGTTTCTACGTTGGTAAAACCAACAGGACTCTTAGAGAGCGTATAAGGGACCATATATATTGTCATGCCAGGAAACGGGATTACAGTGCGCTGGCTAGACATACTTTAGAGAAAGGTGACGAACATATGTTTCAGTTTTAAGTGCTACATGTCCAAAAGGAGAATGTTCGGTTGGGTGACATAGTTAATTTAACTGAACAAGCAGAGGTTAAACAGGATATTTAAATAGAGTTGTTAGTATTGGTTTGAATATGTCTGAAGAAGCGGATGTGCTGTCTGCGAAAGCGCTCACTTTTTATCAATAAACCTGTTTTATACCTTCGAAATAGTGAACTGGTGAATTCCTTGTGACGTGGAAGTATATATTGACTTAAGTGGCTGTACTCCTTCCAGTTTGGATTTTTCTACATATGTATATATATATATATATATATATATATATATATATATATATATATACACACACACACACACACACACATATATATATATCTATATATATATCTATATATATATATATATATATATATATATACACCCACATATATATATATATATATACATATATATATATATATATATATATATATATATATATATATATATATATATATATACGTATACATATATATATATATATATATATGTGTATATGTGGATATATATATATATATATATATATATATATATATATATATTATTGCATACATTTATCTGTACCTCCATAGATGTGTAGATGTTTTTAACCTATCTATATATCTACATATATATGTAGACCTGTATATATCGACATGTGTCTAGGTATCTCTCTCTCTCTCTCTCTCTATATATATATATATATATATATATATATATATATATATATATATACACACACATATATCTATAGATCTATATATGAGCATACACCTTTAATTGGGTACATGGTGGGTTGTCCTATTTCAACACATTCCTCCCTTTTGTGTTTTAACCTCTCTGCATACACAACTGGGATAGGTACATTGCAAACACACCAAAGGTGAATGAACGCCAGGAATACAGGATACTGTGCTGGAAACACTTAATTTATTGACATAAAATAGGTTGAGCGCTTTCTACAGAAGTAAATCTGTCTTCTTCAGAACATCATAGCATGGAATCATGGCTTATATATCATAATTGAGTAAAAGCCGCCCCAGGTATGCTGTCAATTGTCCTTCTAGGCTGAAGACACAGATACACAAATCCCTTTTCAACGTGTTGTGGTTTAGAAGTCAAACCAATTTCTTTCCACTACTGCTTAACCGAGCATGCAGTCCAAAATCCGTATATAGAAGAATGTTCCTAAATCATCTTCCCCTCAGAAATTAGTTATTCTCTGACATCAACTAGCTGAAATCACATAGAAATTCTGAATCTACATCAAATCCACTTCTGTTTCAATAATGTATAAAGATGTTCATGTAGATCACAAAAGGGTGTGTGGAATTCTCTGTGAAAACCTTTCTCAAGTGTATCCACCTGTTTACTCCATCCTGCTCATTTGAGGCTGGAAGTGCAAGTGAGGCTTGCAAGTTGCTTTAGAAAACATGTTTGGCTTTAATGCACTTCCAGCCTCAAATGAGCAGGATGGAGTAAACAGGTGGATATAATTATGACATTTCATTATTGAAACAGAAGTGGATTTGATGTAGATTCAGAATTTCTATGTGATTTCAGCTAGTTGATGTCAGAGAATAACTAATTTCTGAGGGGAAGATGATTTAGGAACATTCTTCTATATACGGATTTTGGACTGCATGCTCGGTTATGCAGTAGTGGAAAGAAATTGGTTTGACTTCTAAACCACAACACGTTGAAAAGGGATTTGTGTATCTGTGTCTTCAGCCTAGAAGGACAATTGACAGCATACCTGGGGCGGGCTTTTTACTTCAATTATGATATATAAGCGTCATGATTCCATGCTATGATGTTCTGAAGAAGACAGATTTACTTCTGTAGAAAGCGCTCAACCTATTTTATGTCAATAAATTAAGTGTTTCCAGCACAGTATCCTGTATTCCTGGCGTTCATTCACCTTTGGTGTGTTTGCAATTTTGTTGTTTCGCTGGGATTATCATCTTTATTGGGATAGGTACATCCCAGGTAGCTTAGTGTTAGGTTACTCTGAGGTTGGAGTACATGATTGCGGGTTCTACTCCTGGAAGGTGTTATTATTTTTAACTCTCAGAGTAGGCACTGGTAGGGAAACTGTGAATAACACACATTTACGCGGTTGTAAGCAGGTTTGTCCATGAGCGACGTTAAGCAAAGGTTAAACCTGTGAAGTGCTTCTCTGTTTACCATGTTTCAGCGCCACTTATCGTTGCGCAAACCCGTGGAAACCCGCTTACAACTGCTTAAGAGTGCTTTAATCCACCTGCATCCAACAGCCCTTATTTTGGCCCTCAAAATAACCTAACAGCTCTTGAAGGTCTTGAACCCGGGACCATGAACACCACAGTCACTGACTTTACCACTAAGGCATGTGAGATAGGTACAAATGTTATGGTGTTTAGAATATACATTGTACTACAGACATTCCTCACTACTGAAAACAAATGTGACAGTCAGCTGGTGTACATATGTCTGATACATGTTAATGTTCATATGTTTGTGAAATTAGGTGTTGCAATGTGACATGACAGGGTGTATTATGAATGAGAAAGGTTCTTGTTTTGTGTCCTTTTTATATTGTCCCTATACTCCATGTATACCCCTCCAGTTCACTTATTGGACATCTGACCCAGGCCCTCATTGATGCATGATTGCATTAACAATCATTCCTCCCCTACCCCAATCTTCACATACACAACAACCACCCCTTCTATGGTGAATTAGATTAATATTAATTGTTATAATATCAGAGCTGCACGTGTTTTGTGTACACTCCAATTTCTTTGGACTGCTTCTGTGTCACAAAGTGTGTTCATAGATGTTTATATATATGGCTATTGATGTAACTGTATTTTATATATATATATATATTTCAAATTAATTTGTAACAGTAATACTATTTCGTATTAATTTGTAACAGTAATACATATGTAGACTGGAATGTGTTGGTTCACAAACTACATTACATTACAATGTACTGTGCATATGTGCACAAAGTGACTGTCCCATTTTTGATCATTACGGTGAAATGTATATGGTATAAGGTGTAGTCTCAAGACTGTGAAACATGTATACACCTCCGATGGCTTAGTGGTAAGTCCCATGACTATAGTGTGCATGGTCCAGGGTTCAACACCTGCGATGCTTTACAAATGTTTTTTACTCCAGGATAAGGCTCATTTAAGCAGTTGTAAGCATGTTTAAAAGTGTTTGTGTGACATTATAGCAGCAGTTAAACAAACTTTGTAACGTATAACCTGTGCGCGCAAACATGGCCACATCCGCTAGCTACTCAGGATAAATACATGTCAGTGAAGTAACATCTCAGTATGTGCTGACATAACATTACATTCTCTGTTGACTGTACTTTCCAGCACACATGGGTTTAGATGGGTGTTTCAAATGTTTATTGTACAGACAATTACTACCTATATATGCAAGCTGAGGTTAAGGTATACTTTTGAACATGATAAACATCCCTGCCTTTATCGGGATTGGAACCTCAAATGCACAGATACTATGTGGATGCTGTAACCATTAGACTGTTGACATTAACGTTGCTTCCACCTATTTCCTATTTAGATGATTATTTATGTGTAAGCTAGGCTAAGCAAAGGGCGGAGGCCCCCGAACTCACTGAGCTTCACGTACTCTTGAAATAACAACATATAACAAATGTACTGTGAGACAATACATTACATTCCTAACTACATTAGGCATAGCCCCTCATTAATACACTTCAAGGGAAACCCTGTTGTGTGAATGGGTAACAGAATATACACCCCTGGGATCATGTGTCCCAGAACCATACAACCAGGGGGTGGGGGAGCCTGTCCAGTTTGATAGCTGTGAGACCTGTTGGGGGAATTGAATGGTGTTGAATTGTCACATTAACATGCCCTCTTTAGATCACTAAGTGCCCCTATCACCCTCCATAACCACAGACTTCAACAGCTTACAGCAACACTGCCTGGAATTGCTTCATTGGCTATGCTTGACAGAGGCTCAGTTACTTCATCAATGGTGCGGGGAAAGCCAACACACTGTAGCTATGCTTCTAATTGCCCTTGGGCAGATAGGTAGTAGGCTATCTGTGAACCTCTAAGGTGCAGGCCATCACAGCCATAATATGTGAATAAATAGACCTTCAGATCACAATATACAGTGAGAAATCACCATGTAGTCAGGAAACAGTTAAGTACAGCAAGAACATACAGAACACTGATACTTAGTAACTCCAAAAGCCTATGTTGGAAGTTAGAAGACTTGTATAAGTTTAAGGCTTTCTATTGCTTACCAGTAGGTTACCTACAGGAGAGATGAAAAACAAGCACAAATGGGGAGCATGCATGCAACAATACCATACCAGCCTATGTGTCAGCCTTAGGCTTTGGAATACTGGCCAAGGTTATTGGCGACCCCATTGTGCCTTATTTAAGAGAGTCTCGAAGGTGAATACCAGCTCCATAAACAGCACAATAGCAGATTCAATGATGATTATGCTACTCAGCACATGGGGTTGTGATCACAACATGCATGCACTCACAGCACTCCTCAGGATGGACAACATCAACATCTGTGCAGTAACCGAGATCTGTCGTAAGGCTCCTGAAAGCACACCAACACTACCAGACTACAACCCATACCACACATTTCAGCCACAGAACATTGACTGACACAGACATGGAATGGCTGTATCCATATTCATCAGGGATACCTACACCTCCAAGTTAGTGGGGCAGCATGATACCTCTGAGATCATCTATGTGCAGCTAACATCAGCCACAACTGCAATGTAAACTGTGGCCTGCTATGGATCACCCTCCATGACCCAGGACACCACTCCACCTACCTGGAGACAGTGGAGAACATGACAGTCCTAACGCATACCTTGGCATTGGTCGATGTCAACTACCATACCATTAACTGGGAAACTTACTCCAGTACTCACTTCCAGGCCCAGCGCTTCCTGGAATTTATCACCTCATATGCCCTGCATCAGGTGGTAACCTCCCTAATGTGGGGTGGAAACTACTAGATGTGGTCATCACCATCATGGGCAACAGGTGCACCACAGCAGAGGTTAACCAGTCACTGGTTAGATCTAACCATGAACTATTCACCGTTTCCACACTCAAGCATCTCCCCCATCCACAGATACCACAGTGTATACCTGTCATACAGCTAAATTTACACTACTAGTGACAGGGGTGGGGGGTTTCACAGCCCCCATGCTAAGGGGAAACACTGCAAGATACAGACAGATTTACAAATGCAGTTTACACGCACCTACATGGATGTATGGATTGTGCCATCACTTGTAAACCAAGACTCACTCCTCCTAGACAAGGACACCGGTCTGGTGGACCTCTGCAATAAACAGGCTATACTACAGAAGTAGGATAGTGTTCCAGACAAACAGCAAATCCCACGTAGGGCAGACATCCGTGACCACTATTAGTATGATACGTAGGTCCCTTATGATATCATCCAAGGCTAACATCAGCAGGAGAATATGCAAGGATTCAAAAGATAACCACAAAGCCTTCTTTGGCTATGTCAAGGATCTACGTGGTGACACACAGATTGGCACAGTGCCGGTGAAATATAGCACAAAATATACTGACCCTACTAATATCGCCAACATCCTTGCAGATACATTCAGTGCATACTTCACCCCCTAAAGAGCCCATAACACTACCCGAAAGGTACAGTATCCCACACATCAGAGACACACAGGTGGAAATGGTCCTCTCTAACAGCAGAACACAGCATCAATGGAGGCAGATGTTGTCCCAGACTGCATCTTCCAAACTGTACAAGACAACCTGACCCCCCCTCCCACCTAATTAAGCTTTCCTACCTCAGCCTCTCCACAGGCTAAATGCCCATACAATGGCACGTGGCAATGGTTATTCCACTCCATCAAGGTGGAATCACAACTGACCACTGTAACTACCACCCCATAAGCCTGACTAGCCTGGTCTGCAATGGCATGGTTCGCATCCTCATGGCACTCATCAACAAAGACATTGGTAACCTCTGAACACATGACCCAACCCAGGACAGCTTGGTTGAGTGCAGCTCATGCCTACTGAACCTGTTTGACGTCTTACATACAGTCACCAAGACATTAGATGACAGGGAAGGTGGTTCTCACATACTACCTGGATCTTGCCAAGGCTTTTGACACCATGCCACACTCAGGTATTATTGATAAACACACCAGCCTGTACATACACCCATACATCACAGGTTGGGTTGCCAACGGGCTTACACACAGAAGCCACACGGTACGACTAGTAGTCTCCAGGTCCAACTCTTGACCAGTCACGACTGGTGCCCCACAGGATTCAGTCCTGGGAGCCCTTATGTTTGGCATATACGTCTCAGAGGTACAGGCAAACACAGGTGGACTATGGCAGACCATGCTTGGCAATAACTGCGAACTGGGAGCCATGAGTGATAGTCCAGCTGACACAGACATCCCTCAAGGGGCCTCACAGAGAACGTCACAGGGTGTCAACGTCACAGCCTCCAGCCAAGTGGCACAAACTACGACCGCAAACAAACCAAAAACTGATAAATAAACAAAAATGACAGCGAAAATGAACTAGAACCAGCAAATAAAACCAAGACGAATTTAATAAGCGCTTTCGGAAAAGCTAGTACTTTTCCTTCTTCAGACATCTTGCAACACGATTAACACACCTTATATAACCTAGCTTACAATTTAATTGATGTTGATTAAGTTCAATTAACCAATTAATCAAAAAACAAAGTTAAAGCAAAAAATTAAAACTTTACAGAAAAACCTTTAACAGCTAAAAAACCTATCAATTACCTTCATCGTTCTTTAAAATACAGATTTAAAATTATGTTATTATTATAGATTCATAAAATAAGTTTAAATTAGAATCACTGTATAAGAAAAAGTACTAAAGGGTAAAAGATACTAAATAAACAAGCATCCGCCAAAGCCGAGGAACAGCAGACACTCATAAAAGACCAATTTATGATGGACAAAACTACAAAGGCATATTTTTAGAAAAATATTAAACCACACTATCAGACTGATCATATCATTTTTTTTAAAATGACATTAAACTTAAATTTACACCTAATATAAATTATATTAAATGTATTTATTATTATTTTATAATAGATTTCATGATGTCATCTTTACTACCTATATTATTATTGTAAGTGTTCTATTTATGACCTCAAACAAATCACCTCTTCATGGCTAATTTCTTTAAAACACATTTAAGGGACACAATCTCATTAAGCCCTGGTGGGGCATACGCTGTTGTTCTAATCTGCCAACATAATTCTTGAATTTCCAAGTCCAATTGCCATGGGCTGCCTCTAGGATCAACTAAAACTTGATGTAACACAACAAATTTAAAACTATGATCAGGATGGTCAACTAAATGCCTTGCCAAGGCGTTAGTACTATCTTGCTTATTAATCGCGTATTGATGTTCGTAAATACACTGCTTTAGTTCTCTCTCTGTTTTACCTATGTAAAACGCGGTGCAACCTTGGCATATAGCAGAATAGACAACAGCTTTTGTTGTACAAGAGTATCTCCCCTGAATTTTATATTGCTTATTTCTAATTCTCACTTGATTATCAGGATATAGAAACTTACACTGACGACACTCTCCACACTTAAACATACCTTTATTATTAACCCTATTAGTTCTGATGGGACACTCTAGTAACATTTTAATATTGGGACCCCTCTTATAAGTGATTTTTTGGTTTATCACCTAAAAGCTTACTCAAACCACTATCTTCTAATATAGGAACCCAATTTTTGGCACAAACTGCATGGTCATTCCATTGTGGGATTGGCACCCACATATTAACACATAGGTGGCAGCCACTTTAATACAGACGAGGTAATGGGGTATCTGGGGACTAAGGTAGATATTGATCTCCCCTTTGACAATCATATCTCCACAGTAGTTAGGACATCCTTCTTTGTAGGCCATCTCATTACTAAAGGATTCCCATCTAGACATACTGGGGTTATAGTGCCCCTTTACTCATCACTCATCAGTCCCATCATAGGGTATAATAACCCATGTGGGATGTACCTCAGAAGACACTTCCAACAGCTGGGAGGTCCACGAATGTACCACGCCAAGGGATATACTAGCCTCCAACATATGGCCTATGCAGCCAGACTGAATAAACTACTGCTTTACTCAGTGGCATCTCGTTTACCCAGAGATGATCTCTGCTGGCCAACACAGCCATGTCGAACTCAGGCTTGATGGATATGCTCCACCTATGGGAATCCATGTCACAGTGAGCCACACACTATAGTGAGCTGAACCTTGCCACAACAATAACTGGAAGACACTGGAGGGACAGCTTCCTGTCACAGACACTCCCCATATTTTGGAACAACATCCCTAACTACATTATACACAGCCCCTCACTAACACTCTGCAAGAGAAACCTTGAAGAGTGGATGGGGAACAGTAGATGCACCCCAGGGATCTCACCATTGGCTCTGCTCCACAGAGGGACAGTTAATGAATCAATGGGGTGGCAAAACCTGACACATTTTGGCTGGGCTTATGAATGACCTCTGGTAGTTGGCCAAGTACCTAGCTATGAATCTATACATACAGTATCTGCATATGCTGATAGCTTAATTTACTGTTCAGGTGTTAACTTAACTTGTGCCAATGGCAGTTGTGTGTGAAATAGTTGAGGGCTGCCTATGTTGGATGCACACAGTAGACTGCCTATACATGACAATTTACAGTTAGCCTTGTGTGTGTGCCATCCATTTTTACTGTGTGTGCAGGTGGAGAAAGGTGTCAGTCCCTAGGTGCCTACAATGTCAGTGTGTGTGCTATACGTTCCCACTTTGCCAAGGCATGGGCATACTGGGCACGCCTCTGTCTGCCTACTGGGGCTGGCTCAGGGTGTTAGTGGTCTGAGTACCTCTGTGCCTGTGGGGCCCTTGGCAATGGTGGTGGACTCTGAGGGCCTTCACCATTCTGTCCCTGCTGCAGCTGTTTCCGCAGGACCATATTGTGTAGCATGGCACATACTATGAAGATGTGGGCACATGTGCCTGGAGAGTACTACAAGGCTTCACCAGATATGTCCAAGCAACGGAACTGTGATTTCAGCATCCCAAACACACACTCTATGATGATTCTGGTTTGTGCGTGTGGCTCATTATGGCGTTCCTGCATGGGTGTGTGTGCATTTCTGATGGGAGTCATCATCCACAGTTCCAGTACATAGCCAGCATCCTCCACCAGGTGGCTATTTGGTATGTCCCCCCTGGCAAATAACTGATACAGCTGTGAGACATGCCAGATGTGGGAGTCGTGATAGCTTCCTGGGCTGCCAGCACACACATCCATGATAATGCCCTGGGCATTGCACATGACCTGGCAGTTGATGGAGGGGTATCCCTTGCAGTTTATGTAGCACGTACCCTGCTCACCAGGTGGTGACTTGATGTGTATATGCGTGCAGTCTATTGCACCCAGTACCTCCGGGTATTCTGCCACACGGTGGAAGAGACGCATATTGCTGGCCAACTCCTCCTGCGTTTGGGGGAAGTATATGTGCTCATTGGCATGTGGTAACATGGCATCCAGGAACTGGTGTAGTACCCTGGATGCTGATGCCTGTGAGATCCCCATGATATCCCCAGTTGGTCTTTGAAAGGTACCTGTAGCTAGTATTCTCAGGCTTACACATACCTTCATATCCACTGGGATGGGTTCCCCTCTGTTTGTTCTGGCTCTGAGGCATGGCTGGCACAGCTCCACAAGTTGCTGTAGGATGTCCCTGTCCACCCTGCAATGCTCTACTATCTCCAGATCATGTAGCCCCTGGTAGGTTACCCTGGGTCTGAACACTCTCCTCCTCCTCCTCTGGTGCTTGAGGTGGTTGTGTGCATCATCCTCCACACCACCTTCAGTCTCCAACACATGCTGGTGGATCAAAGCTATGGCAGCCCCTAACATGTACATAATAAAAGTTCCCCATCTGTATACACCACTGGTGCAGAGTGTATGGGAATACACAAATGTGTGTGAGGTGCTTTCACACTTTATAGTATTGTGCTATGGATGCTGCTGATGTCAGTGGGTGTGTATGAGCTATTCCAGCTGCAGCGTGTCTTAATTATGGGTTTTGCAATGAGTACTGCAAGTGTGGGGCCTTTACGGTGGAGATCTATTTGCCTGCCTTGATTAATCTATTGCCCTTTAATTCACTTTTAGACCTGGATCCCCTCCCAATATCAAGCATGCATCCACCTGTCGTCTTTCATGTTTTGTACTTTCCCTACCCAGTCATGGCAAAATGTACCTTGTAGCTGATATACTGCAAATCGGCTTTGTTCTGCTTTGACACTTTACTGTTTTCTTTGCAGTACAGCCCCTCCCCTTTTCTGTTCTGCAGGTAGCTGCATGCAGCCTTGTTAGCTGTTGTCAATGGCCCACTGTAGGTTAATTAGTCATTTGTACTCCAGTTTCACTGCTGCAGCATTTCCTTATTTCTTTCCTATATCCTTCCTGTTTCAGCTGCAGTGCGCCCTGCGCATACCTGTTTACCGGGTTTACGCACGTTTTCATCTCCATTCACATGCATACTCGGTTATCTTGTGTACTCTCAGCTAAGCATAGCTATGGCCAATTTGACACACCCTTATCCTGCAGCTTTGCCTAGCTAGGGGCAAACTGGTTTAGCAATGCTCCAGCGTGCTTACAGCAATGGCAACACAACCCTCTCTTGATGTCATCTTTATCTCAAGGGCACACCTCGATGTTATAACACTATGCTGTGAAGTGCATCCTTACACCAGCGGGAATCTGTGATTCACTATTACTCCTCTCATTTGCATGGCATTGCCTACTAATTCCTAGCTACTGCGCATAACACTGTCACTACCCCTTAGCAACCCTTGCGCCATAGTATGGTGTAGCATGCCTGCCATTGACTATTATGGGGAAATCGTGATATGTGTTTCATTGCAGTTTTATTCTATATTTTTATATATTACTTGCGATCCCCTTTGTGCACCACTGCCCTGCGCTTCCACTTTGCGATAGTGCGACTATACATATTAAATGTTAATTTTATATTTTGTACATTTTTTTTTATGCCAATGGCTATATATTTAGCCATTGGCACATATTAACAATATAATACATGTGTTTGGTCGGCTGTCATGGCTCCAATTTTATGTTTACAAAAATGTAAACAGTTTTCTGTGGTTTACATTTTTGCATGCTATCACTACACTTGCACCACTTCCTGAATCACTACATACCTTCATTTGCATGCTGCACATGGGGTAATTAGCATACAAGGCTCGGGAGTTGTGCGGGCGTAGCGTATGCAGGTAGTGCACATGGAAACAGCTCGTACCTAAATCGCTCGGCGGCCATATTTGGTGTTAGAACGCCGACACTACGCCTGCACCTGGTGCAAGCTTCATGAATCCCGGGGATTGTCTTTCATGGACCAAGATAAAATGTAAGGAATGGAGCTGCTATAATTGCTGATAAAGAACACTGGAGTGTTAGTGCCAATGTACATCTTGAAATTGTTTCCTTGGGTAAGTAGAGAAACTAACAGGTAGGCTCAGATTTAGAAATGGAAGCTGATCTGGCAAAAGCTGTAATTTGAAGTATTTCCTTTGCTAATATTTACCTCACATTTTATTTCCTGGACTGTCATTTCTAACACAGGTATAAACAAGAATCAGAAATGGAATGGAAACTAGTTGCTGCCATCTTTCAACCATGTTTCAGGACTGCAAAAAAGGTCTGGGATACTCTAAATAGTCTAGCCTTCTACAGTGCAGATTATGTTGATGAAGTACTGCACCTGAGCCAAGCTGTGGTATTTATCTTGGGTTAGGTGGTGAGTATTTTAAAGGGAGAAGGAACAGATGGGGTTCCAAAGGGACCAGGACTGACCTCAGTGTCCACAGACATTAAAACTTAGGAAAATACTAGACAAGTGATCATAGGGACAATAAAATGCTTAGCCATATACATCTTCAAGTAGACGCATTTAAAAGCCCTTGGTCTACTAAGAATAATAAGGAAAACCACAGAAAGAAGAAGAAATCCAGCCCATCTGTTGTCAGTTTGTTTCAGTGTCTGACAAAAATAGACAGAAGGAAGGCAGTAACAAGAGGAATAATGGAAATTGTTAAGGATGGATCTAATTTACTGTGTTATGTCAGAGGAATCAGTGTTAGACCGTGTAGAATTGGTTATGGGTAAGTAAGGAAGAGGTGCATTTTAAAGCAATTCTATGATAAATCATGTTAAGTGAGGTACACTGAGAAAAGTCTGAAAGGATTTAAGAAAAACTATACAGAAAGAAAAAAAAAATGAAGGTAATAAGTAAAGAAGGCAGAACTGGCTGGGGAATGAGAGGGTTCGTAGTTAGGTTAGGAAGTTTAATACATTTAGTAACTGCAAAGCAGTGCGAGTGGATGTAAAACTTTGTGTTTGTAACTACACAGTTACCTTTTCTGACAAAAAATGGGATTCAGAAGATAGCAGCTGTTATCTATAGCTGAAAACATTACAGGGAGCCACCTGCATAGTTTTGTATTTATTTGTTTTGGTAAGATGTTGCTTTGCAGAAAGAATGCTCTATCATTACGTGTTTCAGTGGTAGCCTATTGCAATGTTGTAAGAGGGGCAAAACACAGAGGTAAGAAGTGTATTAAACAATGTAATAACTGAAAGATAAACAACAACCACATGGATCTAACATACATTATCTGGACAGGGACTCAAAAATGGGGTGGCATGGCCATACTCTACAGTAACCAACTCAATCTCTACCCCTTCCCTATTTTTCCACCTTTCACCCAGCTGAGCTACTAATTCTCAACTGTCACTTAAAATACCCATACAAGATTTGCCATAGCCTCAATCTACATCCCACCTGGTAAAAATATCCCCATCCTTGAGGACATACTATATGGATCTCCCACAATATACCCTACAAAGCTATCATCCTTGGAGACATTAATACTAACTGGAAAAAACTAATGTCTGACTCACCTAACCTTAGCACTAGCCTACATGGTTTCACCCAACTCAACACATTCCCCCACCTGTATAAATAAAACTCTGATAACGGCCCAATCCTCAACTAGATCCTTACTACTGATCCTAAACTATACCACCACCCCTGTACCCTACCAGACTCACAAGCTTTAATTCAGAGACTTTTAACAACAGACTCTCATCCATCAACGTGTCCTTCCTATGCCACCTTCCTCTAAATGACGCAGTAAATAAATTCAACCAATCTTCCTAGATATTTTTAACTCACTAGTACCCATAAGGAAAATTAGGATAAAAGCAAATTACACCCCCTGGCTTTCAAGAGAGACCTGCTCCCTTATGCACAAAAGAGATAGTGTCTGGAAATCTTGGCTTAAATCCAAATCCCGACACCTCTTCAAAACTATAAAGAACTCAGAAACTTAACAAAAAAAAAATCATCATTGGCAAGAAAAACTTTGACAGTACAGCCCAAAGCAACCACCACTCAAACCCCCAAAAATTCTGGACCCACATCAATAAAATTCTTCACCCTGGAAATCCTTCTCCCCCCAACCTCTACCCAAATAACACCCTTCAAGAAACTGCATACCTTCTTAACAATTTCTTTACAGACTCTATCAGCAAACTTACCCTCAAAACCGACCACATTAATCTCACCATCACCTCTCCTACACCAGATACTAACACACTCTTCTTACTGACACCAGTTCCCACTGCCTATATTAAATCACTTCTGCTCAAACTTAAACCATGTTCTCCATCTGCAGATAACTTACATATCCTCTTCCTCAAACTGGCCGCAGATTCTATAGCATTTCTTATCTCTGCACTAATAAATAGATCCATTCTAGAAGCCACAGTCCCTGACATTTGGAAATCCTTCTACACAATACCATTGCATAATGAAGGAAACTCCACAGACCCTTCCAACTTTTGACCTGTAGCCATCTTTTCCCACTTTATAAAATTCTAGAAAAATGCATTCCCACTCAGCTTCTTAGTCATCTAATCCAAGAAAATCTTTTGATTACCATACAACACAGTTTTAGATCAAACCATAGTACTTCTACTGCCCTTCTATCTTTTACCCACACCATAGCCAAAGCTACAGCCAACAACCAACTTGTTTCCTGTCTATTCCATGACCTCTCCAAAGCCTTCGATACTGTGTCTCACTCTAAACTTCTTACTAAACTTTCCAATCTCAAGCTCTCAACTGGTTCTCCAGCTACCTCACCAATAGTCAACAGTCTGTTAGATGGCTCACTTCATGCTCCCCCTTCTTACCAGTTCTAACAAGAGTTCCCCAAGGCTCTATCCTGGGGCCCCTTCTATTTAACATATTTGCTAACAACCTCCATACATCATGCACCAATTCCTCTCTTATACAACACGCAGATGACTCTACACTTACCTACATCTATGACATCTCTAACCTTCACTCACTCACTCACTCACCCAAACCTCTTTCCACTCCATTGAAAGATGGCTCACATAGAATCAAATTAACTTAAACCCAAAAAAAAAACAAATCCCCCCTCTTCCTTCCTCAGTCACTCTCGCATCACAAATCCACCTTTACAATTCTCTTGACAATACCATTATAAAAATAGAACCTCACACTAAGTTACTCAGTACCATAACTGATGATTAACTAAAATTTGATATTCACATTCAACAATCCATTAAAAAAACATCAAAATTAGGCTTACTTTATAGAAACAAAAAATTCCGTACGGCACACTCTAGACTCTCTCTTGCCCAAGCTTTCCTTCTCCTTTCTCTACTCTATGCAGCCCAAATTCTTACAAACATACAAATTACACTAATCTCCAAGTTTGAGCAAATGTATAACAAAATTGCTAGATTTGCCACAAATCCATCTTACAACTAACACCACTGCTATGCCCTTAAGAAACTTCAAGTGGCTAGAACACCCTCAACAACTCTTGCTTTCAAAGCTACAAATCACCCATTCCATACTGAACAAACCAACTGCCTGCCTTCCCTCTCCTCCCTGGTATCCTATTATACCCCAAATTGGCCACTTTGTAGCTCAGATCAACATTGTCTTGATATCTATAAACCAAAGAAGAACATAGGCAAATTCTTATATAAATACTCAATATCCCAAGACTGGAACAAACTCCTCTCTCATATAAGAGAGATCCCACACCAAAAAACAGTTTAAAAAAGAGCTAAAACATACCCTATTGAACTCATGGGCCTGCTCCTGTCAAGACACTACCTAATTCCCCCGTCCCCAGTTATCACCAACCTAATAATTTCTTACTTCACTGCTTCTTACTGCAAAAACTCCTTTGACACCATCACATCTACAAGCTAAGTAAATATATGTACTTTATTCTATTTCATCTACAACATATGTAAATATCTCTACTTTACTTGCAAACAAAACTTGTATGTATATGTTTATTTCATAAATATATTGCCTGCTAACAGTATATTATCATTATCACTTACTGCCTGACCACTCTGTATAGAATTTATCAGTTTTATGAAAATGCTGCTATAATTTGTTATATTTGTATTGTATATAATCATAAATGTTATATTTGTATGGTAAATTCTCTAACTGTACTGGTAAGTTTTGTCATATATATCACACTGGAGCTTTTCTCCTCGGGTCTTCACTGAAAATGGGCTGTTGGCCCAGTTGGACCAACGCGGTTAACAAATGTCAAAATAAATAAAATACATAAATAAATAAACAAATTAAGAAAATGTATTTGTGCTTGACTTATACATTTCTTTAAGTTGCAAAGTTGTTAATAGTTTTGTTATAATTTTCTGTGATAGTATGTGTGCTTGAGCATCGCCATAAGCCTTGGCTTGCAGAATTACAGTTATTTATGGTTCAGAAATTAACTGTGGAGATATACTGGGAATAACAAAATGTATGGAAGAATGGAATTTGAATATGTACATAATATTCGTTTTCAAAAATATTGTTCATTTACATAAAAATAAGAATTGCATAAGATTAAATTAATGTACTGAGACAAACAAGAGTATTACATATTTATACTGATGCTAAGGAAATATGTGCCTGGTAATAAATTACCTTAAAATGTTTGTTCGAGTTCAAATTTAATAATTAGAAACAGAAGCTGACATTTTTATTAATGCACATTAATAGAATGTTTTACCCTTAAATAGTAATCGGATTATTAAAATGGATGTGAAGTGTCATAAGTACGTGCAAAGACACAGGCGTTTGATGACAGGAAAGGTGGACTGAAGCACCACATACAGTGTAAAACAACTAAAACCCTCACATGCAAATCAGCACTAAAACAGGACCATTTTCATGGGAAATGTTAATTTTAAGAAGATAAAAAAAGAGAAAAATATCTTTACTGTTCTCATGTATCTATGAAACACCCAGTAAAAAAGGAGAAATCTATTAACAAAAAGTAAATTCCGAATTACAAAGCACAGGCTGTACAATTCAGCAATACCGGCTGCAAAGACAGTGTGTATTTTAATTGGCCTGTGTGCTCTTGGTTGTTTGCTTAAACTCAATATGTCTGTCAATGCCATTGCTCTACTCTGTTGACAAAAGCATGCCTTAGTAGTGGACACCTACTCATGCTTGACCTTATAACCAAATCTCACTACATCAGAAAAGTACAAGGTTTGTTTTTTGCACTTAAAGGAAACTCAACCTTCTCCTACAGTTTAACTCAACTCTTAGGGTGCTTTTCTCTCTACAGTAGGATTCCAGTACTGTGTAGGTTACCTGAAACCTGCTTAGAATTTATAAAATTTTCATCTCCCCGTTTTGGTATCAAAGGAAGGGTTCACTTTTTTTAAGCTTAACTTCTCACATGAGTTGCGGAGGAATTTGTTTACACTTGCATGACATACCACAGACGCACAGAAATGCATAGTCAGGAGCTCAGGCTGCTGTAAACAAGACAAGAGAGGTGTAAACTGTTTTCTGTTGTCTTTATTGCAGACAGGTTGAGAACTTACATTGATTCACAGCTGCTTCTAATGTAGCTGTGCCCTTCAGAACCAAACAGAGCAATTAAATCAGTCAACAGTTCAAAGGCAGTTGTCACCTATTTTGACAAATTTACATAAGCAGCATCACAGTATTGAAATGCCAAACTTTAAAGGTTAGTCATTTATACTACTTTACATTTTGTCATTTATACTACTTTACATTTTGTCATTTATACTACTTTACATTTTAAGATGACTTGACTGTAGTATCAAAGATGTGTGTGGCATGTAGAGAAAAGTCAGAAAATATTTTTTTTGTAATTCTTATAAAGTATTAGCACATTTACCAAAGTGTAGGGGAGGGCCTGCCAATTCATCCTGGACTACGAAAATATACTTTGAACAAAAGCTTGCAATTTAGCAACTGTTTTGGTTGCAGCTGTATCATTCCTTCATATACTGTAAAACAAGCCCTGAGACACACACAAATGAGGGTCATTCAAGAAATAAAAGTAGTAGTCCTGTTACAGAAGGTATATAAGATGATAGTGACTGACACTAACTCCATTATATGTAAACAGCATGGGAATACACCACTACTTCTTTATGCTTAGCATGACTCATATAAAGCAGAGTTGAAATGGATTATGGGAAAGAAAAAGGCTTGAATAAAATAAGATGATTTTGATACGTCAACAAGCCCCATTGATAGTCATTTTGCAAAAAAAAAACATTCAAATTCTATAACAACCAGTTAGAGGGACTTGGAGAGGATAAACTAATTCAAAAAACAGAGTTAGTGAAAAATAGATTTTTTTAGTTCTAACATGGCGTTTTCCTTCAAATTACAGTACATTAGAGCTGGCCCAGTGCCGATAAAGATGGTTATATTGGAGGGGGTATGCTCAGAGCTGGACCATGGTCAAATGGGGCCCTAAGCAGGGCAATGGATTGGACCTTCACACACACAGCAGCCCCCACCCCCCTGCAGCCATTCAAGTGTCCCATCATTTGGCTATTTCTCCCCAGTTACCATAACACTGTTCAAACCTGTCAGTGTGATACTATTTTCTTCTTTACTTCTACGATTAGAGATATTAGGATTTAATTTAAAACTTTTATTTCAAATTTTACAGCACAAACACTGATAGCCATTTGCTAAACAAGACAATACAGTCTCACAATGAAAGCAAACTTCACATGAATAGTACACTTCTCTCATATTCATAGAAATGGCATTGAAACCTGCATTTAAAGAAAATACATCTGGCCAGTGATGTATTAAGTTAATCTTTGGGCTGTTTTCAAACCATAGATTCCTTGCACATACTTTTAAGACCATGCATACATGCACATGTTCTTTGATTCAACTTCATGATTATATTAAATTATATTCCTTGTATAATACAGCACCACTTGTTCAGAGTGCGTTTTAAATTTGTAGTTTTGAACATTTTTCCAGTCAGCAATGAAACAAAACATATGAACAAATAATGACAAAACTACACATTTCAGAACATTTCAACTATAAAAGGCAACTCAAACTTCTGTCGCTACAATCCACCAATATCAGTCAAAATGCACAACGTCAGCTGAATCCAAAGCATATCCTATATCCAGCCTCATTAACAGACCCATGCTTCAAGCTTACATTCCGCCACTCTGGAAAAAAATCTTTCATTGTAACGCTACACAAAGGTGGTAACTCCATTCAAATGCCCAACTACCGGCCCATTGCCCTTCTGTCACCCATCTCCATACTCCCTGAAAAATGCAACCACTCTCAACTTTGTCACTACCTCCTAAAACACCAACTTATTACCCCTACACAGCATGGCTTCAGACTTGATCACAGCACTAACACTGCTCTACTATCCTTCACTGAAACTGTTAACAAAGCATGGGACTCTGGCAAACGTGTTGCCTCTTTGTTCCTCGAGCTTTCTAAAGCTTTCAACACTGTTCCAAATCAACTTCTTATTCAGAAGCTAAATGACATTGGGACTATCCCTTCCATCTACCAGGTGGTTTACTAACTACCTATCCAATAGACAGCAGGCAGTTAAATGGCTAGACTCCATCTCCTCATTCCAGAAATACCTTAGCTGGGGTTCCCCAAGGAGCTATCTTTGGCCCCCTCTTATACAACATCTTTACTAATGACTTATGCACCTCCATCCTACAAAGTACACTCGTACTATACGCCGATGTCTCAACAGTCATCTGTTCTTTCAGCGCTCTCATCTTCAACAAATCACCCAAGCTGCTTTCATATCCATCAAAACCTGGCTTACTTCCAATTAGTTACTACTCAACCCCTCCAAAACTAAACTACTTTTCACCCCCAAACTCCATCCTACAAAGTACACTTGTACTACACGCTGATGACTCAGCAGATAACTGTTGAGTCATCGGCGTACTATACGCCGATGACTCAACAGTCATCTGCCCTTTCAGCTCTGTTTCTCACCTTCAACAAATCACCCAAGCTGCTTTCATATCCATCAAAAGCTGGCTTACTTCTAATCAGTTACTACTCAACCCCTCCAAAACTAAACTACTTTTCACCCCCAAACTCCATCCTACAAAGTACACTCGTACTGTACGCCGATGACTCAACAGTCATCTGCCCTTTCAGCTCTATTTCTCGCCTTCAACAAATCACCCAAGCTGTTTTCATATCCATTGAAATCTGGCTTACTACCAATCAGTTACTACTCAACCCCTCCAAAACTAAACTGCTACTTTTCACCCCCAAACTCTCTCCCTAAATAAAAGTCAATTTACTATTCTCTCAAAGAACAACATAAAATTAGAACTTCTTCCCCATACCAAACGTCTAGGTGTCACCACTGATGAACACCTTAAGTTTGGCCTCTACGGTCCCCTTTCTTTAACTCCTATCCCACCCTTTTAGAAATCTCTCAAATAAGACCTTTCCTTGTATTCACACAACTATCCCATACTTCTTGGGTGTTCCTACTAGGACATTTCCTGCATTTGTAATCATAGTATTCAATTCAAATTTTGTACAAGTTGAATTTTTTTATTTTTCCTACATACCTGATATGCAATACTGTTTATATTGTTCATCTAAAATGGAACAGACATTTTGTAACTGTTAACTCTTACATGTTGGTGCTTTTCTCCCCAGGCCTCCACTGAAAATGGGTTCTCATAAGCCCAGTGGACTTTCCCGGTAAACAAATGTCAAATAAATAAAATAAAATACATCTCTGCAGAAGTAAGTCATCTGAATAATTCCACATTAAACACTGACCCTTCTACTACTTCAGAAAATATACCCTTCAACCTATGTAACATCAACTACTAAAAGATAAGCCTGCCTATAAATATTCTTCTCAAGGTAAATCTCTGTAAGACTGACTATGAATATTCTTCTCAATGTAAATATCTATAACCACATGTTGCATAAATTTCTTGTACATTTCTGTAAATTATATTTTTGTTGTACATTTTTATTTATAACATTGTGTATTGCTGTAAACTGTTGTGGAGCTTTTCTCCCTAGGCCTCTGATGAAAATAGGCTTTGTTCCCAGTTGGACTTTCCTGGGTAAACAAATGTAAAATGAAATAAAGAGATATTGCTGCTCTTAAACAACTTTACATTTCAGTGTTTCATCTGCAAATTCAATGCCTCCTGCCCCTGAAGAATAAACTACCCATATTACATTACAAAAAATATATATAAGCTGGTAATATTGCAATAAGAAATGTCTGGCAAACCAGCAACAGGTACATAGTTGCTAGGCATCTCATCCAAAGGTGGGCACATTGAGGAGTGCAGCACCCCCATCCCTCAAAGTGCACCACAATTTCAGTAAGCCATCTACATGTCGTGGGAGTACCCATGGTCTTTGCACCAAAGGCAAGTATGATACCCTTTGTATTATTACCACTTCTTTAAAACTCTATAGCACAAACACTGATGATAGCCATTTGTTAAGTACAACAGTTGCACACTGAAAACTTCTCCTCCCCTTCAAAATTCCTTAAAAAGGCACAACTGATGACAGTTTGGTAGTGGATTCAGGCTCTTGTCTCCTTTAATCAAGGTACAGGGTTTGAACCTGAGCAAATGAATTAACCAACCTGTCATCCCTAACTAGGGCATCACACAAACACACACACACACACACACACACACACACACACACACACACACACACACACACACACACACACACACACACACACACACACACACCTCCTCATCTTGTCTCTCACTCATCTACTTAAGGAATGACATGCTTGTCTCCCTCATGGTAGTTCTCCAAGTTTCCACACTTGTCTCTCTCTCTCGCTCTCTCTCTCATGGTAGCTCTCCTGTGGAGACTGCATTTTTAAAGAAGAAACTACATACAGAGTGCATCCTTAAAGAAGCACAGACAGATGCAGAGTGAATTCTTACAGAAGAAATTGCACATATAGTGCACCCTTAAAGGAGAAATATAATTTTTTTTACCTGTTAAAATTAAATGTTGTGGCAGCCCCCCAGTCAGTGGGCCTAGGTCACCTAGTACTGAATCCGACTCAGTGTATATCCATATTCTTAAGAAGCCATTTCACCTCTAGAATCTTAAGGCAGGACAATGACCTTGAACGTCATGTCGTTCTTACGGACAACAAAACTTGGTACCAAATCACAGCCAAATACCATACTCCTTCCATGTCGACTGCTGCCCATGAAGTATATCTAAATAAAGTAATGTCTCTCCCTTTTGAACCTAACACTGTTCTCCCAGGATACTTCAACCATCCTTCCATTAATTAGGAAATCTGCACTACCACAAATAAATATGTACAACAATTCATTGAATTCATAAATGCTAGCCCCAAGTAGAGGTTTAAAAATACTGAATCTAGTCCTTACCAATATAAGCCCCCCCCCCCACCCCCACATACTTAACAAATACAGCTACCACATCACTGGTGAAATCTTCCCTCCATTCAGAAATGCTCACTGTGAGGGTAAAACCTTATTTACCATAAAAACCCTTCTGTCTTTAGAAACTATTCTAAGGCAAACATTCTCCAGCTAACTGATGATCTGATGAAATTAAGCATCCCCCTCACTTCAATGACCCCCACCTACACACTGCCATATTTGCAGACTATTTACATGGCTACCTCAAAGCATACATTGAGGTAGTGGTTATCATCAGAAACAAATGCAATACTGATATGAGAAATAAACTCCAGTGATGGGACTTAGTACAGACAAACTATATAAAAAGAGTTAGACACTCATAACTCATAAGAACAAACTTAATTACCCAAACCTCAAGTGGTGAACTCAGAAAGGTCAAAAAAGAGCTCAGAAGCAAAATCAAATCCTTCAAAAACAATTATAAACTGAAAATTGCCATCTCTGCTAAGGACAAGTCTTTTTTCAGGTATGTCAGAAATCTTGAAAGTAATGCCCAGCAGTGCACGGAGATTACACATAATAATAATACATACTCATCCCCTGAGGAAATACTAGGCAGACAAATTCACCCCAAACCTTACTCCCCTATCTCCCCCTAAATTTCAACAACATATTAGCATGCTCAGAATACCCTCTCTGATCACTTAAAACAAGTCCCAAGTTCTCTTTCCAAGGTCGAAATCACTACTGTGGTTTCTGATAATGTGCCAGACTGCCTTCTTGTCAGCAGCAAATACCATCCCATAGACATGCTACTGAGTCTGCTCAGCCTCAGCCTCTCAACTGGTTTCACACCAGAGGTGTTTACACCAGCACTATTGTAGACCTCTTACTTCACAAGGGGAGGGGGGGGGGACTCACTATTGACCCTGGGAATATAAGACATATAAGCCTCATCAGCATCTCTACAGCAATAGAGAGCATCATTATGGAACGTATTAACAAGAACATTGGCTGTCTATAATATCTATTCTGGCCAAAGCCAGTATGTGCTTGTCAATTGCCAATCATGCCTCCTGAATCTGGATGACTTCTTTGAGCAAGTCACTAATGCATCAGAAACAAGAAAATCAGTTCACGCTGCCCACCTGGACATGATCAAGGCCTTTGATTCCATCCCACATTCTGGCATTATTGAAAAGTTGATCACTCTAAATATAACCCCCATGTTATCTACTGGATAACAAATTGGCTTACTAACAGAACCCAGTCTATCAGTGCTGGAGGCACATTCTCATCAAAAAGAGTCTTTACAAGTGGTGTCCCACAGGGATTGGTCCTAGGACCACTTCTCTTCAGTATTTACTTCTCTGATGTCAAGACCAACATCAATGGCCTGGGACTGACCAAGTTTGTAGACGACTACAAACTTGGAACTGTTATAAACCCCCAATCTGACTTCCAGATACTCCAGGAGGGACTAACATGCGCAAGCAAGTACTGCATGGACCACAGCCTTAAACTAAAAGCCAAGACATGTAGTATTGTGTCCTTTGGCAAACCTGGGCAGCCATACACCTATCACACAGGAGACACTCCTTTGAAAAATGACTCGGTCTTTAAGGACCAGGGCACTTTTATTAACACACACTTGAGACTTGCGGGCAAATTGAGTGGTGCTGATTTCCTGGTGGAGATGGTTAGCTCACTACTTGTGCCTCAGGGGTGGAGCAGGGATGCCTGGATGGAATGCCTCTTGCAGAAGTGAGGGAATGTTCTCCACTGTCACCCCGCTGCATGCCCCTCCCTTAGTACTCATCAGGTATGTGCAGTGGGCACAGAAACTAAAAATGAAGACAAATCTTCAGCCACTCGATGACTGGTCCCTCTCAACCAATTATTGCCCAACTGATAGAGAATGAGCAGGTCAATTATCTGTGGAGGGGGCTGATGATCGACATTATCAAGGTAAGACAGTTAAACTTAATCTAGTATTCCAACATCACACTGAGCTTGTATTATGAAAGACACACAAAACATAAGGTATAAAACCAATACTGAAAAAAATTAAAAGTATAAATGTATAATGCATAAGATCAAAAAGAAAAAACAGCTGCAGTGATATTAGCTCCCAGAACATAGCACAGTTTTCATGAAGCAACAGTTACTCATCACTATGCTGGAAAAATCATGTCTCCAGACATAGAAGAACAACTGCCAATAAAAATAATTAGCCAGAAAGTTTACAGGACTACTTGGTGGAAGCTTATTAATTTAAGAAGAAATGAAAATTAGAAAACTAAAACATCTTCAGAATGCTCATATGCCTGTGAACACCAAGCTATCACAACAGAGTTGATGCACAGGTAATTTTAATTACAAAGCACAATACTTGAGTTAGCAGCACATCTTGTACATGTTAAACACAGCATGGGAGTAGAAGATGGAGAACTATTCTCTGAAATCAGTGTAGCTCAAGGACATATGAGTCTAGAGACACTGGAATCCATCGATTTAGTTGCAAGAAATCACAGTATAAAATGCAGCAGTTTGAACTGCCCTGCATGAGTGATTCATCAGTACTGAAGGTTTTGTATTAGCCAGCCTCCTACAATGTTGCTTGGATACAGATTTTGTATTTCTTTATTTTTTATTCTGCATTGGTGGGAGGAGCAGCCTATGTCTTCTGCTTGTCTGATGTAATGCAACATAAAATGAGCTTATGGAAACATTCAGATGTGCTGATAATTCTACACTCCGAATGTTGTTTGCACATAGACTTTTTACTGGCTCCACAAGCTTATCTGCACTGTGCCTTATCATAACAAAGTAAAGGTGTGGGTAGTAAGGGAACAACTTAAAGTATTATTTACAGATACCAGATGTCAATTAAATGACTCAGTCTCTAGTCAAGGAACCACATTTTTCACATATAATAACTTGAGTATATCCCTTATAGTACTTCGGTCATAACTTAAGGGAATGTCAAACTCTGCAGCAGATCTGCTTAACAATAGTTTCTATCTTGGGAATGAGTACCTGAAACAAGAAGTATGAGTAAATGGTTTAATTTGTTTCTTTGACTTTATATTACATTACATTTGCTTAATGACAAAATGAGACAATAAGCTTACCTAATCTGTCCTTTTAATTGCATTTAATATTGTAACTCCCATTCAACTCTACCTTCCTCTTACCCTTTTTCCACGTGCCCCATCCAATCTTAAATGCCTGTGTCAAGTCCTTGTCTACCATCCATTCTAGCAGTCCATTTCATGAGTTCACAACCCTCTCTGTGAAAAACTGCTTTTGGAGAGCCTCAGAGTAGTCAGTCCCTACAAATATTACCAGATTGCTTGCCTGGTTTGATATCAATTCCACTCCTTATAGCTAATACTTCACACCAGGTTTGTTGTGCCATAAGTGAAGCACTTTACAGTTGTTTGCACTGAATTACATGTGCCTTCTTTCGGCCCACTTTCTCAGGCTTTCCAAATCCTGTACTATGCTATCTCTATTTCTCATAGCACTCACAGCTACACCTACCTTTATGTCATAAACAAAATAGGTTTATCCTGTTCTTTAGTCCCTCACATGTCTGAGACAAACACAGTGAAGACTACTATACCAAGGGAAGGCCCCATACAGTATTTTCCTACCTACTTTTCTAATTTTGTGTTCTACTATTCAGCCATACAAGAATCCAGTTACTCAGTCTTGGTTCTATTCCCCTCCAGCTCTTCCAGTCTTTCTGTCTGTGTGCAGTAGAGTCAAAGACCTTGCTGAAGTCCAGGTAAATTATATCTACTGGTACTTCCCTATCAGGTTCACCTGTAATTGAGTCATAAAACTGGATTAGATTTGACTGATTGCCTCTTCTAGCCACTTACCCACATTGGCTGCAGTTCTGGAGATTCTTATCCTCTAGAAAAACTACCAGGTTCCCTACAGGATTCTCTCCATGTCTCTTCCTGCCACTATTGTTACGCTAACAGGCCTGCAGTTCCCCACATTTGTTCTGTTCCACGGCTTGTACAAACCACTGTAGCTGTCTTCCTGCCCTCTGGAGTCTGCCAACACACTGGCCAGACTTCTGAGGACTCTGAGAGGAAGCTCATCTGGTCTTTATGCTTTATCCTCCCTAACAGTAGCCAGTTCCCTATTAATCTTCTCCCTCTATCCTGGTATCTACCCACCATTCTCCCTAATATGCCCTGCCTCCATTCCATCAGGGTACATTTCCCCCTTGTTTTCCTTTGAGAACTCTAAAGCAAAACATTTATTGAGTGCCTCTTCTTTTTCCTGCTTGTTCTGTAAATGTCCCATCTTTGTTCAGCCTGGTAGTTTTTTATCCTTGCTTACTCCACAATTGTCATTTTTTCTCATCATAAAGTACTTTTTATTCTCTTTAATTTAATCGTAATAGCCTAAGAATGACACATATAAACAAAATCATTTAAGTAGACTGAAATATTCTGTTATTTTCTCTTACTGTTTTACACATCATCTGCTGTCTCATTGGAACATGTATTGCTCAACAAATAGTGGCATTTGAAGTGCATTTACATCTAACATATTTACAGAGGAACTAATTAAACAAACAGAGCCAATAAAATGTTTATGGTTGAAATATGTACAAGCTCAGTCACAGAAAATTAGTACAAACAGTAAGTGGCAAGTCAGATGAACAGAGACAAAGATTAAACAAAAGCAAGTAACTTTTCAAGTTTTTCTAGAAGAGCATTTAAAACTGTTGTAAAATTCTGATTAGCAGCTTCCTACGAAAAGACAACATCCTGTCAATCCCTCCAAAGACACTTAAGAAACATAACTTCAGAATAATACCACTGTATATCAGTGTGGACATAAACAAAAAAATAGTAAGAGCACAGGGTGTGCTGTGGAAAGAAGAAAGTTTGGTTGCAAAACAAAATTATGTCATCCTGGCAGCACTCATTAGGGCATCATCTAGAATAATAAATTCAAAAATAATATTAATAGCCTTCACTGATGCAGAGGCATTAGTAGTACACAGAGCATCACAGTATGCTGATAAATGTTTTTTTATCAGTTTCTGGGAGGAGCTGTCCTTTTGTAAGCTGCTTTAAATAGTGTCAGCACTTTTATTTGAAAGTCCTAATCCCAGATGTCTGTTGCCTTTCACTACTAAGCTGACTGGCATCACAGTAATTTAGGATGAGAAAGACCAAACATCACTAACCTGAAACCTTAATGGCTTAGGAATTATGCTATATTAAGCTATAAAAAGGAGTGTTACAACTAGAAAGATTATGTCTTTGTTATATAAGGGACAAAGCATGGAGTATACTGACAATCATTTAACAATACTGAGATGTTGATATGTATTAACTTATAACTTCAAGAGAGAAACTGGAAAGGTCATATTACTTAACGTTAAGAGTGTCAACATACACAAATCACTATGTCCTTTGACATTGCTCTTTAATGGTTATAGACAAAATATCATATGTCCCTTGACACTGTTCATTGATGACCATATCCTAAACAGTTAAATTAAAATAACATAAATAAATAACATCTCAAACATATATAACATTCTCCTGAAGAAAGCCAAAAAAAAGCTATAGTGCAACTATTAGCATTGCTGCCTTACAATAATTGGTTCTTCAGTTCAGTTTCCAACTGGGTTATCTTCCTTGCACAGTTTGTATGCCCTTCCTGTGTCTGTCAGTTTTCACTTAAGTCTCTGGTTTCCTCCCACATCACAAAGACATCAATAGGTAAACTGGGTGATCCTTTAAATTACCAGTATATGTCATTTTTGCTCTGTGATGAGTTGCCATCCCATATAGGACCACTTTTCTGACTTGTACTCACTGTCTGAAGGGAGGGAGGGACAACACAGACTCTCCCATGATCCTGAATAGGATAAAGGAGTATAAAAAAAACAAAAGACTGAAAAATAACCCACATTTTCATACCTCTCAACTGTCCAGATTTTTGCTCCATACTTTTCATCAGTTCCACATAATATTTATTTATTTTATTTATTCATTGCATTTGTTTACCGGGAAAGTCCACTGGGCCTAAAAGAGCCCATTATCGGTGGAGGCCTGGGGAGAAAAGCTCCGACAAGAACATAGATGCAGAAAAAAAATTAAACATTAATTGGTACAGAAGTAGAAACAGTGTTACACATATTGTTTATAGTAATATATACAGAATATATACATAAAAGCAGGAATTTAGTTGGTTGCCAGATGAATTCAGACTGGTAAAAATGGAGATAAATGAATCAGCATTATTGTGCCAAAGAAAAAAATTAAATAAATATGGATAAAGCATCATCAGTCACTAGTAGTAAAAAGCATAGGGATTTAGTTATAATATAAGGAGAAGGAAGATGTTAGATTATAGAGTAGGTACATAGCCAGGAAGAGTTGAGTTGTGGTTTTCTGGCAAATCACTGAGGATTGAAGTCATTAAATAAAGACATATACTTGAGTTTTAGACTTCAGATCCTACAACAAATACATGCCAACACAAATCTTGTTATTCTAGCAACTTTCTAAAACATCAGCGATCACTCCCCCTTCAACCAATTGTGGATGATCAGCATAGTAGAAATGTTTTCATTGCCAGATTCCTTGATATGATGTTAAAAGGGTTAGGTGGTAATTTACCTTATATTAGCAACGATTCTTTGCATTTTTTGAGACAGACTGATGAGGCTGGCTTCAACAAATGATGTCATATTTGTTACTATTTATGTGATAAATGTTTTTTCTGTCATCCCCCATTTGTTGGAGTTGAAATGGCTGGAAAATCAGTTAGTTTTAGTTGTGAATTACAACAGGACAAAATTAATATGGTGCTCAATCTTATGGACATTGTTCTTAAGAACAATTTTACATTCTTTTGATGACAAATATTATCAACAAGTTACAGGTGTGATGATAAGGACATCTTGTGACCCTGCATTTGCCAGCCTAGCCATGGCCTTTTTAAACCATAATTTTGTGTTCAACAGCATATTTAAAGACTCCTGGCTTTTATATATGCGGTACATGGATGACATTTTTTTTTGTGGAAGGACACTCAGGTTAAGCTTCAAGAATTTTTAGAATATATAAATGCCACTACAGTGTTTTTGAAATTTACTTACAAGTTTTATTTCAATCAGATCTTTTTTCTGGACATATTACTTATGAAAAATTCTGTTGATTATTTTTATTTCTTCTGTCTTAAAGTTAAAACATTTTAGCTGATGTTAATTAGATCTTATTAAGTGAGTCATGTGATTTCTGGAAGTTATTTAAATGATATACAGGGTCTGATTTTTAGTTCTGAAGAAGTTCCATTAACTGCTACAGAGAAACAAAGCGCTTAACTGATTTTATTTGTTTTATTAAAGTTCTGGATTTGGATACATCGGTCTTTCACCATGGGATTTTGTGTTCATTTGGTTGTTTGTGGTGCTCCTAGTGGATTCTAACCTTCTAAGTTTATAAATGCAAAATATAAAATCTGTCCCTATTTTTGGGCCTTTGTTCCCCCGTTGTTTTAGGCTTTGTCCAAATTTCTCATTCTAAGAGGTTGAGAGGTATGCACATTTTAGAAGAATTAATATCTGAGAAAGGATAGTCTTGCTTAAAAAAACCTGCTACATGGACTTTTTTTTTCATCTAGCAGCCACTGCATGATCTACCTCATTGTACAACAGCTTCAGCTATTTTTAACATATATTTTGAATATATTTACCCTTATGTTTCCTTGGTTTATGTCATATTTACTTTGTCTTCAGGCATTGCTCGGGTATGACCAAAGAGTTTAACTGCATTTATAACATACACTGTGCAACATTATTGCAGAATTTGTTTGACACTTAAATATGATAATTCCCACTATCTACATATGCTATAAGTAAATTATGAAACAAAGTATCAGGAAACTTAAGCAATAGTTTTGGACACTGGTTAGCCACTGAAAATTCTGAAAATTTAGTTGAGTGTTGCAAGAGGCCAAATCCCTACACATCCTTCTTAGCATGCCAAACTTTACAAACTGTCTCCAATAAGAGGTATTGACTCTGCTGGAAAATGTATTTTTATGGACTTCTACTCCACCTCTAGTTAAGAAACATCAAAAGATCTGGCATATGTTGAGATTTTCCTTTTAAAGATCATGTACAAAGGGCTTTCTTACTATTTCTCTTTTCGCTGAAATTATTCTCTCATCATGCAAAGTGGGCATTACAAGCAGGCAAATCCTGTTTTTCCCATCAGACAGTGTTGTTCCTTTCTTCTAATCTGAATTATATAACCACACCTAAAATAAAACCTGATTCAAGTAGCTCTCTCTTTCTCTCTCTCTGTTCCCCTTCTGCATCCAATTCAGTAGTGTATATGCACACCATTTTGGCCTTCCATGAAATTATACACTTTTTTCATTTGGACATTATAACATCTCAAGGTAAAAAGTTATTTCCGTGCAAGTTGTTATTCACAAATGAGTTGCCAGCAATGACAATAATTAGAAGAAACCCAATGCCTGGAGTAAATGACTAAAAGAGGGAAAGATACCTGCCACTAACATTTGTATAGTCCTTAAAAAAGTAACAAATGTGGCTGCCTTTGTTCTGGCTAACACATGAAAATTGTTACAAATCTCTGTGTAGGAGCCTACAAAACAGAAGGGAACAATTAAAAAATCCAGTTACACTGTCCGTTCATACTCTCAAAAAACATTAATTCAGAATACTGAAAGAAACAGAATGGAAATAAAATATTACAGTATGGGGGCAAAGAGTGCAGCAGGGAAGGGTGAATGAAAAAAAAAAAACTGAATCATACAGCTATGGCAGAACCAACCATGAGTTTTAATAAAGACTAAATTAAAAATAATATGTCCATTTAGAGTGATCATAAGTATTACAAACATCATAAAAATATATTTCTCCAGCTTCTGATCATAGTTTCTTTTATGTTGTGATGCCCCTGCACTGGCCCAGTAATCAAGGATCCTCAATCCTCACCACTAGCACCAGTGAGGGACATGCACATTGGGAGGATGACAAGTACACACACAGTAAAGTACAATTTCCCTTAAGAGCACAACAGATCACAGTCAGTCTGGGACTGGTTTCTCCCTCTTTATTCAGATCCCCAATAAGACTCCCCACTGGCACAGTTATAGGGTTAAGATCTCAGCGGTCAAGCCAAAACCTCCAACACCCTCTCTGTCCAACCAGTGCTTTGTCTCCCTGCCCAAGTAGCTGACACAAACACACTTTGAGATCTGATTTATATAGAAACATACACACACACACACACACACACACACACACACACACACACACACACACACACACTCCTGGGCTCCTGGGAAAGGCTGGCACAGGTTTACTAGCTATGCCCCCTTCTGCCCAGACTAAAAGGTAGTTATCACTGCCACCAACCAGCTCTTTATCAGCTACTATAAGGCCCTACCCAAAGGGTGACCAATCGTACTGTATGATGTTACTATTATCCAAATGTTAAGTGTGACCAAGACTTTCAAGGCTACTGGAGTGGCCTATACAGTGTCACCAAATACATATGCAAGTAATCTAAGAGCTTAAATATCTCTACACAAACAGCCACAGTTAAAAGGTTTAAATAAATTTAATAATAAATAATAAAGGAACAAGACAATACTCAATAACACAACACAGTGACTACAGAGCTTGGAATCACAGGAAATATTTTAAAACAACTTTGAAGGACAGTCTCAGATAAATACAGCAAACATCTAAACTAATCTTTACTATATTCCTAACTATCTCTAAGAAAATGGGCCCTACATAACTTACTTACAGAGCAAGGCAAATGCAGATAAAAAGTGCTGAATGGATGTTTTCAGATCCAAGACAAGATACAAAATGCATAGTCTCTGAGAGAGTTTCCAAATTAATATCAAAACATTACTGTTGAGTCAACTTTGGATGACATCACTCTGTCACCTGCCTTCAGTTCCCAGGCTAATAGAGACTAACACCTCTGTGTTAGAAGTACATATTTCTCAGATGTTTGCCTAGAACTGGAAGTCGTAAAACAGTTAAACACTTTTACATTTGAAACCTAGTAATTATTTATGTTTCAATACAACAGGAAAACCTCTAACTCTAGTCATTAAAGTCATAAAACTCTTTACTTTTCAATTTATTTTCTTGAGGGTTTGCAAGTTAATTTTGTATGTTCAAACTATAGTTTGTATACATTTATGTTATTTTCCAGTAGGGTACACTGTGGTTACATTCTTGATGCTCAGTGCATAACATACAGTTCAACACACACTTCTGCACCAGTAGTTTAATAGCCACATAGCATATAGTTTTCTTACATTTGTAAGACAAGCATACAAATTATATTAATATTCACAAATGACATAGAATTATTTACAAAATTCCAGCTAGCTAGGGTGACAGCCTCACAATCCCCCCCCCCCTGAAAACTCAAGCTAGTTTTTCAAGTGACCCTTGGGAAATGTTACTTAAGAATTCTCCCCCTTCGCTGAAAAATCAACCTAGTTTTTTAAGTGACCTTTGTGAAATGTTGCTTGAGAAGGTTACGCTTATCTGGGAATACCTTACCCCATTCACTGTCTTGAGATTCCAGCTGCCTTGGCACTGCTGACCCCACTACTGTGCTGCACTGTCCCACCATATGCCTGTAACCGGAGGCTTTACCATAGTAATTTGGGATATTCCTGGCTGGCTATCTGTAGCAATAGTTCCCCCTCAGACTCCTCCTGCCTTGTACTGCAGATACATAGCACAAGGGCCTCTCTATCATGGTAAGGTTTCATCATGTTAACATGGTACAATTTGTGCCCCTGCCTCCTGCCTAGCAGTTCTACCATGTAGTTAACATCACTGACCTTCCTTACCACTTTGTAGGGTTCCTCCCAAGCTGCCTGCAGCTTGTTGCATCTGACAGGAATGAGAACCATTACCTGCTGCCCTACAGCATACTCTCTAGCTTGAGGATTCTTGTCATACCAGACCTTTTTCTGCTGGTGGTCTTCTGCCAGATTCTACTGGGACAAGCCCATGAGTTCCCTGAGCATTGTCCTGAGGTTTAGGATATATGCCACAACAGACTCCTTGTGAGATTCACACTCACCCTCCCACTCATCTCGAATCAAATCTAGAGGTCCCCTTACCCTATGCCCATATAGCAACTCAAAGGGTGAAAAACCTGTGGATTCCTGGGGCACCTCTCTGTAAGCAAACAATGGGTGGGGCAATTTTTGTCCCAGTCCCTCTTAAACTGGTCTGCAGATACCCATAGCATTGTTTTGAGTGTAGAATTTAACCTCTCAACAATACCATTAGTCTGGGGATGGTAGGGGGTGATCTTTAGGTGCTTCATCCCACAGTACTTCCACAGACTAGCCAGCAGGTCTGACATGAAATTGGCAACTCTGTCAGCCAATATTTCTTTTGGGAAACCCACCCTGCTGAAAATCTCTAACAAAGCATCTACCACCTCTTCTGCCTCAATGAAAAACACAGCCACTGCCTCAGGGTATCTGGTAGCATACTCTACTATAACTAGGATATACTTTTTCCCTGTGGAACTTGGGGTACTCAGAGGCCCCACAATATCCATAGCTACCCTCTGAAATGGCTCCTCAATCACAGGCAAAGGCATCAAATGAGCTTTCAGCTTGTCTCCTGCCTTGCCTAACTTTTGGCACTGCTCACAGGTCCTGCAGTACCCTGTTACATGTTTGGAAATCCCAAACCAATAAAAGTTCTGCATAATACGTCTCTTTGTATGCTTTATGCCCATATGACATGCAAAGGGAATATCATGGGCTATGGCTAGAAGTGCCAGACGGGGGGCTCTGGGCACTACCAACTGCTGTATTCTCTCACCCTCTAGGCCTCCCTCAGGGTCCACTCTATATACAGTAACCTTTTGTCCCAGTTTATAGATTCCCCCTTCCCTTGAGAATCATGTGCCTCACTAGCTAGCTCCCTCAGGCCTTGTAATGTAGGGTCTGAGAGTTGAGCCTGTCTCAACTCACTCTTTGCAACCCTTCCCAGCTCCCCTTCCACAGGAGGTCTGGTATCCCCTGACAGTGGTGCCTCACTGTCAGCCTGGGTACTACTACTCACCTCTGCCCTTGCAGTCACTGTGCTCAGGGGAACATCAGTACCCACGAGCAGCTGTGGCTCACCTTGAGTCTCACTGCTACAGGGTAGCTCCCTCCCTGAAGTAACCACCTCACCAGTCCTGGCTGTAAGTGTGTGGTCTGTCTGAGTCTCCCCCAGGCTACCAGACCCACATGTTTGTCTCCAAGCCTGACTGCATGTAACTGCATGAACACACAATACTGCATTAGCAAAATCATTCCCTATCAGGACATCTGCAGGGATATCCTCAAACACACCTACTTGCTGGCTTCCTTTTCCACCCTCCCAGTCAAGGTGAACCCTAGCCAAAGGTATTTGGAATGGGGTCCCTCCTAAACCTCTGACTGGAGTAGACTGCCCAAGCAAATAGTACTCCCCTGAAACCATTGCAGGCTTCACAATGGTTAGGTCAGAGGCTATGCGTCTCTTAGCCATGGCCCCTTTCCCATTCATTAAGATAGGCTATAACCTCTTGTGGTAGTTTGGTACCCCTGTTGTCTCGAAACAACTTACTGTTGGCATTTTGTCATTTCCACTTACTGGCTCTCCCACCTTCTGTTCCCCACCTTGCCTCTGTGGACATCTATATGCTACATGGCCACACTGGTTGAATTTAGAACATTTAACCCTTGGTCTTGGATGTGTACCTGGACTAGAGGCTTCCCCTGCTACTGGTGGACTCTGTTGCGGCAGTCTGGGCTGCCCACTATAGGCCCCCTTAGACCGATGAGCAGCACTGGATGTCCCTTTCCTGTGCAGTGATGCCCTGCTTGCTAGGTATAGGTCTCCCTTCTTCCCCAACTCATCTGCAGTAGTGCATTGTCTATCAGCTAACCAGACTCTCATGTCCTTAGGCAAGGTGCTAAGGGCTTGTTCACTCACCAAAATATCTGCCAGCCCTTCAAAAGTGGTGACCTGACATCCACTCACCCACCTATGAAAATAAGTGCTCAGTTCAGCAACATATTCACACACACATTCATCTGCCTTGCATCTATGCTCACAAAACTTTTTTCTATAAGCTTCAGGTGCTAACTTAAAAAAATCTAGAAAACAGTTCTTTACAACATTATACTTTAAACGGTCAGGAACCATACCCAGGGCCCTTGGTCAACATTATACTATTTACACACTCTCTCAAACATATGAATGAAACCATCAAAATTATCCCCCTCTGTAAACTGTGGAAGAAATTTACTGACCTTTGTTGCTTCTGGGGTTCAGTAACTCCCTTCCCCATTACCTCCATGACTCTGGCGAAGAGTCAGCATCTCCTTTTCATGTTGCCTCTGCCTCTCCTTCTCCTCAGCCTGTAGACATTGCATTCTCATTTTCCTCAGCCTCAAGACATCTCAGTTTCTCTGCTGCTTCTATATCCAAACGCTTGGCCTCTAGCTCAAGTCTCTTTAACTCCAGATGGATTTTTAAGTCCTTTGTGGAAAGGTTGAGCTGTCCATTCTCTGAGAGTTGTACATCTCCAAGGCCAGTCTGATTGTCCTCCTGGTTGCTATTCTGCGATGCATCTGTGACTAAAGCTGCAATCATGTCTGCTTTAGTCAGGTTGGCATACACCAGTCCTTAGCCTGGAACATTTTAGCCAACTGGCTCCTTGTCAGCTTGCCATACTCCTCTGCTGACATGCTTGCCTGCTCTCCCTGACTAACTAAGCTAACAAAAAAAAAATTAATTGTGATATGAACTCTGAATGTTCACTGAGTGGCTGATTGAGAGTACAAACACCTTCAGTGACCACTGTGCATAGGCTACAAGAATTCAATATCCACACCACTACAAGCCAGTTAATATGTGATGATGCTATCTCACCACTATCAACCAATTAATATGTGATGTGGATATCCCACCACTGCTAACCAATTAATATGTGATACCCCTGCACTGGCCCAGTAATCAAGGAGCCTCAATCCTCACCACTAGCACCAGTGAGGGATGTGCACATTGGGAGGATGACAATTACATACACAGTAAAGTACAATTTCCCTTAAGAGCACACAGAGATCACAGTCAGTTTGAGTCTGGTTTCTCCCTCTTTCTCCAGATCCCCAATAAGACTCCCCACTGGCACAGTTATAGGGTTAAGATCTCAGCCGAGAGGTCAAGCCAAAACCACCAGCACCCTCTCTGTCCAACCACTGCTTCGTGTCCCAGTCCAAGTAGCTCACACACACACACACACACACACACACACACACACACACACACACACACACACACACACATTGAGATCTGATTTATATACAAACACAGACACACTCCTGGGAAAGGCTGGCACAGGATTACTATCTATGCCCCCTTCTGCCCAGACTAAAAGGTAATTATCACTGCCACCAACCAGCTCTTTATCAGCTACTATAAGGTCCTTCCCAAAGGGTGACCAATCCTACATATGCGAGGTTACTATTCTCCAAATGGTGAGTGTGACCAAGACTTCCAAGGCTACTGGAGTGGCCTATACAGTGTCACCAAATACATATGCAAATATTTAAGAGCTTAAATATCTCTAAACAAACCAGCCACAATTAAAAGGTTTAAATATAGTTAATAATACATAATAAAAGAACAAGACAATACTCAGTAACAACACAGTGGCTACAGAGTTCAGAATCATAGGAAATATTTTAAAACATTGCAGGACAGTCTCAAATAAATGCAGTAAACATCTAAACTAATCTTTACTATATTCCTAACTATCTCTAAAAGAAACTAGGCCCTACATAACTTAATTACAGAGCAAGGCAAATGCAGATGAGAAGTGCTGAATGGATGTTTTCAGATCCAAGACAAGATACAAAACGCACAGTCTGACAGAGTTCCCAAATTAATATCAAAACATTACTGCTGAGTCAGCTTTGGATGACATCACTCTTTTGTCACCTGCCTTCAGTTCCCAGGCTAACAGAGACTAATGCCTCTGTGTTAGAAGTACATATCTCTCAAATGTTTGCCTAGAACTGGAAGTGATAAAACAGTTAAACACTTCTACATTTGAAACCTAGTAATTATTTCTGTTTCAAGACAATATGAAAACTTCTATATCCAGACATTGTGACTGCTTGCTGCACTGAAACACAGTCATAAAACTCTTTACTTTTCAACTTATTTTCTTGAGGGTTTGCAAGTTAACTATGTTCCAACTATATTTTATATACATTTTTGTTCTTTTCCAGTAGGGTACACTGTGGTTACATTCTTGAAGTTCAGTAAATAATATACTGTTCAACACACACTTCTGCACCAGTAGTTTAATATCCACATAACATATAGTTTTAGTTTTCTTACATTTGTAAGACGAGCATACAAATCATATTAATATTCACAAATGACAACAAAATATTTACAAAATTCCAGCTACCTGGGCTGGCAGCCTCACATATGTAAAGAGACTAAAATGTGGCACTAGCTAGCCATGAAAACCCACGTCCTTAACTTACGTATGGTTTGTCATTTATAACACGTTCAGTGCAATGTAATTCTAAAAGCGATCACAGCTTGAATATAAAATCTCCAATAAACATGATTACTGGCAAAATTTGCATTTTATCAGATGCCATGGTTGAATTATACCTACAGCAGATAATGGCCTGCAGAAGCTGTGCCCAGAGAGAAATTGCACATTAGTTTGTGTAAATTATCTGTACAGCAATTTCCTGGTAGAATAATTTGCCACATGTTTATTTTCAGGGAAACTAGAACAGATTACTTTGGAATAGTAGTAGAATTGATACCTTAAGATACGTTGTTAGCTCACCTTTCATACTGTACCTATTGCATTTACTGTAGATATTATAACGCATTAGTTGAAAACAGTTTTCCTCTTTAAATGCTTACATTCTACTATTGCCTACACAGCTGCAAACTAATGTACATATATTTTACTAGTCCATGTCTCTTCTCCTTATTTATATTTTTACATTAATTCTAATTTATATGCTTTACCTCCCATGTTATTTTTTTTTTCTTTTGCATTTTTGTCCCTGCTGCCTGCCAATCATCAGCTTCCTCCTGGCTAATCAGGCCATTCCCTTATTAGTCTATTCCCTATCACCAGGGCAAGGGCCATCTGGAAAGGGATGCTATTTATAAAGCCATCAGTGATGATTTGGATTTTCACCTTAAGTCCTTCTTCCCTGCACACATGCATGTGAGAAGGGGGACTGCTCTGGATTCTCCATGCAGGTTGTGCCTCACTAACACACTGGGCATGCCAGCAGCAGTCCTGCTCTCTCATCCTCAAGGACAGATGGTGATTTCCCTGATCTCCACCACAGAAACCACTGCAACCAGTCTGCTTGCCTAGCACCGGTAACCTATCTGTCCTCTTCCCCCTGAAAGAGGCAAGTGAGCCACACCCAGTCATTCCTCTCCCTCCCTGCCTGGCTCTTCCAATTCTAGAGCTGCTAATTGATCCCTAGTTGCCCCTTGTACCACAATGCCAGGCTTTCTCTCATTATCTGTCCTTGTTTTTACTATATGTCTTGGACCATGACTGAGAAGGGTCACCAACCTGATAAACAATAAATAATTACAAATGTTGTCATTCTCTTCATGTTTCATGATTTTATACAGTCTACAGATGTATCCTTAAAATGATCATTCACTCCATTACATAAATTACTCAGTTCCTGCCTTCCCTTAAATCTTGTTCCTTCTGAACATTCTGTATATCTTCCCACAAATTCCATATATTTCTCTGTAATTTGTTCCTTCCCTTTTCTAAAGATCTCCCTCCAGTTCTTGTATCTCCTGTACAATATTCAGTAATTTGGTAATTGCTGGTTTACATTTTGATTTCCATTTTGTAGTAATTGCTTTTTACACAGCTAATAGCATTAAAGTTAGTAAGGCCTTACTATGTCTAGTCAAGTTGCAAGTTGGATCCTCTGTCCTAGCTCAAAAGAACAAATTCCCTAGTTAGAACCATTTAGCTCCCCAACATTTCTTTTTTTTTTAAACAACCTTATTAAATTATTAAATATTCTGTGAGGACGGCAGAACCTGGAATCAAGCTCTTCTGACTACTCACACAAGTTGATTGCTTTGAGACTCACATTTTTACATCACTGGTTACACAAGCTAAAGAACACAGTACTTAATGCTAGCACCAGGGCACAAGTCCAAGTTTAAAGCTGAGGAGAGCACACTGACAGTATAAGGTTATAATGCTTTCCACATATTTAGACCAGCTACTACACCAACAGGAATTAAAGGTGGGGGGGATCTCAATTTACATCAAAAATAAATACACCTCATGGCTGGTCAAACAGAACAATGCACTTGAGCTTCTCCACATTCAAATCACCATAGGCAAAATCCAATACCATTTCCTTGCAAGCTACAGGTCCCCCTCTATGACCCATGAAACCCATGCCATGTATTTAAACTTATTGGAAACACTCCCCATTCAATCCAATACCATATTCATAAGTGACTTTAATTGCCTCACTATTAACAGGGAATCATACATGACACCAAACGTACAAGCACAGAGATTCCTGGACTTTGTAAACACAAGCTCCCTGGACCAGATTCTCAGTACACCAACCAGGGGTGAAACCATACTGAATCTGGTCTTCATGAATATGGAAGAGTTCTGCACACCCCCTAGTGTAATATCTTCTCTGGTAAGGTCAGATCACAAAATGGTCTCCTGTGAAGTAAAAATAAAACCTGGTACCCCAGCTAACCCTGGAATATTCAGGAACTACTGTAAGGTTACATGCCTACTATTAAGTGATAGCCTGTCAAAATTTCAAGCCTCCATAAACCCTGAGAATACTGCTGCCTATGTGGAACTGTTCACAGAAACCCTATACAAGCATATTAATAGCTGTACCTACCAGGAAGAAGTACAAAAGTAACTCAAAAAGCAAGCCAACCTGGTGGAATCACAACATCAATAGGCCGAATAACAAAGGAAGAAAATCATGGAAAAATTAGGAGATGCAGCACCCAGCAGAATAAAAGAACTCTCATCAAACTAAATAAACAACTTTGAGGACAAATAAAGTCTAACAAAGCCAAATGTGAGGTAAATGTTTCCTCCCAGGCCAAGGACAACCACAAGGTATTTTTTAGCTATGCCCCCAACCTCAAAGGCAATACACAATTGTGTGCAGAGCTCATTGTTAATGGAGCCACCTATACTGAGCCAGAAGTTAAAGCAAACCTAATGGCTGCCAAGTTCAGCTCCAACTTTACCGCTTTCTCCCCCTCAACCTTCCTTCAGGAAATACCATCAAATGTAACTCCCCTGTTATCACTATGGGACAGGTCCTTAATGCTGTCTCTATGGCCAAGAACACTGCATCAATGGGCCCAGACAATATCCCAGGATGCCTTCTAAATAGCATTAAAGATGACATATAATGCCCTCTCAAATTTGCTATTTAACTGTGGCCTCCAAACAGGCTTTGTGCCTCATGAATGGAGAGCAGCAATAGTCAACCCTTTGCACAAAGGCGGGCCATAATATAGAACCAGGAAACTACAGACCCATAAGTCTCACTAGTCTCGTATGCAAAGCCATGGAGAGAATTATGATGGAAATGATCAATAATGACACAGGAAACCTCCAGACACTGGACAAAACCCAATTTGGTTTCATCAGGGGTAGGCCATGCCTACTCAACCTGATGGACTTCTTTGAGAAGGTCACCAAAACAATAGATGAGGGTAAAATGCCAACCTTGACCTGGCCAAGGCATTTGACACAATACCCCACTTGGGCATTATTAAGAAACTCAAGCGGTTAGGTACAAATCCGTATGTGAGCCGTAGATAGCCAGCTGGCTCACTGATAGAACCTGGAATTTAGAATTGACAGTTCACCTCTACAAAGAGGCCAGTCAGAAATGGAATCCCTCAGGGATTGGTCCTGGGACTGCTCCTTTTTGGCATGAACTTCTCTGAAGCCAAGGCCAATATCAATGGCCTCTGGCTGACGAAATTTGTAGATGATTACACATTAGGAGCAGTCAGTGAATCCCCACCAACACAAACATTCTCCAGGATGGGCTGACACAGACAAACAAAGGGTATCAGAGCCATGGACTAAAACTAAATGCTAAGAAATGCATAATTGTATCTTTTTGGAAGTCATCCACCCCTGGTAACTATCAAATTGACAACACACTCCTAAGACTTGACCCAGTAGTCAGGGACTTGGAAACACACAAAATATAATCTAACTTTTGACCATAATGTGTCCACAGTAGTGAAAATCATTCTATGTTGTGGAACTTATAAACAAATGTATGACACCTAGGTCCATGGAAGTCATTGTTTCACTGTATTCAGCATTCATCAGACCTATAAGTGAGTACAATCCCCCCTTTGGTATGTACCTAACCAAGCATATCCAACAACTGGACTGTCTACAGAGGTTCCTCACTAAAAGAATACAGGGCATAAGTAACATGTCCTATACAGACTGCCTCAATGCACTGTCCCTGGATTCTGTCTCTTACAGGCTGTTGAGAGTAGATCCATGCCTGGCATACAAGGCATTGTCAGACCTAACTCTGATGGACCTCCTGCATATCCACAAAACAAACAGCATCCAAATTACTTGTTCTAAAGACTTAAACCTTGCCTGTGATATAAATAGGACCTGCTGGAGAGACAGGTATATATCCCGGACACCACCCCTTCTCAGGAACAGGCTCCCCATCCATGTGAAGCAGAGTTCTTCCCTAACCCAATTCAAGTGTAACTTGGACAACTGGATGGGGAACATGAAGTTCATCCCTGGTTTGACATGTATGTCTCTAATGGACACAGGCAGCCTGTAAATGTTTCATCTCCCAGGCTCCTGCTTGTAAATGTTTCATCTCTCAAGCCCCTGCTTACACTTATCAAACACACCAGACCTTGTCAGAGATTTGGGACACATTGCTAGGCTTAAAAATGTCTCTGTGGTCATTAGCCTAGTAAACACTTATGAACCTATGACTTAAGACATAGGCAAACATAAATTAACAGAAACAAAAACAAATCATATTAACATAACTTCAAACCAACATACAAGGTACCAAGACTAATCACACCAAAAGCCTTGTTGGCACACTTCTAATGGCTGCTGAGACTAAAACCAGGAGACAGATGAGTAAAACACTATAATTTAGTGCTTTCATTCCAGTTTATTAATTCAATATGGAACATCATCGGAAAATGAATCACAAACTACTACAAAATATTTAAATACTGTGGATATCCTACTGAAACAAATCAGCCAATCATTTGCACACAATTAGTGATGTCATATCTTTCTTTTTAAAAACATTGTACTCAGCAAATGCATAGAACACAACTTATGTATTAAAACAGGTATAAAATATATACAAAAGTTAAAACATATAATAATATTGAATAATACACAAAATTAATTAAATAACATTTAAATCACTTTTAACTTTGACAAACTTTTCACATTAATGTGTTAATTAAGTCCTGGGAACTTGTCAGCCCATAGGGACACTTGTCATTTCAATGAACCTCCAGAACTTTATTACACCTTCCCTATAAAGTGAACATCACTGATTTTCTCAAGGACAGAAAAATTTTAATTTCCCAAACCCCTCACAAATCAAGCTGTGCCTTTTCAAAGCATTCTCAGTATATCCCGATCCCTAATAGCTTCACGATATTCTCTAATCCTGGTTTTTAACCTATGAACACTTTTCCCAACATAAAATTGCACAATGCAATGTAGACGATGTTCAAACTGTTATAATTATAAAAGCCTTAGGCTTCAATAAATCTCTCTAAATGAGGAAAATTGATATAATATATTAGCGTTACTTATAAATCTACATTGTCTACAATTTCTGCATGAAAAGTCCCTTTCTTACATCTGAACCTAGCATTTTGATTTATATCAAACGCTAACATAAGTTACATGATTTTCTATATACAAATTGTGGACTTTGATAATTCTACTAAAGATGGATTGAATGCTTTGGCAAGCCCAAGTTCAAAGTACTCCTGATTCTTCTAGTCAATAACTGCGCTTTTTTCATCCCTCAAGCATTTTCCTTTCAAACACTGGAAAATGTTTCACTGGCAATGTCTCTCTATGATGTTTATTGTCAGAAAAATGAGAAGCAGAGTCCCCCTTCTGTTTGCTGGTTTACTTTTTTGTTGGATAAACTTTTGTATTTCCTCCTTAACCCGTTCTATATAAAAAAAATAACTAATCCTCCAGGAAAGAAATACTCTGAAGACAGCTGTTTACAGTAGTTTGAGTCTCAGACCTGCTTCTCGATATTTCCTGATTGCCAGGACAAATTTGCTTCTCTTCTGCCTAGTATACAGTGAATAAGTCTAGATTACTTAGATACTGTCTACCTACAGATTAATGATTATGATTACTGTGAATGGAACTGCCTTCAAGTTGTACAGAATGCAACCGCATGACAGGCTTAGCAGCACTTTGACTTTTTGTCATATAACAACAGTTTTCTTTATTCACAAAGGCTGCTGCTGGTATTTAGATCTCAGTTTAAAGCAGTGGTTCTCACATATTGAGTCCTACAAGGGAAGGGTCCAGCTTAAGTGAAACAACTGATGGTGTCCTATACAGGGTTGCCAGCTTTCTTTGCGGCTAAAACCAGACTTAGGTCACGCCCCTCACATCACCCATAACTCCACCCATTCCCACCCCCTCTCCCATCCATGCTCTGCCCATTCTGTGACATCACCATGACATCAGCTGATGGGAACGCACCTCTCAGTGTACATACTGTTTTCTTATTTACTTCTACAATGACTACAGCTATTGAAATAAAATAGCACAAGCACCAATAGCCATTTGCTAAACAAACAATACAGTCTCACATTGAAAACAGACATAGCATGAGCAGTAAACTTCTCTGCCCTTGAAACTCACATTCATTGAAATGGCATGAAAACCCACATTCATTTTGCATCAATTTATAAAAAGGAATGTTGGTTTATCTAAATGGTCAGCACTACCTACAAGATGACTACATTTGGGAGGAAATAATACTACATAACCATTTTATATATATGTATATATATATATATACATATATATATACACACACACACAATTTATAATGATTGTTGGATCACCTCAATAATCAGTATTACTAAATTTGAGGAGACTATTGAGTACATCATCTGCCCTTTCTACCATCTAACCTCCTAAAATGTACTTCTCAAAATGTAAATGCAGCATTCAAACTTTAGATTTACATCAGTGATTCAAATCAGATTTCAAGCTGATTAATACCACAAATACAGATTAAGGACAGTGTTTTGTCATCAGGAATTCACAAATTATGGTTCAGGATTTACAATAAAAAAATAATGTGCAAGATTAAGCATTTTGGAATGATTTATTCATACAGTGAGTGATGGAATGTGCATTGTGAAACAAAATTCACTCCTCACTCTTATTAACAGTTATACATAGCTAAAATCTCCACAATTCTTTACTGCAGCTCTTTTCTAGTGCAAACAGGCCAGAGATGTTAACACTGCTACCACAAAAAGACACACACACACATACATGTGTGTATATATATATACATATATATATATATACATATATACATATATATACATATTGTCGGCATCCGTCTTCTGCATTGTCGATGTTCGTCAGGTAGAACCATATACATATATATATATATATATATATATATATATATATATATATATATATATACATATATATATATATATATATATATATATATATATATATATATATATATAAGCACCACTATCAGTTATTTATGCACAGATGTGTGCAATGGGTATTAATGAGGACAAAATTACCTTACTCCGAAAGGAGGCTGCAGAATAAAGAAGTTCTTTGCATGTTGATGAAAAGATGGGATGTTGTTAATAGTGCTATGAAATCAGTACCACCACCTCCCGCATATCTCTAAAGTAAAGTTAGCATTTATTTTTCTTTGCTACACTTTGTTTAAACAAAAGAATAAAGGCCTCTTGTAAAGAGGATTAAACAACTTGAAATATCTTCCACAAAGCATTGCACCAAATTCGCTGTCTCTCTCAAGGCAAGTACAGAACAACACATCCGCCCTTCTAAATTGTGCACCTCGTCTTTCTGTCAACAATAGGCTGTCTACTAAAAATGTATAAGTAACTCTTTCCCTGCCAAACCTTTGCTGCTTTCAAACGGAGTACAACATGCACTTAAGAGCAAAGAGCAGCCATACACCGATTTAATGTAGTCACTCATTTTACTATTTATCAGATAATATAATATAATAATGCAAACTAATCTTCAGGTATACCATCATTTGAAGGTCCACTGAGAATCAGACATTTTGTTTCCTACTCAAACAACCTTGTACCATTACTGTTGCCCCACCACAACACAGTTAACAGTTAAAAACATGTACAGATTTCCAGGTACACATGCTTGAGACATGTACACATCATTTTCAGTTACTGCCCCGTACATGGAAAAAAACTGTTGAAAACAATTATTTCTCTTTGTTGTATACTGTACACAGTTGTTACTAATTGCTTGAAATAATGAGCTGTAACGTTTCTTAAAAGATTGGTATGCTGGCAGCTTCCTGATCTAAATTAATACAACCTAACAATCCATAGCTTTCAACCGTCAATCTCCAAAATGAGGAACACTAGCCATCATAATGTGGAACAAATGGGCAAAATGTGGAACACTTACTAACTGCTTACTAACAATTGCAACTAGGAAGGTCATACAATGGTTAAAATATGTTAGTTTTACTTATAAAAAAAAGATCTTTTAATGAATCAATATGATTCATTTCTACTTACCATGGATATCAGTTAATACAAAATTTCTAATACTGAATGTGTGACAGACCCTTTCACTGTGGAAATTTGAGGAACATGATGTTTTTAAGACCCCAAATGAGGTATACTCCTCATGATGAGGGACACTTGAAAGGTATGTTAAACAATCTTGCACTCTTAAAAAGTAATACAATGGTTCCCCGCCCTCCTAAAAAGAAAACCAGATCAAGTCCCTAGTGACTCATTGAATCCAGACTACTACTACAAAAAAGCCAGCACAACCATAAGCTTTGCACATTATTAAAGAACGCTAAACACAATCGGAATTCACTTCAGCAGGGGAGAATAAAATAAGGAGGAAACGAAAACAAAAGCAATCACTTACCAGACATGCTAGTCACGTTGTAGGAAAGCACCGAGTGATGCAGGCTACGCGACACTAGGTTGTGTTTTTTGGATTCTGTAAATATGCTCTTCGCTGAAAAACTGTTTGTTACTAACAGCGTCTGGCTGTGAGTACTGTGTTTCCATATGCATGTTATGAAGCTGTAGATGAATCTCGAGTGTGATCATGTATAATAGTGAAGTGGTCTTTGTGTCTTTTTCAAAGTTGCAGTGGTTTGCTTAATGTAAACTATGTGAAGCCAACTGACAGCCGCAAGTTCCTGTGATTTCTTTTGGTTTTGATTGCTTTATTAACAATCGTACAGCAGTGGAGGATCATTTGTTGTGAAAGAAGTTTGTCACTCAGTCTTCTTAGGTTGTACGAGTGTTGAGGTTTTGTGTCACTTATTTGCGAGTCATTTATTAAATTCCGGCAACTGTAGTGTTAACTTAATGTTATTGTTTGGGCTTTGCTCTTCCCAGACAGTTGTGTACATTTTGTGCATTAAGGTATAATTATGATGTAATGTGTACGCATTTTGTTCTCTCTGCATGATGTTTTGACTTGTGCTTTAATATCTGATACCTACCAGAGTCTGTTCTCAAAACAAGGAAACGGCGGTGAGGTCTTAGTAGTAATTTAATGGTGGAGGAATGTGGTGAGGGCCAGTAAGCAGGAAGATCAAGTGAAGATTGCTACTTAATAGCATCCCCATTACTCTTACGCTTGAGACCGTGGCAGTGTGGCACAAAACCCGGACTTCATGTGTCCGGTTTTGAATGAAATTTGTAACCGGACAATTTATCAGAAAACCGGACAGTCTGGTCAAAAATCGAACAGCTGGCAACTAGTCCTATAGCTACTTTCCTGCATAACTTAATATGATACTGGTTAACATCTGAGCTCTTCAATTGGTTCCTAAAGACATTCTTATTTTACAGATCACACTCATAGTTACTTTATAGCTGATTAGTATTCTGTCTTGTGTTTTAATACTAATTTTATGACTTTTAGCATGTTTGGTGTACTAATTCTGATTATGATCTACTGTATTTAGTGTTGCATCTTAATATTTTGTAATAAGCCTAGACTTAAACGAATGAAATAAACCATAGCTCTCAACCTTCCTTCTCCAAAATGAGGATGTGGGACAAATGGGCAAAATGTGCAACACTTACTAACAGCTTATTAAAAACTTCAACTAGGAAGCTAGTTACCTTTATACGTCTATTTTGACAAATTAATATGATTTAATATGATTTACTTAAGGATATCAGTTAAAAAATACATAACACTGAATGTGTGACAGATACTTTTAGTGTAGAACTGCAAGGAACATGCAATTTGATTTAGCTGTACAGATTTTTGTCATTATGTCTCTAGCATGCCTTTAGAAATATTTAAAACGAATTCGGGTTAAACGTTCATGGGTTAATTTTAATCTATAGATTTTTGTCTAGAAGTATATTGTATGTTAATGCTTTTAACAATACTGAAAATGAATTCAAGTTAAACGTTCATAGGCTAATAACAATTATTTAAGTAGAAAGCCAGTCAAGAAGTACATCTCGATGAACTTAATCTGCTAGCAAAGATAAATGTCGGCCTGTCTGCACTACTGGCAAAACCAGGTTCAAAAACCATCCAAGGAGGACAGAGCAATGAAAATCAAACATAGATAACTGCTCTCCTCACTAACTTGTGCATATCTGATCACTAGCAGAGGCCAAGGGGTGGACAGTGCAAGTTAAAGCATGTTAAAATGGGGGTGATACAACTAGTTTACCTTAAGACCCAATTTAAGCCATAAATGCTTCCATGCCTCTTCATTACACCATTACACTGCAGTAACAAAATGTGACCTGCACCCTTATAATAAGATGTGACAGTAGTCTGTGCAGCACTTCTGTCCTTTACTACTTAGCACATGGATGAGGGGTAAACAGATTCCAGCAGTGAGTAGCCATAGGGTGACAGAACCAAAAAGGTAGTAGGAACTGGAGTTCAAGACAGAAAAAAATTACTGAACGGATCTTTTTTTTTTAACCATTAACTTCACTTACACCTTCATTTCACTCTTCCTCATGTAGGATACTTCAAGAAGGAGAGCCTGTTATAACCATATTAGGGAGTATGACTTTCTTCTACAGAGAAAACATCTTTGTTAATGCTACCAGTTGTGAGACTGTCATTCCATAACAGAAGGAAAAGTCAAAGAGTGGGACATCAAAACTGTAGCCAAGGGAAGGAATTTATAACTGAAAGTGAAATGAACCTTGGAGAAGGACAGCTGCTGTATCCCAGGATGGCCAAGCATTCAGTGATGTAGTGTATATCATACCATGTTACTGAGCATGTGACTGCTATGAATTTGCTACATCACTTCTATAACTACCAGCTAATGAACCAACATGCACAGCTATGGGAAACTTACACTTCAGTCTCTGTTAAGGTGTCCCAACAGCAGATGAAAATCACCCCACCCCTGTGAGGAAGAAGAGACCGTGTTGGCTGCTCAAGCAATCTCCCTCCATCACCCCCTCCAGCTCTTCTAGTGCCTAGGCCCACTACTCATACTGAGGTTTCCTAGCTCACAATCAGAGTTCTACTTTTTGGTGCCATGGGCTAGCAGGGATTTCAGTTCTATCACCCCTGGTACCCTCCCCCGTAAAAATTCTAAAGCCAGACCTGTGTGAAATACAGTGTTTGTCAGTGGTCAAATTATGTGGTATACAATCAAATTTGAGACTGAATGTTACTACAGGATGAAGTGCACTAAATGTTACCATGCTAATTATTTATAAATAACAGTAATTATACAGTGAGTGTGCAAAACTAGGCAAATTCAGAAGCACAAGTAAGGGAAGGGCAAGTATGACCAAATTAAAGTACAACATCTAATACCCATTAAGGTCAAATTACACACACACACACACACACACACACACACACACACACACACAAAGCCCTATGCTTAGTCACTGTTAGAATCATGGAAGTGAAAGGATATTAGCTCTAATTTCACATCTAAGATTCTAGCAGTCATATCTCTCAAATGTCCAGAATTTTGAAGAACAACCAGATTTTTGTCTTGCATCTTGGTGTGTTTCTCAGTCTTCTGGCAAATCATTGAGGAATTAAATCACAAAATAATGATAGACATTTGTGTTTTAGGCTTCACAGCCTTCAGAAAATGCACACTAATGCAAAACCTGCTATTCTAGCAACTTTCTGTTTATAGGAATAATATTTAAAATTTGTCCCTATTTCTGGGCTATTGCCCCCCCCCCCCAATTACTTTTGGCCATGTCCAGATTTCTTGCTGTAAGAGGTTGAGTGGTATTCTATCACTGACTAAGCACCTTAAATAGCCGCAGTGGGGGGGGGGGGGTCCTAGTTGATTTTTTTCTTAAAAGAGCCACATAGTTTCAACACATATCTGTCCAGATGCTCTTGCTGTCCCAGTGGCAGTGACACAATCACTGTATGGTGTAGTGCTTGGGTTCTAGTCCCAAGTCCCAAATGATGGCTGATATTATTATTTTTATTTCTATGATTCTAATAGTGTTTAACCATAGGGCTTCCTCCCTACGTGTGCTTGTAATTTGCCCTCTGTGACTTAGACTGACATACATCAAAATGCATAACAATGAAGACGTTTGTAAGGTGAGACTCACAGGACAATTTAATTATTATAAAATGGATAGTTTAAGTTTGTAGATTCAATAAGTATGATCAGATATACTGTTCATCAGCGTTTGTTCCATTATAGGCAACTTGATACTTGGTAGCTTGAATGAGTACACACACACACACACACACACACACACACACACACACACACACACACACACACACACAAATATCATCACTGACAAAATGCATTGTTCAGGAAAATTATACTTCATACCTCTCGATTGTCCAGATTTTCACAGAAAGTCCAGACTTTTGTCTCATATTTTTTGTCTTGTTTCAAATAAAACTGTGGTTTTCTGGTAAGTCACAGGCAAATCACTGAGGATTGAAGTCAGAAAAGTATGGCACACATATGAGTTTCAGACTTCATACCCATCAAAAATTTCAAAAAAACTGTTACTATATCAACTTTCTATGTTTGTAATATTTAAAAAGTGTCCCAATTATGGGTCCTTTGTCCCCCCATTATTTGTGCCTCTGTCCAGATTTCTTGCTCGAAGAGCTTGACAGGTATACTTCCAATATGTTTCTTTTTGTAAGTTTCAATAAAAAGGTACATAGATGAAGAAATGCTGTTCAGGAGTCTCTCAACTTGACTGACAGGTTCCATACCTCTCAAGTCTTTGCCTGAAACAATTTGAAGCCTGCATAAACTAAAGAACTGCTGGTGATTCCTTGCTAGCTGAGAAAACCTATATTTTTTTTGTCTGTGACCTTTTAGAGCTACTTTCAGATAACTGCTCCATTTTGTTTTCTGTTTTTAAGAAATCTGCTTGGCTTGGTAATTTTGTTCTACGTGAGAGGTGAACATAAATTATATAGGCTGCTCATTTCCCATGTTTTTCGTTGGATAAATTGTCTCTTGAGTGATACTTAAGTACTCAGTGAAAGTCTGGGCCTCGGTCTTTGACTGCAAAGATTAGAAGCCTGCATAAACTACAGCACTGTCTGTGATTCCCTGCTGTGTTTACCACCCACCCTCTTATTTGTTGATTTGCCTTTTAAACCTAGTAACTTTAAGCTGTCCACCCCTACTATAAATTGAGCTTAAGCTCCAGTTTTCTACACTGCTGCTGATATCCTGAATTATTTATTTGCAAGTAATCTCCGTGGTATCCCCGAAATCTCAAAACAACCCACTAAAGTGTAGTGGGTCCAAAAACAAGACAGTGTAAGAAACTTCTCTTTGTGGAAGATTTTCAGCCCATATATTTCTAGTTAATCACTGTATATTAATCAGATCAGACAATAGTAGTAGAAGTAGCGAACTTAAACTCGTCTTAAGTCAAAACAAAACAAAACAAAAAATAATAATAGAAAATATATAATTGTACAGCATTACTAAGTATTTGAAAGTAATCCAAGCAAGGCAGGCAGTCTGTTTCCAGTCGAAAATCCTTTATTAAGTACACAGACAAGCGATCCAAGTAAAACAAAAATAGAGTAATAATAATTTCCTCACAAGCTTTGTACTTTTTATCAGGCATGGGAGTGGTTTATTTAGTATATTGTCTTGGATAAAATCACAGACTTAATAATCTACTTAATGATCTGGTTAAATAAGAGGTACTGCATCATTATAAATTTTATTTAAAGTACATAAGGGTTATATATTATTATGACAGAGACTAAGTAGGGCAGGACCAGCTCAAATGTCACACTGATGGGGGAAGGGATGTGAATTTAACATGTGTACCAATAACACTTTGTTTTACAGCACAATAAACAGTGGCGGATCCAGGAATTTGAAGAAGGGGGGGCGCAATCTGGAAAGTATACCAGTGGGGTGGGGGGTGGCAAATAGAAAGTGGGGGGCTCTGAAAAGATCCTTAAACTATTCTAACACATATGAAAGACAGCAATGTAAATTCAGATGAATATACCTGTGGTGTGGCAGTGGTAGCAGAGGCGGATAATTCCTGCCCAGCACACAGCATATTTATAGGCAGTACCATCTCTTTCAAGGCATTCCTAGATGACATATTTTGGTTACCCATGCCAAGTCACAGTCCCCTTCAATGGCATAGCTCATATATACATTATGATAACCTAACAACAAGTCCCACTGAAGTTGACATCACCCCAGGAAGTAGCATAATAAATGTGAGTGGGTTTTGCAAGTAAATACTGATTTCTGTGAAAATAATGACGTTCAACTAATTAATAGGGTTGGGAGGGTGGCCTAAGGGTTAAGGTGTTTGCCTTACAAACACAAGGTGCAGGGTTTGAGACTCACAAGGGATAACTGGGTAGGCTTAAAATGGCTCACAAAGACAGTTAGCTTAGTACTAATCTATGAACCTATGAATAACACAGCAAGTAAATCCCCAAAAGCAAATACCCCAGTTCAGTTACACACAATGTGACATCTGACACAGGTATAATCTTACCTCTTCTTCAGCATCTGAGAGTCTGTAAAATTCACTGCTATTAGTTTTATCTTAATTGTATTCAGCTTGCAGAGAACATACCAAACTGATCCAAAAACATGATCTAAAAACTTTAATAAATTATCTGAATTTATCAGATAAATTGTCAGCAAACAAAGAAATCTCTATTTTATACCACACCACACTGTACTGTACCATACTACACCATCATTATCATCAACCCATCCCCATTTTCCCCCATTTTCTTCATGAGGTTGAAGTGGTATGTAAATTCTCACCACCTCTCTCAATCCAGTGTCATTTTCCCATCTCCTTCAATGATCATGCCTAACTGTCACAAGTCATCTGTCACACAGTCCATCCATTTTGCTGGATACCCACATCTCCTTTTCTCTTGTCTTCTTCTCATCAGTCCCAAGCATTCTTTACCAGATTGTCTTCTGGTTTCAATGTGCATGTGCCTAAATCACCATAATCTGTTCTCTTTTACCTCTTCTACAGCTGGAGCTACTTTGGTTTCTGTTCTAATGCCCCCATTCCATTATTTGTCCTACAGTATGCATTCAACCATTTGTTTCAGGCACTTTGTCTCCATCACCTCTACCTTTGTTCTCTTTTACCTCTTCTGCAGCTGGAGCTACTTTGGTTTCTGTTCTAATGCCCCCATTTCATTATTTGTCCTACAGTATGCATTCAACCATTTGTTTCAGGCACTTTGTCTCCATCACCTCTACCTTTGTTCTCTTTTACCTCTTCTGCAGCTGGAGCTACTTTGGTTTCTGTTCTAATGCCCCCATTTCATTATTTGTCCTACAGTATGCATTCAACCATTTGTTTCAGACACTTTGTCTCCATCACCTCTAGCTTTCTTATCTGCTCAAAAATAGAAGTCAGTCCCAGCATCTTAACACAAGTACCCTCAAATCACCCCATACATGGTACATGACATGTCCAAAGTCTACTTCAAATCTTGGATACATTCATAGCAACGTAGTATCAATGTAAGTGGTACAGCAGGTAGCCTTTGGTGCAGAAAAGTATTTTATTCCTACACCAGTTAGATCAATAATTGCCACTGCAATGCAGCATATGAGGGGTGTTAGGAGTGCATCACCCTTTGAATGAGACGTTAAACCAAGGTCTTACCTGCGATGGTGGTGGCTCAGGTGGATATAAAAGATCCCATGGCACCTGTCAGAAAGAGCAGGAAAAGTTCCTGATACCCTGACCAAATTTCCCCAAGTAGTGTAAACACCACCTCTGGATTCCCCTGTAAAAAGTAGGACTAATCTGGTCAACAAAGGATAAATAAAATAAAAGGAAATTCCAGTCTTTCATACACACTGCTATGCTTTCAAGAAAAATAATTATTTTCCTTATATTTCTCTAATTCCTTTTGGTACAGTTCAAGGGATTGGGTAAATTAAGAATTTGACTTTATATACTATATTATAAATTACAACAATATAGTCATCCATTCCAGCATAACACCCTTGTACATCCACTGTGACATCGTCTAATGTCAGACAGTACTGCTTACAAATCAGTAACATCACTTCCTCTGTACCTTGCACCATGAAAAGTACAAGTTAGCCCACAGGATCAATAGTCCCTTAACACTGCAGCATATCCTTGCTTCCCTAAATTTGTCTCTCGCAGGGCTATAACAAAACACACAAATGTCCTTAAATAGCCCAATGCTGTAAACCTTTTACATGAATTATCAATTCATTTACTTTAAGACACAAACCCACAGCCGAATCATGGTAAAATGGGTCCCCTAGCAGGGTAATACATCCGGGCCGCCAGAGCATCCCCTCCTGCAGCAACCACCTACACCCCCTGCAACAGCCATTCCAATGTTCCATTACTTGGCTGTTTCTCCTCAGTTACCATAAACACTGTTCAAACCTGTCAGTGTGCATACTGCTTTCTTATTTACTTCTGCAATGATTACAGATATTGAAATAGAATAGTACAACGCTGATAGCCATTTGCTAAACAAACAATACAGTCTCACAAGGAAAATACTTAGCATGGGCAGTATACTTCCCTGCCCTTGAAACTCACATTCATTAAAACAGCATTAAAACCCACATTCAAAGAAAATGCATCTGGCCTGTGGAGGATTGTTTACTTTTGGGCTGTTTTCAATTCATAGGCTCCTTGCACACATTTTCAGGGCCAGGCATATATGTATGTGTTTTTTTGATTCACATTCCTGACTGTATTAAATCATATTCCTTATATAATACAGCACCACTTGTTAGAGTTTTTTTTTTTAATTTGTAGTTTTGAGCATTCTTCAAGTAAGCAATAAAACAAAATGTATAAACCAATAATGACAAAACTACCAATTTCAGAAAACGTCAACCATAAAAGGCCACTCAAACTTATGTCATTACAATCCATCAATAGCTGCCAATAAGCACAATCTCTGGAGACATAAAAGTCATGCAAATAATTCCATATTAAAGAGATCGGTAACTAATGAAGTTGCTACTGGCAAACAGGTTTACATTTCAGTGTTTCATCTACAAATTCAGTGCTTGCTGCCCTTGCAGAATTAATTGCCTATTTTACAATCAAAAAAATGGTTAAGCTGATAATATTGCAATAGGGAATGACTGACAAAAGGTTCATAATTATTAGACATCTCATACAAAGTGTGTAGAACCACTATCCCACCTTAAAATACACCAAATAATCAGCAATCGAAAGGACACTGCAACATCAGCACTCCATTTATATGGTGTGGGAGTAGAATCCGCAGCCTTCTGCTCCAAAGGGAATTATGCTACTAACAGTGCTTTCAAATTCTACAGTACAAATAATGACTCCCATTTGTTAAACAAAACAGTTAGTTGCACTACTGAAAACAGACTTGGCATGAGCAACACTAAACTTATCTTCCTTTGAAACACACAATTCCATGAAAATGAACTGAAACTTATAATCCCTTGAAAATGCACTGAAAAAAAACTCACAATTCCTTCAGCAGTCTGGTAGTTGGTGTAGAGGATTTAGGCTCTTGTCTCTTGTAACCAAGTTACAGGATCAAGCCTGATTAAGTCGATTGACTAACATGCCCCCCCCCCCCAGACTAGGGCAGTACATACCAAACCTTCATATTTCTCAACCTCTTAGTATAAGAAATCTAGACAAAGCCTAAAATAATGGGGGGCAGACAAAGACCCAAAAATAGGGACAGATTTTAAATATTGTTCATACAGACTTAAAAAGTTGCTAGAATAACAGCATTTGTTTTAGCATGCATTTTCTGAAAGAAATGTCTGAAACTGAAATATATGGCGTTATTTCAATCAGTGACTTGCCAGAAAACCACAATTTTATGAAGAATAAGCCAAAAATATAAGGCATAAATCTGGACAGTTGAGAGGTACGCATACCTCTCGACCTCTCAGAGCAAGACATCTGGACAAAGTCTAAAATAATGTGGATATCATGGCCCAAAATTAGGGATAGATTTTAAATATTGCTCTTTTTAACTTAGAAAATTGCTTGAATAACAGGATTTGTGTTTGCATGCATTTTACAACACACACGCACACACACACACACACACACACACACACACACACACACACACAGACACACAGACACACAGACACACACACACACACACACACACACACACACACACACACACACACACACACACACACACAGTGTCAGTGGCACAACAGGTAGCACACTTTCCTTTAGTGCAGAAGGCTGTGGGTTCTATTCCCACACCAACTAGCTCAACTGCTGACATCGCAGGGTAAGAGGGTTGCTGCACTCATGAGTATGCCATCTGTAGGATGTGATGTTGAGGTCCTATTTGTCGGAGTTGGTGGTATCTCAGGAGGTAGTATTAGGGCTAACAGGCATTAATGAGGTAGAGCAATGGCCCTACCCCTACATCTTACCTTAGAAAAACCCTTTCCATAGCTGTCCTGTTATACAAGGCACAAACTTAAACAACACTGTATCTATCCTATTATATAACCCTTACTCTAACCCTAAGCCATACACACCTGATTGTTTCATGACACTAAATCGTTTTCCCTTACCTAAACCATCCATCCTCAACCCTTTTTCCCATTTTTTTACATGGGGTTAGGGTGTCACTCAACAGTGACAGTCATCTTGAGTGAGGTTTTAAACTGCCGGGTGGCTAGCCCTACCATGGTAGTTCATTCGTACCACTCACTCGCGCATACACACACTCACACCTATGGTCAAATTATAGAGTCCAGTCCATCTACTGCATGTCTTTGGAATGTGGTTGGAAACCGCACCACCTGGAGGAAACCCACACAACTGCAGGGTAGACATGCAGACTTGGCACAGAAGGCACCTCAGCTGAGAATCAAACTGGAGATCCACTTGCTGTGAGGCCAAAAAAAAGAAAGAAAGGAAAAAAATGCAATCACTTAAGAAAAGATAAATACAAGAGCAAAAGATAATCTGCTTTAGTTCAGAATCATAGTGCCATTCTTACTAAAATACTACAAGTTACATTATTCACATTTTCACATACTTTATACCTTACTTGCATAATATGCTGCAACATTATTTTTTTTTTGCTTCCATTTAATCATCTTAAATGTTAAAGAATCAATGAAAATCTTGTTAAAATGTTTAAGAATCTGGAAACATGCATGCAGAAGATATGAAGATGTTAAGACCCAAAAATAAGAAAATAAAAATGTCACGTCACTGACAAGTCAATGAGCCAATAAAGACAAACGCTACCAGAATCTAGCCAGTCCCTCAGTTCCACCCTATTCTAAAGAATGTCACAAATTTGCAGATAATGTCACCATTGTCATAATCTATCAAAATAAACAGGCAACTAAATGAAGCAGGACACCAATAAAAATGGCTTACAAAGCAACTCATTACCAAGTTATTAAGGCTTTCTTAATCCATGTAGCCTCTGCATTCTCCTCAAAATAAAACAAAACTGATGAATATTTTGACACATTCTTTTTATTTCAAAATATAACATACTAGGAAAATTGTATAAAAGGAATAATACATGATAGGGATAGTCATCATAGTAAGATTTAGAAATGCTTAGCATGAATTTGGTGCTGGGGATGAAACCTAGCTAAGACAGGACATAAACCCGACCCTAACATATATCCTTGTTTCATATAATGTGCAAATCTAAAAGAACATTTGGGTTTTCTTTTTTTCTATTGACTGGTCTAGCCTTTGTGCCCAAATTCCCTCATTATGGTTCCAAGTTTCTTCCTGTTGCCCTGCAGATTCCTGGCAGCATTTGCTGGATTTGGATCCCTCCAGTCAACTAAAAGGCGATGGTCATCGAACATACAACGCACTTTCTCAGAGGAAAGTCCGCATTTAAATTCCGCAAGCAAATACCGAAATACGGAAAGCTTTTTCTTATTTTCTGGCTTCAGGTTATGTGATTTAACAAAATGGGGGAGTTGTCAAAAAGTTCACTAGACTCAAAGGGGGTCAAGCCTGAGAGTGCACATTCCAACTGCTTTTCTCCACCCTCCCCCTTTGTTCTTTGACACTCAATATCCTTATTAGGGCAGGGATTGCCACGGCAACCATATAGCTGAAACAGAGGAGTCGAAGCATTGAATCTAAGTAGTATGTGATAGTTTAATTCCTTAAAAGTTAGTGTTCACGTTTTACAGCCTTTTTTCATTATTAATTTTTACAATAACCCACTAAATTACTACTCAGGCATTTCATCCCATAATACTATCGCAAAGTCTGAGACAAGTCTTGCCTATGAGGCATACTACCTTCTTGGAAAACATATGTGCACACAAACTGTAAAACAAGAGATTCTAAGTAAAAATGTAATCACTCAGATTGCAAGGTCCAAACAGTTGCAGATGGACTGAAATGCCCAAAGTCTATCTTGGGATGACGGGTATTCAGAGCATGTTCAAACTTTTATCCACTTGTAATGCTGTTTCAGTTAGTACGCCAAATGCGGCAGTCTCAACTGTACCATTTCTTTGGCGCCATGTTGGTACTTCAATAAAATAAAATAAAAATAAAATAATTAGCAAATTACCTTACTGTAGAGCAGATTCAAAGTTGTTTGTCCTGGTATTTTTATTTTAAAATTAGACTAGCTACACTGTCTTCTGTCTGACAGAATTAAGTTAACTAAACTAACTGTGATATAACAGCATTCACAAACGCGCCTAAATTACAACGGAGATGCAGTTGGAGGAGGATTGTTATAAAAAAAAAAAAATCATCTGACTACAACCTCCAATCGCATCTCCGTTGTGCATTAGATGCATTTCGTGACAGGACTATGAGGAAAAGATGCACCCACCTGCTTTCCCAAAAAAAAAAAAAAAAAACAAGTTTAAAAAGGGGTCGGCACGTGCCCCTGCACCTATGCCTAAATACGCCACTGATAAACCACTCCCATGCCTGATAAAAAGTATATATATATTTAGAAAGCTTGTGAGGAAATTATTACTCTATTTTTGTTTTACTTGGATCGCTTGTCTGTGTACTTAATAAAGGATTTTCGACTGGAAACAGACTGCCTGCCTTGCTTGGATTACTTTTGAATACTTGGTAATGCTGTACAATTATATATTTTCTATTATTATTTTTTGTTTTGTTTTGTTTTGACTTAAGACGAGTTTAAGTTCGCTACTTCTACTGCTATTGTCTGATCTGATTAATATACAGTGATTAACTAGAAATATATGAACTGAAAATCTTCCACACAGAGAAGTTTCTTACACTGAATTATTTATTTACCTTTCCTTTCTACACTGCTGTTGATATCCTGAATTATTTGCCTTTCCGTGTGTTTATATTGAAAAAAGTGCATTTTGCCTCACATTATCTGTTTTATTTGATCTAGCTAGCTTTTGGATAAAATAGTGTATTTTTACACTCCAGCAAACAATTGTTTTTACACAAAAGAGGTCAGTGGATTTTCCATCTAATACACTGGGAGGTAGCCTGGTCTGTTGAGGGTGAGGAAACACTTGAGATTTCTGAATGCAGTTTTATTGGCTGGGGAACTTATCTTGTTTTTTAGTGCCTTTATAAATTCTGTACAATTGAGTGGCTCTTGGTTTATTAATTCAAAGCAAAGTACTTTTATTTTTTTAACTGTTTTTATTAAATTTTCATAAAATATAATCACTACAAAATTTGTAATCAGAAATGTACATACATATTTATTAAAAGTAAGAAAACACTAATCTTATAAATGCAGAAACAAAGAAAACAACTATTGACAAGATAACCACACTTTTATAAGCTGTTTAAAATACACTGCTATATCTATGGCTTTAAGTCTGTCTGTGGTATCATTTCACTCCGGACCTTCTTCACCGTACTTTTGCATAGGGAGGACTGGGATTGTTCAGCTGGTGGCAGTAGGTGTTTACCTGGTCTATCTGAGCGGGAAAACACACAAAAGGGCTCTTAAGTATTTTTTTTTTGCACTTCTCTGCACTTGATTTCCACTGTTCTGATACATAGATAGCATAGACTAGATTCAGACTTGCTGCATATAGCCGGTAATTAATACACTTAAGTACTAAACCAGCCATCTTACATTAAGAAGGGTTCCCTAGTACCTCTGTGGTAGAACCGTGTGGATCCAGCATTGTCTGAGCTGGAGATTGCTGGAGAAAGGTTCATTGTATGCTTTCCTATTGGTAGATTAACTTAAAAGTGTCTTAATGTTGCCAGTATTTAAGCCTCGCGTTTACACGTTGCAGTGCACCATACAACAGGAGTTAGGGGTGCCCTGCATAGACACAAACATCTTGAAACTCAATGTTTCCATAGACATATGTCAGTTGAATGCTCCCAAGCTTCCCTACTGTACTACAGGTGCACTGAGTAGCACTGTCACACTTATTATCCATAGCCTTCAACAGACAAGCACCTTTGTTAGTCATAGCAAAAAAATGGTCAAACTAGCCCAATCCTTTCTCTAACAGTACATGTGGTAAAAACCTACTATAATAGATGGGCAGTTTCCCATCATTCCACCAGCCAGCCTGATTGACATGGGCATCCTGAGGCAATGTAGTAATTGCCTTATGTATGCTGACAACCAAATACTCCTAAAACAAATACCCTATGTGAGATATGTAATTACACTGCAAAACTAGAATCAGTTCTCTCATGTAACATCAAACAGATTGTCAGCACATAAACTTCACCTCTCACAAAATGAGGTCACTACACATAAATGTTTATATACAGAGGTACTTATTAGAAGCCTACCAAAAGATCAGAAACTTTCCAAATGCAAACCAGTTGCATACAGTGTTATGCAAATAGAAACCACAATACATAAAAACACATACACCAGTACCTCAGCAAATGTCTTGGTCATAGGTGACTCCATAGTGAGACACACAGATGTCCCTCTCACCAGGCTGGACAAAGGGGTCACATTCAGCTGCCTGTGAGCTGCCAGTTTACATCAAATTCCACTTGCACTCAAGTCACTCAACAAGTACCATTATGACTCTGTAATAGTCCATGTTGGGATGAATGACCTTGAGACGTACCTCTATGGACTATATGAAGAGAGACATGACTGAACTCTCAGATTATGTGTACCAGGTAGATATGACTCTAGCTCTAAGCAGCATTCTACCTTCACCCAGGATGATGCCACAAAATAAACAAAAAATGATTGACTTCAACACTTGGCTTAGCTTGTGGTGTCAGTCCAGGGTGATCCAGTATTTGTCATCCTGGGAAGACATGGCCGACAGGCCATGCTGTTTTGCCAGACATGGTCTGCACCTGTCTCCTTTAGGCTTTTGGTTACTGGCAAAGGCACCTGCCTCCCCATAGTGCCTTTTGTAGTCAATGTCAAAACAACAAAATTTCCGATGTAACAAAATCCACTTGAGACAAACTCAAGGTTCTTCTGCTTAATGCTAGAAGTCTAAACATGAAACTACACTCCTGGAAGCACTCCTTGCTTTGGAAGATGCTGATGTCTGTGCTGTCACTGAGACATGGTTCAAGGCCGCCAAGAGCACCCCGGCTATGCAAGGCTACAATGCCTTCCACACATACAGACCTCAAAATGGGCATGAAAGAACCAAAGGTGGAGGTGTAAAAATCTAAATTAATGCCAACTACACCTCAAAACTGGTCAAACAGTACCACTCTCTCGAACCATTCCATGTCCAATTAAGTATAGGCAAAATACCCTACCACATCACTGCCAGCTATAGGTCCCCCACCATGAACGAAGAAAAACACACTGCCTACCTGAACTTACTGGAATCACTTGCCATACAGCCCAACATCTTAATTATGGGAGATTTCAACTAACCCTCTACTGACTGGGTGACATACATGAGCACAAACATGCTCACCCAGAGGTTCCTGGACTTTGTCAATACAAATGCTCTGGAAGAGATAGTCTGCACCTCCACAAGGGGCTCAAATTCCTAGACACAGTACTTACCAACATGGGGCATCACTGCACTCGTCCCTGTGTGATGCCCTCCCTGGTAAGGTTGGACCATAAATCAATCTCGTTTGTAGTAACTATTGAACCTGTCATCACTACAGGAGCAAAAAAAAAACTAAAAAAAATTTCCAAAGCAAACTATAGCCTACTAAGCAAAGGGATAAAAAAAATGTATACCCCCTGAAATCACAGACAACAACAATTCCTATGCAGAGGTGTACACAAATGCCCTGTATAAACATTTAAGCAGCTGTATAGACTCAGGTTTGCCTGACCGGATTAAACCCAGGTCCTCCTGAAAAAATGTCACCCTGGTGGACCTCAAGTATAAACAGATTATATAACAAAAGGAAGGAAGTGATGTCTACGAATAAGATGGGACTGACTGAGCAGAAGAAGAATTCCTTCCACAGCTTAAACAAGCAAATGAGAAATCTTGATAATTATGAAGGTAAAATAGCGTCCATAGCTAAGGATAATCATAAGGCATTCTTTAACTAGATCCAAAATCAAAAAACAAATGCCCAGCTATGTGCCGAACTGGTAGTAGATGGTACCACTCATACTATACCAGAAAAAATGTCCAACCTATCTGACAGATTTGGTGCAAATGTCACCCCCCCCCCCTTGTCCCCACCAGCCATACCTCAGATCATACCTGACATCAGTCCTCTGCCTAGTATCTCTAGAGATCAGGGCATATCTGTGCTCTCCAAGACCAAAAACAAGGCCTCAATGGGACCAGATACAATCTCAGGTTGCTTATTAAGCAATCTAAAACAGGACCAAGTGGACCCACTTGATGTTCTCTTTAACCATAGCCTAAGACCTGGCTTTGTTCCTGCAGAGCTGAGAACAGCAACAGTAATCTCCTTGCTCAAAGGGGGGGGGGGGGTCATCAACCGATCCTGGGAATTACAGACCCATAAATATAACCAGCCTTATCTGCAAGGCCATGGAAAGAATCATCATGCCCTTATCAACAAGGACATAGGTGACCTTCAAACTTTAGACCCAACCCAGTTTGGCTTTGTTAAGGGGAGATCATGCTTTTTAAACCTAGTAGATTTCTTTGAGAAAGTCACCATTGTCCTAGATGAAGATAAAACAGTGCACACTGCCTATCTTGACCTAGTGAAGTCTTTTGGCACAATCCCCCACTCAGGTATCACTGAGAAGTGCTCTGAATGGAGAGATAAGTCAACAAGCAAAAGAGAGTAGCATTGCTGAAACTCAATTCAAACTCAAGTCTTAGTAAGTACCTTCATGAGGTGGACCCTGTTATTTATTTATTTTTTTTTTTTTTGACAAAATTTCACCATGACAACACTGATATATATACTGTATTTACATAGCATATATCATGGATAGAAGTGGGTTAAAAATAAAAAAGATAGCTGGGCACACAAGACCCGGTAAAAAAAAATGCCGAACCCTGATAGGCGCAGTGGTGCCAGGAATTGAAAAATGACAGTGCAGAATCCTCAAAACATGGAAACATTCCTACAATGGGGCTAGGCCAGGCCCAGGGGGAGGATGGCCCCCTGTTGTAGAAGGAAGTAACAGTCCACAATAAATCACAAAAACAGATAGGCCAAAGAAGAGCTATAAAGAAGATAGAGTGGACTATTGAGGATAAGAAATAAATTACGTATTGTTGCTATTATGCAAGAAGCCCATTATTTCCAGACAGAAGATGTAATAAAGATTAAGAGAGAAATTAGAGGAAAGAAAAATACTGCCACAAGAAAAACTGTCAGAAGCTTCAAACAAAAAAATTGTGTTTATGAATACAACAGATTTATGAAAAACATTATACACACCAAGAAATCTTGGTCTGTTTGGAAAAAGAGGCAACTGAGGAAGTGTGAAAACATAAAGAACAAAATCTAGAGACATTTGAAAGGTGTAAAAAAGGAAATATGGACATAGGGAAAAAAAGAGAGATGTGATCTGATGCAATATTTATGCAAAGGAGAAAGCCAAACTAACCAACACAAAAAGGCAGCCCCAAAGGTATTCAAAGAGAAATACAGGCAAAGACATCCAGATATGGAAAGTTTCACAATAAGAAGATAAGACCACAAAGAGGGAATGTAGAATAGAAGATTAGTAAACTAGACATTAAAAAAAAACAGAAGCTGAAGTTATGGAACACTTGTGAAGTGAAGGATTTAGTGTAGAAAGTTTTACACAGGTTACATCACAGCATGATGGAACGAGTTCCCAAAGTAAAGAAAAACAGGAGGATCAAGAGACATCTGAAGATGAAATACAGACATGGGAAAGAAAAAGAAGTTATGTCTTACCATAACGTTCCATCTGTGTTGTAGATCTTTGTTCATTCATTACAGTTAGGACCTCAGTTCCGTCCTCGGAACTGATACGGACGTTTCCCAGCTCGCGCAAGCCAAAAACTTTCAGCTAAGACCTACCCATAATGCCCCTTGCCTAGTTACTCCAGATTGAGTTTGCCCACCCTAGATAAAAGATGTAGTAATAGAAAAGATAGTTGGAGGCTCTGTCTGAGCAGATACCCTAACCAGGAGTTCCTAAAGTACACCAGGAGTCCAGGCAGGAGGAAGGAGGGTGGGAAGTAATGAATGAACAAAGATTTACAACACAGATGGAACGTTATGGTAAGACATAACTTCTTTATCTGATGTTGTAAATCTTTGTTCTTTCATTACAGTTAGGACTGAGTCCCCAGCTACTTGAGTCCTGGGTGGCCCTAAGGAAGGATATTCCTGAGCACCATAGAACCAAAAGATGCTCGTCCCCTGGAGGTCAAATCCAAATTGTAATGAGATATAAAGGTATGAGGTCTTGCCCAAGTGGCTGCCGCACATATATAATCCATAGAGGTTCTGGAATGAAAAGCTACAGAAGTAGCCATAGATCTGGCAGAATGAGCCTTTATTCTGGAAGGTAAGGATAGCTTATTCTGTTGGCAGATAAAGGTAATGATGTTTCTAAGCCAAGAGGATAACATCACTTTGGAAACAGGTTTACCCAATCTGGGTCCTGCAAAGGCCACAAACAATTGATCTGTTTTCCTGAAAGATTTAGTCCTCTCCAAATAACAACGAAGCTGCTGATGCACCTCAAGGATATGCAAAAGGTACTCCCCTCTGTTGGTATGCCGAGGGAACAAAACCAGCAGATCAATAGATTGGTTAATGGAAAAGCCAGAAATGACCTTGGGCAAGAAAGAAGGGTCAGTACAAAGGGACACCCTATCCTTGTGGAAGATCAAGTAAAGACTCTTGACACTCAAGGCCTGCAGCTCAGATACTCTTCTCGCTGAGGTTAAGTGCCACTAGAAGTATGGTTTTCCACGACAAAAATTTCAAATCACATGAAACAAAGGGTGCGAAGGGAGAACCTGTGAGAGACTGAAGCACCAGAGTCAAGTCTCAGGGTTCTAAGGGAGGTTTGACCGAAGGTTTAACATGTAATACTCCCTCCAAAAAGGTTTTGCATAGGCAGTGTGACATAATTGAAAAATTATCAAGACCATTATGAAAACTGGCGATAGCTGCTAAATGTACAGTGATCATTGAAGCTGAGGCTCCTGCATGTAAAAGAGTAGTCAGGTATTGTAGGATCTTTTGAATAGGCATAGAAAAAGGGTCTAAGTTCTGGTCTTTGGCCCAAATAGAGAACCTAGTCCATTTACTAGAATAAACTTTTCTAGTGGAAGGTTTGTGTGAGGCCATAAAAATTCCACAAACAGGAGATGGGATGTCAGGCAGCCTGGCAATTATTGGAAGTGGAGGAACCAAGCTGTGAGCTTGAGACTGTGCAAGTTCAGATGAATCAGTCCTTGAGGATGAGATAACAAGTCCTGGGAATGATCCAGAATCCACGGGCTGTGAATCAGATGAGGCCATAGAAACGGGAACCAGACTTGACGTAGCCAGTAGGGGGCAATGAGGATCACTTTGCTTCTCAACCTCTGAGCTTTCTGGAGAAATGTTGGGATGAAGGTAAATGGGGGAAAGGCATACAGGAGACCCGGGGGACAATCATGCGTTAGAGCATCCCTCGGTGGTTCCTCCTGAGGGGGGATCAGGGCAAAATAGCTTCTGCATTTGTAGTTTAGAGGGGAAGCAAACAGGTCGCAGCAAGGCTTGCCCCAGTGTTGGAAGATCCAATCTGCTGTTACAGGGTTGAGGGACCACTCATGAGGCATCAGGATATTCCTGCTCAGATTGTCCGCAATAAGGTTGGAACTCCCAGGAATGTGCGCTTCTATAAGAAAGCGGTTGGAAACTATCACCCAGTTCCAAATCCTTATGACTTCCCAACACAGGGGGTAAGACCTGCTTCCGCCTTGCTTGTTGATATACCAGACGACTAACATATTGTCTGACTAAATTGCAATGGTTCCCGCGGGAAGGGATGCATGGAACGCTTGCAATGCTAAGAGAACTGCCCTCAGTTCCAGGACATTTATATGCAAGTTGGCCTCCATGGGGGACCAGGTGCCTTGGACAGTCTTTCCCTGGAAATGCCCCCCCCCCCACCCTAACAGTGAAGCATCCATGGTCACTGTGGCCATGGGCTGGGAAGACAGAAAAGTCAACACCAAAGATTTGTTTGTGGCTTCATCCACCATAGCATTTCTTCCTTGCAACGGTTTGTAAGGCATATCATGTGGTTGAGTGGGTGAGTCAGCAACGACCATTGTGTAGAAAGAAGCCACTGAGGATTCTCATGTGCAGTCTCACCAGTGGCACTAATGCAATGGCAGCTGCCATGGAGCCCAAGAGTTGCAGTACAAGACATGCTGGTACATAGGTCTGAGGAAGAAGGTCTTGGATTTGGTGTCTTATTTTCAAAAACCTTTGAGGGGGGAGAGAAGCTTGACAGGATGTTGTGTCGAAGACTGCTCCAATAAATTCCAGTGTCTTCATTGGGGACATTTAAGATTTGTCTTTGTAGATTGTAATCCCCAAGCAAAGAGTGATAGCTTGAGTGTAAGAGAGGCTGCGGACTAGAAGATTCCTGGTCGGAGCGGTAAGGAGCCAATCGTCTAGACAGGGAAACACCTGGAATCTTTGTAGTCGAAGATGAGCTACCACAACTGCCATACATTTGGTGAACACTCGGGGGTGCTGTCGAGAGACCAAATGGCAGTGCCCTGAACTGGTAGTGATTGGCTCCCAGCCAGAGGCAGAGAAACCTCCGGGAGCGGTGATCCATCTTTATGTGGTAGTACGCGTCCTGGAGGTCTATAGAGCACATCCAGTTATCCCTCCCTAGAAAGGAAAAAATGGACTGTATTGTGACCATCTAGAATTTTTGAGGTTTGATAAATTTGTACAATAGGCTGAGATCCAGGATTGGTCTCCAGCCCCTGTCATTTTTGGCACTTAATAAAGGACCTTGAGTAAAACTCAGATCCTGTCTGGTCTGGTGGGACTGGTTGGATGACTCTTTTCCTTAGCAGCGTTTCTATCTCTAAGGCTGCTAATTCCCTCTGATTGGGTGGTACATCGGGGATTCATTTGAAGGGTCTGGGAGTTAAGTTGAAAGGTATTTGGTAGCCTCTGGATATTATTCTCTGCACCAAACATCAGTAGTAATAATATGTCAGGCTGGTAGATGCACAGAAAAACGACCCCCGACAGCTTCCAGAGGGAAGCAATCGAGCCGCTGCTCAAGAGCACTGGTAGGGTCTGCTGGAGAAGAATCTCTAGTGCCCTGGTTACATGGACCCCCTCTACCCCGAAAGGGACATCTTCCATACGAGTTGCCCCCTCTGCCCCGGGGGGATTGTTCACCATGAGTGTCATGAATAGGTCCTTGGGATTTCTTGAACCACATTTTTCCTCCCTTCTGGCTCCTGGAGTAGCACCTGTGGGGGTTGGAAAGGCATATGCCCACAGCAGACAAGGTCTTTCCATCTTTCTCACTACATGTGAGTGTGCCTCCTACTTTGGGTCCAAAAAGTGCAGATTTGTCGATAAGTGCATTGACGAAGGAAGATTTAAAGGGGTCTGCAAAGTCACACAACTGCATCCTAGCATTATGTCTCATGACAACACCTGATGCGGCAGCTCGAGCTGCCCCCTCGGTGGAGTGAGATATCAAACGCATCGAGGAGTTCGAGATGGATTCAAGGGTAGCTAGCTGCGAGGCGACAGTATCACGCAGCTCATCAGACAGTACCCCACCAAAGAGGAAGACATTTTGGAAATTAGGTCTCTTTGGATACGAGTAAAGTATGCCAGATAGTTCAGCGACTGAATGGCGAATGTCACTGAAGCATAGGTCCGTTTCCCTAGTCTGTCCATGGTACAGGACTCTTTGTTTGGAAGATGGACAGTGGAACTATCTTCTGCCATTTCCCTCTTGGTGACCGCTGCTACAACCATAGAATCAACTGATAACTGCTAGGACCAGTGGGGTTGGTCTTCGGGTGTAAATAAAATTTCTATCTGGCCTCTGAGGGACAGATTCTACATTGTCCGGGGCCTTCCAGGCATGCTGCACAATGAGTTTAACAAGGTCATCTGCCGGTGGGGTTACCCAGGAAGGGTTATAGGACTTCCAGTCTCCCCGCTGCTTGAGGATTTTGAGAATGTCTCCAAATGAAATGTCATCTGGGGGAGACCATGGGGACCCTTCCCCCTCATCACAATCAGTGTCTTCAGTAATAGATTCCTCCAGTGAATCAAGGTGCTTCCTCTTGCACCATTTCTTCCAGGGTGGCTCCCCAGTGGGATCTTCTGAGGATGACTATGGAGAAGGGGTTCCCTTCAGAGAGGGTTCTTGTGACTCCCATGCCCAGGGTCCTGAAACAGAGGGTTGGGAGAGGAGCAAGAGAACTGGAAGCCATCGGAGCTGTGGACATAGACGGCACCAGCGAGAAAATAGGCACCAGGCTAGATACCAAGGTATGGACGGTCCAAGCATTACTTCGGGAGAGCAACGGTTCCACTGGAGCCGATGCAGCAAGTGTGGACGATGCTGACAGGGAAAACATTGCTGTTGGAACCAAGACAGTATGCACTGGAGGTATCTTGTCCTTGGCAGGTATTCGAGTTTTGGAGCCGATGGAGCCGAATAAACTGTTGGCACCATGGCTGGGGATAGTGCCAAAGCAGGTACAGTCATCGGAGCTCATGTCAGATCCAAGGACGGCACCGAAGTCAGTGGTGCCGAGGTTGGAGCCGAAATAGGGATGAATATCATGGATGGCACCGAGGGAGAAGACACAAAGCCTGATGCCGAAGAGGTCTGCGCTGAGGAAGCATGGAGCCGACTTGGTTCCATAACTGACGTAGATGCAGGAACCGAGTGACTCCGTTTGTCCTTATGTTTTTTGGTCTTTGGAGGGGGGAGACCTCTGACCCAGACAGAGCCTCTAAAAAGGGTGCCTTGAGTAATCTGTTTTTCCTTATGTTTTTTGGTCTTTGGATGGGGTGAGACCTCCAACCGAGATAGAGCCTCCAAAAAAGGTGTCTTGAGTAATCCATTTGTCCTTATGTTTTTTTTGGTCTTTGGAGGGGGTGAGACCTCAGACCCAGATAGAGCCTCCAAAAAAAAAAGATGCTTTGAGTAATCTATTTTTCCTTATGTTTTATGGTATTTGGAGGGGGTGAGACCTCCGACCCAGATAGAGCCTTGAAAAAGGTTCCTTGAGTAAACCTTTTAAGATAAGTTTATTATTACATTCTGCTAGTGTACAATTACTACAACTAGCACAAAATTCACAGTCAGCTCTAATATGATCCATGCCCAATCAGCAGACACAATGAACATGTGTATCTGAGTTAGGCATCTTACATCCACACTTGTCACAATGTTTAAATCCCAACTTAGCTTTGTCTGACATAGTAAGGCAACAAGTCTATCCTAGAGAAAAAATAAGGGAAAAAAATACCAGTGATGTTATTTTAAAAAATACCACTAGTAGAAAGGAAAGGCCTGTCAAAGATAGGAGAGAGGGACATTACCAATAAAGGTAAAAAAATAAATTACCAAGGAAAAGGGAAGGAAATAGACTTAGGTTATAGGTGACAGTAAGAAAAGGCTAACTTGACTAAAAATTAAATAATTTTGAAGAGAAACTGTCTTAAAATTAACACTTTTCTGCTTAGCTTTAAGAGAGATGGCCAGCACGTCTGACTAGGAACATGGCAAATGAGATCTGGAGCAACTAGGAGAGGGGCATTATGGGTAGGTCTTAGCTGAGAGTTTTTGGCTTGCGCGAGCTGGGAAAAGGCTGTATCAGTTCCGAGGATGGAACCGAGGTCCTAACTGTAGTGAAAGAACAAAGATTTACAACATCAGATAAAGAGATTTAATATGGTGTAATAGTTGTGTAAAGGAGAAAGCAAAAATAATAAATAAAACAGCAGCACCAAAGATATTTGAAGAGAAACAGAAGCAAAGGCATCCAGACATGGAAAATTTTACAATACAAAAAAAAAAAATAAGGAAACAAAGAGGAAAAGTAGAAAAGATGATTAGTAATGGGGAAGTTAAAGAAATAGAAACTGCAGTTATGGATTACCGGCGAGGTGAAGGATTTAGTGTCGAAACTCTCAGAAAACATCACAGCAGGATAGACCAATGTATCCCCAAATTAAGGCAAAACCAGTAAAGCAGGAAACATCTGATCAGTTGCCATATGAAGATACTTTGGAGCCTTCCATAGGACACAAGTGCAAACATCCAGTCGGAGTTGAACAGCAAGTGGAAGAACAGAAAACTGTGACAATAGTGACAAAGCCAATGTTGTAGGTTGATAGGCCAGTGAGTTCCCATATGAAAGAGTAATGGATGACACAGAATGAAACTGAATAGAATGTGGCAAAGGAAGATGCTGTGGAGCTACCTATATAATGCCCACAGGAGATGGAGAACGAATAATATGCCCTCAGTTTAGAGAAAAATGACATAAGAGAAGAGTTGCTTGATTTAATAGAGATGGACATACAAATAAAGACCAGTGAAAGAAACAGATTACAGAAAGTCAATAAAACCCAAAAAGTTAGATGCTTGATAAAACAAATAAAATTAGTAATTAGGACTGTCCTAGACAGTTGACAGAATAGTAAACAGAAAGTAGAAAGTAGACAGAAGTATAAGGAGATGAGGCATACGGTGAAGAGAGAGGTGGCAAAGGATAAGGTGTATGGATATTTGTATTAAGGAGAGAGAAAAGGACCTTTACCAACTGGCTAGACAGGGGGACCGAGCTGGGAAAGATGTGCATCAGGTAAGGGTGACAAAGGATAACAAGGGAAAAGTACTCACAAGTGAGGTGAATGTGTTGAGCAGACGGAAGCAGTACTTTATGGGGCTGATGAATGACAAGAATGAGAGAGAGAAAAGGTTGGATGATGTGGGGATAGTGAATCAGGAAGTGCAACGGATTAGCAAGGAAGAAGTAGCTACAGCTATGAAGAGGATGAAGAATGGAAAGGCTGTTGGGCCAGATGACATACCTGTGGAAGCATGCAAGTGTTTAGAACAGATGACAATGGAATTTTTAACCAGATTGTTTAATGAAATCTTGGAAAGTGAGAGGATGCCCAAGGAGTGGAGAAGAAGTGTTTTGATACCGATTTTTAAGAATAAGGATGATGTGCACAGCTGTAGTAACTACAGAGGGATAAAACCGATCAGTCTCAGCATGAAGTTATGGGAAAAAGTAGAGGAAAATATATTAAGAAGGGAGGTGATGATTAGTAAGCATCAGTATTGTTTCATGCTGGGAAAGAGCACTCCAGATGCAATGTTTGCTTTGTGGGTGTTGATGGAGAAGTATAGAGAGGGTCAGAAGGAGTTGCATTGTGTCTTTGTGGACTTGGAGAATGCATAAGACAGGGTGCCTAGAGAAAAGTTGTGGTATTGTATGAGGAAGTCGGGAGTGGCAGAGAGGTATGTAAGTATGGTATAGGATATATACGGGGGTAGTGTGACAGTAGTGAGGTCTGCAGTAAGAGTGACGGATGCATTCAAGGTGGAGGTAGGATTACATCAAGGATCAGCTCTGAGCCCTTTCTTATTTGCAGTGGTGATGGACAGGTTGACAGACAAGATCAGACAGATGTCCTCATGGACTATGACGTTTGCGGATGACATTGTGATCTGTAGTGAGAGTAGAGAATAGGTTGAGGAGACCCTTAAGAGGTATAGGGATATGGTCTAGAGAGGAGAGGAATGAAGGTCAGCAGGATTAAGACAGAATATATGTTTGTGAATGACAGGGAGGATAGAGGAATGGTGAGGATGCAGGGAATAGAGTTGGCGAAGGTAGATGAGTTTAAATACTTGGGATAAACAGTTCAGAGTAATGGTGAGTGTGGACTAGAGGTGAAGAAGAGAGTGCAGGTAGGGTGGAGTGGGTGGAAAAAAGTGTCAGGAGTGATTGTGACAGACAGGTACCAGTAAGAGTGAAAGGGAAGGTCTACAAGAGGGTGGTGAGACCAGCTATGTTATATGGGTTGGAGACGGTGGCACTGACGAAAAGACAGGAGTCAGAGATGGAGGTGGCAGAGTTAAAGATGTTAAGATTTTCATTGGGTGTGTTGAGGATGGACAGGATTAGGTATCAGTAGATTAGAAAGTCAGCTCAGGTTGGATGGTTTGGAGGCAAAGCCAGAGAGGTGAGATTGGGTTGGTTTGGACATGCTGAGGAGGGATGCTGTGTATAATGGGAGAAGGATGTTAAGGATGGAGCTGCCAGGTAAATGAAAAGAGGAAGGCCTAAGATAAGGTTTATGGATGCGCCGAGAGAGGACATGCAGTTGGTTGGTGTGACACAGCAAGATGCAGAGGACAGGAAAAAAATGGAAAGAGATGATCCACCGTGGTGATCCCTAACAGGAACAGCTGAAAGAAGAAGAACAGTAATTATGACTGTCCACAGAAATTCATGCAGTATAACAGAAGTAAATAGGATACATTACTGTGCAGCTAAATTAATAATAGATAAAGTCTTACCACAAAAATACAGGGTAGTAGAGGAAAAGAAGGAGATTAATCGAATGCCATCAAAAAATTATCAAATAGAGAAAACTATAAAACAATTAAGACAAGAACTGCCCACTGTTAGAAGATTATAGAAGAGGGAACAGATCAACAAAAATACTCAGAAAGACAGACATGAAAAAAGCAATGCACAGTATTAGAACAGATCAGGATCTATCGTGCACTATCGCAAACAATAAACTAAAAATATCAGCACAGGCAGAAAAAATTAGAAGATATGCAGATAAATATAAAGGAAAAGTACAAAATAAACAATTCACTGATGACCCAAAAAAGTTTTGCAGAGAACTGGGAAACAAGGCAAAAGGAATCAAAACACCACCAAAAAGAATATGTACTTATATTTTCAAGAAATATTTATGAAAGCCCTGTGGAACATAACAAAAATGCTGCATGGATAGAAGTAAAAGAAAGAATAAGAAGTTCAAATGTACAGGATATGCAATGCGATGAAGTAACAGCCAGAAAGATTGAAACAAAGTTAAGAAAAGCTCCTAACTGGAAAACCCCAGGCCCAGATGCAGTACCTAACTTCTGGTTAACAGTATTAACATAGTTACATGAAGATTTATCAATGAGTAAGAACTATTTATATGCTCACCCTGAACAGACACCAGCCTGGCTAACAACAAGAAAAGCAATACTCCTACTTAAGAGTGGACCTGCAAGCTATCCTAAAAATTATAGGCCAATAACTTGCCTTCCGACGATGTATAAACTATACACTGGAATTGATGCGGACAGAGTTTATAGTCATTTAGAAGAAAAGTCAGTCATGGTAATAGAACAAAAAGGTAATAAAGTTGTATGGAATAAAGGATCAGCCTGACTAACAACAGAGTGAACTGCTACTATAAACCAATAGCTTTCCTTCCAATGACGGAGTCATATGGAACAAAGGATCATTTCTTGTTAAATAAAGTCACAGTGGAGAACTGTAAAAAGGAAAAGAATTTCAGTATGGCATGAATAGACTATAAAAAAAGCATTTGGCAATATCCCACATTCATGGATAAAAGAGTGTCTAAAAATGTATAAGATACACCCTACACTGATCGATTACATTACAGTGACCATGAAACAGTGGCAAACCGCTCTCCAGTTAAACCATGATAAAGGACAAATTATTATTCCAGGGATAAAAATTCAAAGCGGGATTTTCCAAGGTGGCTCTTTCTCACCGCTGCCATTTTGTCCTGCCCTTAACCCATTAAGCTGTATACTTAACAGATTAGGTTCTGGCATTAATTTGGCTCATAGAAACAACAAAGTGTAAAGATTTCTCATCTTCTTTTTATAGATGATTTAAACTGTATAGTTCATCAGATGAGTAACTGAAAGCACAACTGCTTTAATTTGGCTCATAGAAACAACAAAGTGTAAAGATTTCTCATCTTCTTTTTATAGATGATTTAAACTGTATAGTTCATCAGATGAATAACTGAAAGCACAACTGCAAGTGGAAAAACTTTTTCAGATGATATAAGAATGTAATTTGGTCTTGATAAATGTGCAAAAGCAGCCTTTAAAGCAGGACTGCTGCAACACCAAGAAAACATCAGTTTGGGACAGGAATGTGATATTAAAGAACTTGAGCAAGAGGGAGTGTTTAAATATTTGGGAATTGATGAAGGATCAACAATAGAACATGAACAAATGTGAATAAAACTCAGTAAGGAATATTTTAGAAGGCTTAAATTAATACTAAAAACAGCATTGACATCTAGGAGCAAAGTCCAACCAAAGTCCAAGTTATAAACCAATTTGCTCTTCCTGTCCTAACTTACAGTTTTGGAGTGACTGACTGTCCCAAAAGGTATTGGACAGTTTGGACAGGAAAACAAGAAGGATGCTTCATGCTCATCAAATGACTTACAAAAATCAGTGCATACCATACCAAGACTATATATTCCCTGTTTTGAAGGAGGTATGTGCCTCCTTGAAATTGATTACATGTACAGATCTACGATAGTGGGACTGCATAAATATCTGCTGACCTCATAAGACCCAAATGGCAGTGAAAGTTTTGAAACATGAGGAGATAAAGTCTTAAGACGACTTCTCTGCTTAGTTTAGCAGAAGTATATTGGCATCAAGCGGTAATGGGAATCAAACCGGAAGTAGATTAAAATCGGGTAGCAACTGAATATGCCAAAAAACAAAAGAAAGAATATAAGGTGAAGGATCAGATAAGAATGCAAGAAATGTGGAAAATGCATAAATAGAGCTGCAAGTATAGGAAACTCATGGAAAAAACCCACGTTGATCAGGATCGAATGCAGGAATGGTTAAGGAAAGGTGAATTTATACCAAAAGACGAAAGGTTAATATTGGCGGCTAAAGATAGTGGACCACATACATGTTGATTTACAAAGTCCATTGAACATGTTGAAGAAACAGACAAATGTAGGTTTTGTAAAACAGAATTGGAAACAGTTGCACATCTTTTTGCTGGTTGTGATATACTAGTGGCAGAAAGACTGTATACTGAAAGGCATAATAATGTAGCAAGATTGTTGCATTAGGGATTGTGCTAACATTATAATATTGAAGTAGCTGAAAAATACTGCACACATGAGCCACAAAGCATCATAGAAAATGTTGGTCTATATCATATGGGATCATCCATTATCAACAGTTCAAAAAACAGATGCAAGAAAACCAGATATAGTAGTCCATGAAAAGAAGACAGAAGTAGCATTGATTATTGAAATCGCTACACCCATTGACTACAGTTTCTTAAGTACAGAGAGACACAACGCCATAAAGTACCAGGATTTGCAGGCAGAAACGGCAATGGGGAAGAAAGATACTCGACAGTGAAGGAACAACGGGTATTATAAAAAAGAATGTACACTCATACTTAGCTATGTTACAGATACATGCAACTCTGAAGGAATTGCAGAAGGAGTCATTACTGGACACATTGTGGGTACTGTGAAGAGCAATTCTGGCCAACATCAAAGATTGAAACAATATTTAATTATAACTTCACATAGGAATAGGGTCCATTCCCGGCATGGTATTAGAAACCCAAAAGACTTGGAGAAATTAAAAAATTGGAGATTAAGCCTTACATCACTAGATGGGTAGCTAATTGGCTCACTGACAGAACACATACTGTCAAAGTTGGTGACTCCACCTCCACAAGGATCTGTGCTGTGCCCTTTATGGTTTGGAATTTATTTCTTGGAAGTCCAGGCTAAAGTAGAAGGCCTTTGGCTGACCAAGTTCGCTGATGATTGAAAACTGGGTGCACTGAGTGCCCCAAAAATGTTAACATATTATAGGAGGGGCTAACACAGACAAATTACTTGTGCCAAACCACGGTCTAAAACTAAATGAAAAAAGTGCATTATTATACCCTTTGGCAAAGTAGACTTCCCTGCTAATTACAATATTGACAGTAGCATCCCCCCCCCCCCAAGTTCAAACTCAGTGGTGTGAGATCTGGGAACACAGATAGATGGCAATCTGAACTTTGACCACCAAGTTTCCACAGTGGTAAGGAAAGCCTTCTATGTTGTGCATCTTGTAAGTAAGGGCATCACATCCAGGTGTAAGGCTGTTATAACTCCACTGTACTTGACCCTCATTAGACCATTAACAGAGTACAATGCTCCCTTGCATGTAGCTCACCAGGCACCTGCAACAGCTGGAGAGACCACAGAGGTTTCTCACCAAGAAAATACAGGGCCTCCAAACCATGACTTACATGGATAGACTGAAAGCCCTGTCACTGCGCTCTGTATTGTATAGGCTGCTGAAATGCAACTTGTGCCTGGCCTACAGGGCAGTCACTGACCCTGTCCTGATGGATATGCTACACATCCACATGTCAAATGGCACAAGAGTCATCTTAACTTAGCCTGTGACATTAACAGAACATGCTGAAGAGACAGATATACCTCCCAGAGATTGGCACTGCTCTGGAATAAACTTCCAGTTCATGTGAAGCACAACTCCTCAGTGACCCTATTCAAGTGCAACCTGGACAAATGGATGCAAGACTGCAAATTCATCCCAGGGGTGGCACCTATGTCACTCATGGACAGGGGTAGTCTGTATTTATCACAGACAAGCTCTGAATTACGTCCGTGTAAACAAAGTCAATTGAGGCAAGACGGAATTAATATGGCAAGGCGTGTAAGGGCTCTAGGGCCACTAACCTAGTAACATCCTATGAACCTAACTGGGCTTTGTATTAGAACCATGATTTTTGTGCAGGAATGGGCGGGACCTACATGACTGACAGGGCTTAGTGACAAGCCATGCAGATTATATACAGTGTCATGGTGAATATTTGTAACACAGGCTTCATGCTTTTTATGTTATCTTTAGAGTTACCACAGCTTTTAGTATACAATATGTAAAACAGAGATTAAATAAAGTTATCCTTATTTTCTATATTTGTAAGTGCACCGTCGAAACCACCGCATGTCCTGGGTGTCTGACTTGCTTTGTCACTTTGTACTTTGTCTTAACCACATTACTGTGTTGTATGGTAAGAAGTGGGTCAGAAGGGCAGTATGTACGCAGTACTCACAAGCATATTTCCCAATTGTCCCGAATTCCTCGTTTTTTACCGAGTTTTGGGGTCCAAATAATGGGGTGCCACGATTCCCAAGTGGCACCCCTTCATTTCCGTTTTTTTTCTTGATTTTTTTTATTTTTGCACTTTTTTTAAATTTTTCGCGCTTTATCTTACGTTATCGCATGCACGATGACGTCAGCTCACCAGGGCTACCAGCCTGTCCAAATTCAGCTTGCGGCACACATATTTCCGAGTTTCCCGCTGGTTCAAATGCTTTGCGAGCGAGAACGAGTCAGCCGGGAAGGATTTATTTAGAAGGGCTTCTCCGGCTATTTGATTTATTTAGTAGGCTCCAGCTGGAAAGGATTTGCCTGGCTATTTGATTTTCGGCTGGGAACAGATGAAGGCTCGAACGGATGTTTTGCTGCCCGAGGCAAGGATTTAAAGGCTCATCGCTCCTCGCACAGAAAGGATTTATCACTCAGTTCAGAAGTAAGCAAGCTGCAGGAAGGATTTATCACTCAGCTCAGAAGTAAGTTACAGGAAGGATTTATCGCTCAGCATTAACGTGAAACGGTGTGTGTGTGTACGTAGAAATATGGGTCTGGTAAAGTTGATCAAACTGTTTCGTCAGTAGCCTCCCTGCTTAAAATGTATGGTCAAAAGGTATGTGAGTTAGCCTAATGTGAAGTGGATTATCTTATATATATAGATAGGTATTTATATCTATATATTGATGTTTGTGTGGGTCTGGGAAAGTTGGTCATACTGTTTTGTCAGTAGCTTCCCTGCTTAAACTGTATGGTCAAAAGGTGTGTGTTAGCCTAATGTGAAATAGATGATCATACATATATATATATATATATATATATATATATATATATATATATATATATATATATATATATATATATATTTATTGATGTTTGTGTGTGTATTAAAGACAGAAAGCTGCACAGAGAATGTATACTTAGAAGCAGCTGTACAAAGAGCACTAGTGGTGGGATAACTTCCTGACTGAATCCCAGACAACCTGATATCAGCGTCTATGATTTTCAGCTAACTACCGGAGGTTTACTCTCTCTCACTGTCTCCCACTCTTGAACTGCAGCGTTACACCTGTTCTGTTTAATACATCAGTTTTATTATTGTATCAATGATTTACAACAGGTTTCATTCATCTCCTTTATGCAGTAATAAGGAAACGATGCTCGGAGTTACCTTTATAGTTGTGATTTGCATGTCTGGCTAAGCTCAGGCTGTGCATGCCCATTTTATAATGATTGTTGCTTTGTTAGTGGCTGCAGAGTAAAAAGATTAATTTGATTAATTTGTAAACTGGTGAAAGCATAGCCTTTTTTATAAATAGCATTATCCTCAGTTCCAGTACCCCTTCCTGCTTCTGGCTTACATCTCATACTGCCACATTGGTTTAACACATGACTTGTTGAAGTCCACATGCCAAGTCTGTTTTCATTGTGAGACAGTATTGCTTTATTTTGTAGATGCCTATTCATGTTTTTGCATTGTGCTATAAAATGCAAAAATCAAATCCAAATAATCATTGTAGAAGTAGAGCAGTATGCATGCACACAATAGTGTTTATGGTAAATGGGGCAAAACAGCCAGGTAATGGGACATTGGAATGGCTGCGGGGAATCTGGTGCCATATAGTTCTTCGGTTTGTGTTTGAAAGTTGATATCCCACAATTCCATCGGAGTGGGCGTGGTTACATAAGTATGCAAATTTGATGTTAATCAACGTACAGATTTGTACCTATTTTTCATGGTAGGGTTGCCACCTTTTCAAATGGACAAAGTGAGATATTTTTGGTACAAACATCAGATTTTACAGGTCGACACATACCCACACTCAGTACAAAGGTTAAAACTTAACTTTTTTGCCTAAATAAAAGCTTATTCATGTAGTATTTTAGGTGCTTATTCTGTTTCTTACAACATTTAGGTATTTTAGATACAGAATAACTGTTTTATGCAACTATTACTTAAAATATAAGAAATAATTTTGTCCTAAAATCTCAGGACATTTGCCATTTTTACAATTTTTTGTCAGGACACAACTGCCCAAAGAGGGACTGTCCCTCGCAACCCTATTTCATGGGCCTTGTCCAGATTTTTGATGTTTCCGGGTTAAGAGGTATGCTCACAAGTTCCCGTTTTGCACTCCGGACCCATAACCCATAACCCGTGGACCCCCCCCAAAGCTTTCTTTGGTATAATGTGCAGTAATTGCTTTTGCAGGGGGGCAAGTCCACCCTGCACCCCCACCTTTCTTTAAACATTTCTGGAGATAAAGCAACAAACAATATTCTAAGGCAGTGGGATAATAAAAACATACAATACATGCAATAAAAAAGACCTCCCAGAAAGGTCGCCACCCTCACCTTTACAAAACAGGAATTGTAAGTCTGTGTAATAGTTTTTATACCTGCAGCTTACTATGTGTTCGCACCCCTCCTCTTTAAAGAATTGCAAATTGGAAATCCTGGTACCAGCAAATAAGAGAGAAAAGGATTTATTTTGAAATAACAACGTTTAGCATACTCGTCTTTCTGAGAATGGGTTTGCCATGTTTATTCAAAGCACTCTTCAAAATAAACGACATGAGCAAAGTGCTGGGCGGGGTTTGGGCGGTCCTTGCTACTACACATCTGTTGGGGTAATGTTCCATTACAAAACCCTTAACTGTACGACATTATGAGGAACATTAATCTGAGTCCTTAAAAAGTTCATATTCCTTACGGAAATGTCCTGTCAAAAATTCAGTGTCAGTATCTTTTTAATTGCTATTCATAATAAATGAAATCATATACATTCGTCAAAAGAACATTTTGTAAGCATATTTTAACACCCATATGAGTGTTCCAAAGTTCCAACTGAAGTTGTTAGTAAGCTCCTCCACATTTTATCTATTTGTACCACATTATGAGAGGTAGAATTCACACTTTGGTGACAGAAGGTTGAGAGCTGTGATAACAGCAACATAGTATTTTCAAGGGCCAATTGCTCTAAGCAAAATAGCTGTTTTCACGCCCAGTTTATTGGAGTTAAAATAAGGAAATAACTCTAAAAGGAGACGCAACCATCAGATGTCATTGGCCGGAGAAACGCGATGCTAAGCTCGGACGGGGATGACATTTACTAAAATAAAGGCTTTGAATTGACATTTTTCTGTTAAAAAAATAGAAAAAAACAACCACCAGTGGGGAGTTCATCTATTCTTCACCAAGCTGAACTTGACTACAACCTCATTCAGTTTGTTCTTAACGAGCAGGAGAGAAACTTGAAATAGTTCGCACGTTTTTTGGGTCATTGTCCTACCCGTTCTGATGTTACAGGCAGTCTAGTGGCCAAATAGCAATTACGTAATATACTATTTTCTTCCCAATGGCTTTCAAGGGACCACCGTTTCATGTAGGAAATGGAGCTTCGGCATACTGCTTTACAATATTATATCCAACTGGTTAAGCAAAGAGGTAAAGGCAGAAAAGGATAAAAATGTTTGTATCCACAGACCCCCAAAACAGAAGAAAATAATCTTACCACCAAAGGCATGTACATGTCATCTGCAGCGAAGTTTGCGTGTGTGTTCTTCCGGCATCGATCGTCTTTTTACTCCGGGGTGTAATAGATTTTCTTAAACTGTTATAATGCATGCATACGACAGGTTCGGATTGATTTCGTCATTGTGTGTGTGTGTTGAGATGTCAGATAACGTAACAATTCTTACCACAGAATACCCAAACCTGCTTAGTAAACAAGTGTGAGCTGACTGATAAATACAATGGCAAGAACAATTGACTATTAACAAACAATAAAATATGGTTTAACAAAATACGTTGTTGAATTGTCTCGAATCTCTTGCGAGTCTAAGAAGTACAGTAATGGATGTCAATCTGTAGCATAGCACAGCCTGCCCACATTTCACTACAAACTTATAGATGATGCAACTGAAAGCAATATCTTCTTCTTTCGGCTTTTCCCGGTTAGGGGTCGCCACAGCGTATCACCTGTGATGCAACTGAAAGCAATAATCTAAAACAGGAATGATATAGTTTGATACTAATACACGCACAAATGTTTAGGGCAAATCAGCGTAGCAAACACTACTTCCGATACATATTATTTATTTATTTTATTTTACTTAAGTTTGTTTACTGGGGTGGGTTTCTTAGGATGAGGCTGTATATTAAATAGGAGCTGTCTGATTTTGTTTATTACTTAATCGGAGCACACATCTGTATAAGGAACGTGTCTCGTGTTAAAAAAAGTGAAATGTTTCTCGCAGTTCCACACCAAAGGGTTTGCCTTACAGTGTTAATGTTTTTTAACCAATATCTGTAGTAAATCTATAATAAATATTCATGCGGGCTTGGGCTGGATGCGTGTTCGGGGCGGGATTTGCTACTGCGTATCCTGCGAGGTACTACACTTGGAAATTACCGTACACTAATCACAGTAGACCGTTTGCAGGCACAGTTTGTGTAAATATTAAGTAGTGTTATGTAGGTAAGTCATGCTTCTGACGGATGTTTGGAAAAAAAAATGTTTTCTGCAAAGTGCAAAAAGCATACCAGGTTACATTCATAGACTTTACTTGAATGTGTTTATCCTTATTTTTTATTTGTGGTTTTCCTCAAACTGCTCTACAACTGTCAGGTTACATTCATAGACTTTACTTGAATGTGTTTATCCTTATTTTTTATTTGCGGTTTTCCTCAAACTGCTGTACAACTGTCTGTATCCGAACGATTACTTCAACAAGAAACTGACCACTTTTTATTGTTTTTTTAATCGTATTTTGATCTTCATTACACTCGCCAAGTGTCTAGTATCATTTTGCAATATTCCAAAACGGCCTGGATGGGGGCTGCCCTACTGATTTAATTTTGTTTTTCATTCTTCTTTCTGGTTCCCACAGTCCTCATTATGTTTGTCTGGTGTCACTCTCCTAGATGCAGTAAATCAAGTTGCGTCTTTGTAGCTTTACTTATGTCAGTGTTGTGATTTTACCGGCTTCTTTGTCTGCGGAAATTACACAATTGTTTTTGTTACTGAATTATCCTGCTGAATACTAACTGTAAGCAGTTAAAGCATGTTCAAAAGTCTTCCATGGTTCATTTATATCCTTTTCCGGGCAAAGCAATTTTACATCTTTTTTAGGTATTCAGAGCTGTAGTATTGGCAAGTTTAGACACTACCACCCCCTTCACTATCTTAATTAGGTGTCAGGTAAAGAGGGCCTGGCTTAACATGTATGTCCATATGTACAGGTAAACTGTTCAGGCTTAGGGTGCTTTTCTCTGATTTTAGGTATATATTATTTTTAAGGTAGGATAAAATACAGCTGCCAGTGCCACAGAACCCTTATAAAAAACAGCCGTGGCTGGGATGCACTATTGGGGGACATGGGTTTTGTACTCTGTCCCCACCACAGTCTAGATAACCAGTCAAGAGAGCATTTGGGAAGCACTGGGTGGGATGATAATAAGCAGAAGCCTGGAATCTGAATAATGAACTGGATGTCAGTGGAAATATCAGAGGGGTTTGTTGAGGTGTGTAGTTAGGGTGCAGCTCACTCAAGATACTAGACTTGATCATAGCCAATAGGCCAACAAATGATAGGCTGAATTGTAGTAGATAATTATTTTTCATGACAGGCAATGTTATGATACTTTGCAAGACTAATATGTATTTGTGTAAAGTATGTTGGAATGTGTTTCTCTGACTGGCCCTTGTGTGTTTCTGTGAAACAGAGTTGAAAAATATTTTATTTTATTGCAGTTGGACACTTGAGCGGTACGCAATCAACAAAGTCTGTCAGCTAGCACAGAAGACTAAAGTTCCGAGCTGTTAATAGTGTGGTATTTCAAACAGATTACTAAAGCTTCAAGCTATAAATGAGCTGCTTCATGTACCTAGGGACAGGGTACAGGATTTGATCCCTTCCCCCTTCATTTGCCATACTTAACTGTGGCCATTATTTTCTATCACAGTCAGACATCTGGGGTATATACAGTTAAGAAAATGGCTATAACCACTGGGAGGGGTTGTCCATGGATGAAAGTAATTGACCCTTTTGTAATTTGCTTAGCTGAGCAGTCATTAATCTGGTTTTGCATGACTAGTATACATTTGTATGAAGTAAGCTGGAATGCTTTACTGTGTGTGTGTGTGAAACAAATTTGAAATTTAATAACTAACCATTATCCAGAAACCTAATACCAGAGATACATCATCTCTTCAAATTAGTGAAATCAAACAACTGACAAAGCAAATCCTTATGCAGTGTCCATGATGCAAAGCAAAGGAATATAATCCCACCATACATCAGAAACAAACCTAAACAAAATATTTCACTAGAGCATTTAAAAAGTTATCCTCCACCAGCTGTGTGTGCACTTGTACTCGATCTCCCACCTAACTATATCAATCACAACTCTAACTTACTCGATCTCCCACCTAACTATATCAATCACAACTCTAACTTACTCCAGAACTCTAGGTTCCTAACCTCCTACCCCTCCCACTTAACTTTTTTTTTTTTTTTTACTCTGCTTGCTCTTTTTTCACTTGTCAAATAACCTCAACTCTCCTTTCATCCACTTCTCACACTAAGTTAACAAAAAACTTTCTTTTCTTATTCCATTTGAAGATTCCTTCACCTCCTTTTAATCTGTTACACCACAGATCCCTTAACTCCATTGTCATTTCATAGGCTCATAGGTGTACTCTAGGCTAACAACCACTAGGGCCTTTATAAGCCTAGCCTTGCAACCCAAAGGTTACATATTTTAGACATTTATATAGGGGTGATTGATTGTTATGAAATGATTTACTGACTGCTTCTGTCCATCAAAGACATGGATGCCAGACCAGGGGTAAATTTGATTTATCATCCAAAGGTCCAAATTATAATAGAATTGTGGAGGGACTGTGTTTCACATGTATGGGGAGCCTGTGCCAGAGAAAGAGAATTCTCTGAAATACATTTCTCTCTCTCCAAAATGTCCTCTTTATGTTGCAAGTAAAATTTAGCTCTTTAGATCTAGTAGTTCTGATGCCGTTTGTTTTGCGGATGAGCAAAAGGTTCATCAGAGTGGGTCACAGATTGCCTTGTATGCCAGACATAGATCACTTCTCAGTTGTCTGTGGGAGACCGAATATGTAGAGAGAGGGCTTTGGGGCAATCCACATAGAACTTTGTGTTTACACCCTGTATTCTTTTTGTAAGGTACCTTTGAGGACATTCCAGTTGCTGCTTGTATCTGGTCGGGTACATACTGAAGGGGGCATTATACTCAATAGTGAGTCTGATGAGGATTAAAGTATAATGGTAGAATGACTTCCCTGGAGTATAAATTCAACAACATAGAAGGATTTCCTTACTACCCTAGATATATGTTGGTCAAAGGCCAGATTTCTGTATATATGTGCGCGTAGATTCCTGACTACTGGGTCAACTCTTAGAGCTGTTTTATTGATGACGTAGCTTTCCATGGTGGCCAGCTTTCCCGAAGGTATTATAATGTGTTTCTTTAGAATGAGTTTTAAGCCATGGCTTTGGCACCAGTTATTTGTCTGTGCTAAATCCTCTTGAAAGATATTAGTGTCTCGAGGGGATTCTGTGACTGCTCCCAGTTTGCAGTCATCTGCAAACCTGGTCAGCCAGAAGCCTTTTACATTAATCTTGACTTCTAAGAAGTAGCTACCAAAGAGGAGCAGGCCCGGCCAGCACAGAGCCTTGAGGGACTCCACTGGTGACTAGCCTCTTTGAGGAAGTGGTCTCACCAGTCCTAACTTCCTGGGTCCTATCTGTGAGCCAGCTTGCTATTCAGTGTATTATATAGGGGTTTATGCGTAATTCCATTAGTTTGCTTACAGTGTCAGAGTGGGGTATTGTATCAAATGCCTTGGCCAGGTCAAGGTAGTCAGTAGGTACACTTTTACCCTCATCTATTTCCTTGATGACCTTCTCAAAGAAGTCCACAAGGTTTAGTAGGCATGGCCTTCCTTTGACAAAGCCAAACATGGATGGATCTGGTGTCTGAAGGTCTCCAATTCTTTTGTTGAACATTTCCATGATACTTCTTTCCATGGCCTTGTATATAAGACTAGTCAAACTAATGGGTCTGTAGTTTCTGGGATCTGTTGATGGTCTACCCTTATGAAGAGGAATGATTGTAGCAGCTCTCCATTCTTGTGGCACAAAGCATATTTTAAGACTGTAGTTAAATAGTAACTCCAGTGGCCCTGAAAGATCAAATATTATCTGGGCCCATTGAGGCTGTGTTCTTGGCCTTAGCAACCACAGCCAGAACATGCTCACCATTTATAGTCGGAGGAGTCATTTTGAAGTTACTTCTTGGGAAGGGCTGGGGTGAGTGGGGGTGAAGTTGGAACTGAATTTCTTGGCCAGCAGATCCGCTGTATCACCCGGCTCAGTGAATGTGGTAGAGTACCTTTCTACTCTAACTCTCAAACTGGATTTCTTTTTGCTGAAACTCCTGTACCTTCCATATATGGCATGTTTAAACTTCTTGCTCTTGCTCTCTTTTTTGTATCTCCCCACTATGCTATATGAAGTTCTATGGATATTAAATATCTTTTTGCTTTTTCTTACATACATTTTTATTTTGTATTTTTTATGCTTACTGAAACTGAACGAGAACTATTTCTTTTTTGGCTCTCTACAAAAAAAAAAAAAAAAAAAATTATTTTACTGGCATTCAGTTGTTTACTCATGTAATTATTCTTGTATTTAACATTTTTTTCTTGGGGACTATACAATTATTTTTTGTAATCTCTATTTCTTGCGGATTATTTGTATAAATGTTTTTTTTTTTTTGTCCTTGTTATTGTCTCGGAGCTTTTCTCCTCGGGCCTCTACTGAAAATGGACATATATCCAGTTAGACTAGCCCGGTCAACAAATGTAAAATAAAAAAAATAAAATAAATGTGGCACCATTAACCACCAGTTCAGCACACTACTGAGTGCTGTCTTTGATACTTCTGACATAACTGAAGAAGGCTTTGTGGTTGTCTTTTGCCTGGGAAGCTGTCTTGACCTCAACATTGGATTTATTGGACTTGACTAGCCCTCTTAGCTGCCTGATTATTTTGATGAGAGAGTTCTTATCTTTATGGGAGTTGCACTTCCTGATTTTAGCCATGATTTTTTTTTCCTTTTGTTGTATAACCTATTTAATCAGGGATGCCACCAGGGAGGTTTATTTTTGGAGTTAGTTTTAGGTTTACTTCTGGTAAGTACAGCAGCCTCTCACTAGCCATTGACATGGTTGTACAGATATTCTTTGAACAATTCTGCATAGGCTGCTGTGTTTTCTGGATTTGGAGGGGCAAATTCCAGAGTATACTCGCAAAGGGAAAAATAGACCTGTATCAAGAAAACCAAAAATGCTCAGTAGAGGTAGGAAATGCACCAGATAGCGGTATCTCTCTGCCTTGTCAGTCAGCCAGCATCCTGTTGAATCCCCAAGAAATATACAGTGGATACTCCCAAATAACAGGTAGGCAGAAGTCCTTTATTATTGCATCCAAGTGCTTGGACTGATAACATGGGGTGGTAGTTTGCTACTGTAAGCCAAGGATAAAGGCTGTAGTCCTTGAAAATATTATTTGCCATCCCTGCAAATTAATGTATGTAAGTGGAAGGGGCAACTGAGTCACGTAATGTACTGAAACATAGAGAGAGTGATGAGAAAGGCGTCTTGGGAACTAGGTGAAAGACTGTGTTCTCAGGGATGTTTAGTGTGAAGCCTATTCTTGGATGTGGATGGTGAAGGCCCGTTTCCAGACAGCAATACATATTTCCTGCAAATGTGTGAGGTTAAGTTGCATTTAGTGAATTATGTAATGATTCATAGTGGTGTGACTTTTTTCTTTAATTTGTTTGGTACAACTGGTGTGGCTGAAGAGACCATATTCTCTGGCAGCCATTCTTATCATTAAGTAGTAGTTGGATTCAAATGTTGGTTAAACATCACCCCTGTTCATACCTCTCAACCTCTTAGAGCAAACAATCTGGGCAAAGCCATCAATAATGAGGGAACAAAGGCCCAAAAATAGGGACACTTTTTAAACATTACTCTCGCAGTCTTAGAAAATTGATAGAATAACACATTTTACATTAGCATGAATTTTCTGAAACTCAAATGTTTGTCACTATTTTCTGAATTCAACCCTCGATAATTTGCCAGAAAACCACAATCACAATTTTATGAGAAATGGACCAAAAATGTGAGTAAAAATCTGGACATTCTGCGAAAATTTGTACAGTTGAGACTCAGAGAGGTATGCCCCTATTTGCACTACTTAGCAGTGTATAATGTCAAACTCCATTCATCTGCAGCCAAACCAGCATTGCAACATATACTAAACAACATGGCAAATGGTGACAATCATACAGGTATATGAGATAAATGTCAGCTAATGGAACACTGGGATAAAGAAGCTCACATGTTGCATCAGCTAACCAGGGGAGGGTGGGAATGAGTAACCAATGCTGACTCGCCATTCCTTGGGGGGAAGGAGGTAGTCAAATCACTGCAATACCAACTGAGGTTTAACTGCATCATTCCCAGAAGTCACATTAATGCCTGCTTGTCCACTAGTTTGGGCATTTGTACTATTGCTGTCGTTTTCTGATGCTGATTTTAACCCTTTAGGCCTCCAGACATGAGTACGCCCCATATATTTCAGATTTGTCAGTCTAATTTAAACTTTCTCTAATTTAATTTAAAATTGTTGTCTCAGTCTGTTCAATATCTGCGTCAACTTCATTTGTTTGTCTTGAATCTGACCCAATATTAATAACAGCAGATGGTTTACTACACCTTTCAGTCTTCAACTAGCTGTGCAACAGCCATTTGAAATATCTCTGGAGCAGGTGAAATAAACAGAAATCCCAGGAAACTATTTAATAATGGTAGAACCAATTTGCAACTATTTAATAATGGTAGACTCAGTTTGCAAAACATGGAACATTTTTCATCTAGCCTTATCTACCATAATCTCTGCTTTGTATCTAATACTAAAAAAGAATGTAGCAGCTGGCATAGATAAAGTCACATCCTCAGCCATAAGCAAGATGTCTTGTTCTGCTTCACAACAGTGACCATGGCATTCGGCCATTATTTTGAGTATGTTTCTTAAGGACACCTGAAATTTCCATTCACTTTGGTAGCTGCTCATTTCTGTTCCTTAAATCTTCTAGTGCTTTTCTTGGATTATGTGTCATTGGCACAGCTTCTAGATTTGTCTGAACATGATTATTTCTTGGTAAACTTCCAAAGCCTATAAATGAATCTGCATACTCATGCAGGATATTATTGTTATGACTCTGTAAATATCCAAAGATGACACAGCAACTGTTGCTGTACGTGTCTACTCTTTGTTAGTTTACTGTGCATATGTTTCAAAATTGCACCAATTTCTCACCAACTAAATAACCCAAAATAAATAGGCAAATTAATTCAAATTAACATCTTTACTCAGTGATACTATTTTAAAAAGGGATCTTATGATTCTGTATGTTTTATATTAAAGTCAAAAGCTTGTGACCCAAGGACATTGCCTGATGTCCTGAATTTGTTAGAGGTGTGCACACAGCTCCATTTTGTCTGTTTTTAACCTCAATGCTTTACAAGTATTTTCTGATATAAAATTTCACTCTCCATCTGTGTATGATTTAAATTCAATACATTTTTTTACTTATTATATAGCTGTTCTGCCACTCTGACAGATCTCTTCTCAGTGCTTCTAAATACTTTGGTTTTATACTATCAAATCTTCCCACTTTAACAGTGCCTACAATCAAATATGAGATAAAAACAATGCAGGATGCACCAAGACATGGCTGAATAATTCAAACAAGCTATTAAAGGTTAGCGCTTGGTCTGATGAAGAGGTCTGTTCTACTGTGAAAGTGCTAACCTTTAGTAAACAATTTGTTTGAACTATTCAGCCATGTGTCAGTGTATCCTGCATTGTCTTTATCCAGTATTTTGTGTTTAGTGGATCGACCAGTTATCCTTGGCTGTGGCTTAATAGTTTGGACACCTACAAGCAGCTTGTTTTCCAGCCTGGTTCAGTAACATGCAGATCTTTTAAAACAACCTTGTTTCTTTTGTAAATATTTGCAAAAATGATAAGTTCTACTGTAACTTTTCGCAACTAATTAAATAATGGATACATCTTCCTCACATCCTTATAGCCACACATAACATTAAGATCTCAAATGTTATACTTCCTGTGTATAACATAGTTTGCTTTCCCATTGCTGTTACTCTTATGATGTATTCTTACTTTATGTATTTTACTTTATTACTTGGCTCATATTTATCTTACACACTTCAATTTCCTCGATTAAATCCTTTAACTGGATGTTTATATTTTCACTTGATTTACATACATGCATAACTTTAATGAAGGTCAGATTTGCTTTTCAGAAAAGCCTGCCTCTTGTTTGATCATGTTAAAAACTGTTCTGCTTCTTATCAATAACTCATGTAACTTAGCAAATTCACATCTTTCTGCTTGATTATTTATTTATTTATATTGGTTTACCAGGGTAGTGCACTGATCAATATTGATGAATTTCAGCTTCAGCCCAAGTGAAATACAAAACATCTCATAAACAGAAATACAGAAATGTGAGCAACAACAGAGTAGTTCAGACTAATTGCATGGAAAAAACTGTGTATAAACATTGTAGTGAACTAGTACTGTGCAATGTACACTCAAGCAGAGTGTAATGTACAATCTGTACATTAGTTTCTAAAGTGAGTCATGAGAGAGGATTAAAGTTCCTCAGCTAATTAATATAAGCATAGATATTTCTGCTGAGCCCTGTTTCCTTGGAAAGCATAATTGACAAATAAATGGAATTTTTTTTCTTGGGACACAACAATCCTTGAATTTCTTCATTACAGGTGTTAAGTTTGTCTTTCTTTTCTTCTTTAAAGACAAGTGTATTAAATACATTCAAGACTTATTCATTAGTGGCATTAAGAAATGTACAACACAGTACCTTTTACAGGTATCCAAGATATTACATTTGCAGGGAAGGGCAATTTGAATTTCTGAGTATATCACTTCCATTTTCCTGCTAAAATGACTTGCAGAGAGAGAGAGAGAGAGAATGTCTGATGATTGCACCTAGACCATCATTTGACAAAACAACAAAATACTCAAACTTCTCAGAGTTATGCGTGTGAAGAATGTGAACTGTATTTCTGAAAAAAAATTAAATGTGAATTATATTTATTAACATATGACTAACAAGTCAAAAATTAATACACATTCAAATCCAAAAATGTGTAACATTTACAATATTCATCAGGATGCTCACAAATGAAACATCATCAGCCCCCTTTTTCCCATTTTTCTACATGGGGTCAGGGTATCGTGTTAACTGTCGCCAACTCTCTCGATTCAGTGCCACACTCCTGCCTTCTTCAGCACTCATGCCTGACTGCCACAAATTTTCTTTCACACAACCATCCACCTCTGTGTTGGATGTCCTCGCTTCCTCTTACCCTCTTCCTGTCTGTCCCAAATCTTCCTCACCAGATTGTCTTCTATTTTTCTACATGTGCCCTAACCACCGTAATCTGTTCTCTTTGATCTTTTCTGCACTTGGAGCTACATTGGCTTCTGCTCTTATGTCCTCATTTCTTTGTCTGTCCCACAGTGTGCATCCTATCGCCTTTCTCAGACACTTCATTTCCATCACCTTTAGCTTCTTCAACTGTTCTGCCTTTACTGGCCAGGTTTCTGTACCATACAGTAGTACTGGTTGCACCACTGTCTTGTACACCTTACTTTTCAGCTTCTTTGGCATTCTTTTGATATAGATTACACCTGATACCCTATGCCAGTTGGCTGCAGCCCCTCTAATTCTAGGTTTGACCTCTTCATTCACACTACCCTTCTCCTCAACTACTCCTCCCAGATACTTGACGCTGTTTACCTGTTCCACTATCTTCCCTTCTATCTCTATTCTCAGCTTCTTCTGATTTCCCCAATTTGCTGTCATTACCACAGTCTTATCTGTGCTTAGTTTCAACCCATGTGCCTTCAGATTTGCATTCCGTTCTCCTATCCTTTGCTGAAGTTCTAGCTCAGAGTCTGTTTGTACTGCCACATCGTCTGCATACAGCAGCTTTGTTGATCTGTCCACTCCAATCTGTTTACTAATGTAGTCCATCACCAGTATGAACAGCAGTGGGCTCAGAGCTGAACCCTGATGTACACCCACACCAAGCCCCTCTTTGAGGCCAAACACTGTTCGTACTTGAATCATTGGGTCCTTGTACATAGCCTGCACTAATTCTACTAAGGTTTCTGGGTCTTCAAACCACCGCAGTACTGCCCAGATCAGCTTTCTTGGGACCTTGTCATATGCTTTTTCCAAGTCTAGGAATGCCCAGTTGGCCTCTCTCCTCATCTCTAGCTTCTTCTCAAGTATCTGTCTCAATGCAAACATCAGGTCAGTTGTGCTGCATCCTGATCTGAATGCAAACTGCTCATCTCCTATCTTACATTCTACTACTCTGCGTATCCATTTATCAATCACCCTCTCCAGAACTTTCATGCAGTGTGATGTCTCCGTACTGCCCACAGTTGTGGATGTTCGCTTTGTTCTTGTATACTGGCACATGTTTGCTTATTCTCCAGTCATCTGGGATACGCCTTTCTCTCCACACTGCTATTAGTACCTTCAGGAGCCATTTCTCCCCTATCTCACCCAGCATCTTTATCATATCTGCTGGGACTTCATCCGAGCCTGCTACTTTCCCTGACTTCGTCTTCTTTAGTGCTGTTCTTACTTCTTCTAGGGTGGGCTCCTCTTCTTCTCTCATCATAGGCTGTTTCTGGGCAGTACAGCTTCTGTCGGGTTTTCTTCATTCATAAGCTGCTGGAAATACCCCTTCCATCTGCCTTTGATGTCCTCTGGGGTGGTGAGCAGGTTGTTGCTGGCATCCCTTATGAAGGGTGTCTGACTATCTTCCTTATCTTTCTGTCTTTGCCTTACAACTGGATATAGTTTCTTTCTGCCCCTTACTGAGTCACTTTCCAGAAGTTGGTACAGTGCCTCCGATGCCCTATTCTTTGCTATTGCAACTTTTTTCTTAGATTCTTTGTTATTCAACCAGTAGTCCTTCCTAGCCTGGTCAGTCTTTTCTGTCTCCCACTTCTTCCTGCACTCCTTTTTTCTTTTGATGACTTCCTGGACTTCTGCATTCTACTACCAGCTTTCTTTATGTACCGTATTTCCATACCTGGCTCGGCCACATATCTTTTCTGTAGTTCTAACACATGCTGTTTTTAGGCGCTGCCATTCATCTTCAACTCCACCTATTTCCTCCTCTTCTTGGGGTGCTAGAGCCCTGAGTAATTCCTTGAACTGCTGTGCTTTCTCTACAGTCAATTTCCAGGTCTTCAGCCTGGTCTCTGTTAACCTTAGAGCTTTCTCTGACCACTGCTTGCAGCTGATTGTGGCAAATAGTGGTTTATGCTGTGGGCCAACTGTTTCACTTGGGATGACTTTGCAATCATGGATTCTGCCCCAGTGCCTTTTCCTTACCTGGAGGAAGTCTACCTGAGTTGCAAGTTGACTACTTTTGTATGTGATCTTGTGACTGTCTCTCTTTCTGAACCATGTGTTGGCTACTTTCAAGCCATTTGCCAGACAGAAGTCTAGAATGGCTTCTCCTTTTTTATTCCTGTTGCCCTACCCATGTGGACCCAGGCAGTCCTCATATCCTGTTCTGTCTGTCCAGATATGTGCATTCAAGTCACCCATTATCAACACCGATTCATGTTGTCCTGCTTTATCTAGTAGGTCCTGCAACTGCTGTCTGAATGCACTCTTTTCCTCACTGTCACAACCCTGCTGTGGGACATAGGCTGAGATTATGAATACTGCCATGAGTCTGTCATTAATTTTGATGATATCCCTTACTGCCTTCTGAAGCCTCTGTCTCACCACAATTCCCACACCATTTCTAGCCTGCCCTCCATCTGAGTAGTAGACTCTGGTTCCCAAGCCAAGTGTCTTTGCTGAACTGCTCTTCCATCTCATCTCCTGGATACATAGGATGTCCAGCCTCCTCCATATCATCATGTCATCCACTTCCAAGCTGCTTCCTGTCAGTGAACCTACATTAAGCGTAGCAATTCTCAGTTCATGTTTGGCAGGTTGGTTGGTTTTACGTCCAGCTATCGCTCAACAGAGCTATCCCAGGTAACCCAGGCTGGGCAACTAGACACCAGCCAGCCAGTAACTTATTGACCCAGGGCTGCTGGGCTTTATGGCGGGTACACACTGTTCAATTGGGGCACATATACCCCTCCCACTGTTAGCAGAGGTCCCTGGCATGGGTCAGAGTAGGCCGGGTAACTACCCATGCCCATTTTTGGCGCCATTAGTCAAAATGACCAAATCACCTAAAGCCATATTTTACACCGTAGAGTGGCTAGCCCTGCCACGGTGCACAGTCTGTGATCTCCTATCCTGAGGATACTGTGCACTACAGTAGATGCCCAAAGCAGGTGGTCTGTACAACTGTTCCCCCTATAGGGCACCATGTAGAGTCTGTGCTGCTGCCCACAGCTCTATTCATTGGCAAGTTTGAGATGGAAACAGCATGTTTTTCAGACATGGGAGAAACCCCACAGGGAGAACATGCAAACTCCAAACAAACATTGGTCAGAGGTCAGGATCAAACCTTGTACCTTCTGCATGGGAGACAAAGACCTTAACCACTAAGCCATCTGGTCTTTCAAACGAAACAGCACTGTGGATGTCTTATTAGTTTCTATGACTTCTTTAATGACTGCCAGAGAAGGAGATACTACATGGGTTTACCTATATATGATGGACTAATGCACCAATGAATCACCAGTTTGTGAAAAATAAGTACTTAAAACAGTGATTAGAAAACATTTGAAAAGTAAAAAAAAAAATCTTTGTTGCTGGGGTGAAAGCCCCCAACAGCTCCCTAAATTAAATATTCAACTATATGGTTACACCACAGTGGAAAAAAGGGGAAAAAATTAAGAGGACCAGTGGCTTGCACAATATCGTAGTGAGAGCAACTAGAACATTAAATTTTTGATTTTTGCCCAGTCCTCACCACTGTATGTGTAGAACATGATTAAGCTAGAGACTGACTTTTCTGAACATTTCAACTTCTTATAACTACACTTACTACATGACAAGTACTTCACCTTTGCTACAACTACACTATCATATACTACACATATAATATAAATGCATAAGGATACAGGCAACCAGAAAGTTGTGAGTCGAAAAGGATGGGAATAAAATCATATTTAATGGTGAACTGGAGCATTCCATCTGGTGCACTGATGTCACCCCATTGTGCAAATAAGCCTTTATTAGAAATGAGTCACAGATTTGAAACATGAATATTCCCCGAAATTAGGGAATATATAATAAATGCATTATAGGATTACAGTACTGTTGTACATAATTATGTATTTTTCTTGCTATGTTAAATATGTTATAATATGTTAATATTAGTAATGGTTGTAACAACTGTGAACATTTATTGAGAAAATTTCTATCTTTGTGGTGTATAATGTAAGTATCAAAAGAAAAGGAAAATAAAAATATTTGAAAAGAAAAAAAAAGTGAGTCGTTATCTGTGCCGTGCTCAGCATGACATCACCTATATTATGTCATATGAAACAAGACTAGTGTTGGAGAGGTATCGAGTAGGATGCTATAAAATGGTTTTAGGCAGTGTTTAACATAAGACCAGTGTAATATGACAAAAACTGCATTTATCAGCCAACATCTAAAAAGTCACTGGAGAATTCACAGATGGGTTTTATTGGATCTCTTCTTAAAGTTAATGTTAACACTTGCTGTTTACTTATTATAAACCACTTTACTGAATGAGTAAAGATATTCCCTACTTGAGACTGACTGGATGCTACTGTTGCATGATCCTTTACTAAGGAACTCATACCTCAGTGGGAATTTTTGAAGCATTTAGCTAAGGATCAGAGAACACACTACAAGAGAAATCATCGTGAGACTCTTGTGCAAGTTTCTAGGACTTCAGCAAGAGTATATACACTGCATCATCATCAAAGTCCAAGGCTATAGAATCATATGAATCAAACTATAAAAACAGGGAATAACAAAGTATTAGTAGACACCATGAATGGCTGGACTCATTTTCAACTCAATATTTTGATAAACATTTGTGTTACTTCAAATGATACTATAGACATCCATGAAATTAATCATGGAAATAGTAGGCAAAAAAAAATCACTTTAGACCATTGTTTTTTTACACATGCCAATAACGTGAGAATTTAATCAGCTAGGAAATAGAAGCAATTTTGTGACCAGGAACAGGAGATGTAACATTTGGCAGTTTTTCCGTCTTAAACTGAGGAGCAGGTTGTGTTAAAGACCTGCTAGACTGGCAAGGAATGTGCCTTAAATAGACCAGACCACATCCCATTTTGTTAGTCAGTGTGACGTATGTACCTTTATGGGTGGTGCAGTTGGAAGTCATTTGAGACACTAGTCACAGATCAAGACCCTTTTGCTAGACAGAAGACATGTTTTCTGCCTCAGCTTCTACTAATCAACTAAATACATAAACCAAAGTTTTTTTTCTTTTTTGTTTTTTTTTTTTTTTCTTTTCTTAACAGTCAGGAAAGGGCCTGGACCAGCAATAAGTGACAGAATATGAAGCATATGTACGGAACATGATGTGGGCAATATGCTAACAAACTCTCCCGTCCTGATTTACAACTGATGATGTCACACCTCTTTATTCTACTGGTATGATATAGGCAATATAAACTTAAATGTTGATGGACCAGTTTGCTTATATGAAACTGAGAATGCTGTCTGAAATGATGTCAGGAATTCACTGATGCTAAACCAGAAAACTAGCTTGTTGGTGCAACTTATTCTTTTGTGCAGCTCACTATTAATAAAAACACAGTCTGTGTTTATTTGGCCTTATGACACATTTCTAAATAATATGATAGGAACATGTGCAATATTTGTGGTTGGAGGATGTACCCCTGAAAAGGATTATCAGACTCCACTACAAAACTTCTAGGAATCACTATTGATGACCAACTGAAATTTGAACATCACATCCTACAGTCCATCAAAAAGACCAATTAAAAACTAGGTTTGCTGTATAGACACAAAAGGTTTTTAACTAACACCGCTAGGACCTCACTTGCACAAGCCTATCTTGTCCCCTGCATACTCTACGCTCCCCCTATATTCACACACATCCAAGCAAATCTCCTAACCAAACTAGGACAAGCCTTCAATCAGATAACCAGATTTGCCTGTAATCTCCACTACAAATCCCAACACTGACTTGCACTAAAAAAACTTCAGTGGCTCGAGGTCCCACAACTACTCCAACTTTCACAGATACAAATTGCACATTTTCTTTTCTACAAACCTGAAAACTGTCCCTCCCTGTCCACCTTCCTGACCCTCTACAAACCTGCACCATCTCTCCGTATCACTGACCAAGCACTACTGAATACTTACATGTCGACAAAACTATTGGCAGGTTACTTTATAAATGCTCCATATCTCAAACCTAGAATAAACTCCCATCTAACATACGACATATCCAATCTTCGCTCCTGTAAAAAAAAGAACTGAAAAAATACCTTGCCAACTCTCCCACCTGCAACTGCCACCACCCTACCTAATCTGCCCTTACCACGTTAGAATTATTCCCTTCATACATTATATATACTTAAAATCCTGTGAATCCATAGCTACACCACTGAACACTCTTTAAAATGAAACTTTATTCCCAAAGTTTTCCCCTTATTTTATTTCCCTGGCCACCCCAACTCTTTCCTCCTCATTTCCTTCTCTCCACTCCATTTTTACCACGTCTCCTTCCACTCCACCCACTATAACCGACACAACTGCCACGTTTTGCTATTCTCTGTCTCTTCAGTTATTCTTCACTCTTCACGCTACTCCACTTACTATTTCTGTATTTTGTTCTTTCCTCCTCATTTCCTCTTCTCCACTCTATCTTTACCAACTCTCCTTCCACTACACCTACTGTTAGATATTATGAATATAATGCTGAAATTAATTCTGTTGTAAATATGCTGAAAGAAAAAGCTTACTTAAATGCAGAAACAGAGTTTAGTAATATGTGATCAGCATTCATACTAAATGACCATGGCTTGGAAAATAAGGAACCTGCTGAATGGACATTTTTCCCTTACAGACTTAAAAACAGGATGTATGCAAGAGCAAAAATGCAAACTCTGCTTTTAAAGAATGGACAATGACACTGTGACAATGTGTTTCCTCAAAAACATGTTTTTCTGCATGGACAACAGGACATGTTTATCAGCATTGGCACAAGAACAGATGTTCTTATACAAAGACCCAAATAGACTACAGGATGTTCACACTGTCAGAAAATCTGGCTCCTTATAAATTCAGCAGAAATGTGACAAGACATTGTTAAACAAGGAAGCTGAAAAATAATATCATTAAGTCAGCAGTTTGTGTCAGCATCTGCAACAATTAGTACTGTTTCTACCGGATGAGCAATTCTCCAAAATAGAATACTAAGAGGAAATGTATATGTTTGTGCATGCCTAAAATTGTATATAAAGAGCTATATGAATCCAGTTATGTTAGGGGTATGGTAGGGACACATTTGTCCTGAGGTAAATGTTATATCTTTCACATCATCTGTACTATATGAGAAGTAAAGTGGAAGAGTACTTTAAGCTGCAACATTAGTCCATTTGGTTTATTACAAAAAGTTATTTGTTACTGCTCTGTTGCTGCTGCAAAGTATATTCTCTCATCAGTGTATATTCTGAAAGGTTCTGTATGCAACAGACTGTGAATGCAAATATAACCAGACTTTGAATTTTAGCAGAATCCAGCCAGCAAGACTGAGTGTCTTAAGACTTCAAATCCATCACAGCAAGCAGTAAGCTCAATATAATTTTTCAATGGCAAGCTAGCCTGCATTTGAACCTAAAATCTGCATTCAAACACAGGGGGAGTGATGGTAAGCCCTGCAGAGGGTCACTTCAGTTAAATTGCAGTAACTAACATTTGTACGTAAGTGTAAATCCTAAACAGAAGTATTCCAGTTTATGCAACTTGCAGTAGTAAAGTTTTTTTGGACGTCTAAAATCCAGAGTGAGACTAGTTCAAGAAAGTCGCAGTGCCATAAATTCTCCAAGAAAAAGTGGATGTCTACTTGTACAGCAGTCCGCTGCCTGTTGTGCTTCACCAGCTTCTCAAGTGACTCTGAAAAATTTCTAGCCATCAGCAACAGCAGCCTGATCACCTGTTTTTTTTTTTTTTTGCTAACTGGTAAGACTTTTTTCTGTGTCACATATTTAGTGTGGATGATGTTAGTTTGTATATTCTTAGACAGTTTGTATATTATTAGACAGTTTGGATGTTATTAGACAGTGTGGATATTATTTATAATTCATGCAGGAGTAAACCAAACTTTAGTAAATTGCAATGTTGGTATACACAGCACATTAGTAAATGTAAAACCTTACTAGGGCAGGTTGATAGTAAGGCATTATGCAAATGTATTACAATATTTGACTGGTGTCTCAAAGAAAACCATGTGAAATATGACAAATGTTTATTGTGTGCTTCAACAAAAACTGCATTTTGTGTATTATGCCATAAAAAAGTATTGCATCATATTGCTAAAAAATAGACTGTAAAGACAGATCTGTTCATGATAAAGAATTAACTAAGGGTAAAGTGTTTCTATTATATTCAGATGTTAAACAGTTGTGTCCTGTCACCACATGTGAGTCAGATCAGTTACTGATAGAACCTCTAGTACATTTTGTTACAAAAGAATGTAATAAACTTCTAAAAGAGAGACACAATGAGTTCAGGAAGCTTAGACAAGTTATACATACATCTTTTCAAAAGTGCATAGGAGTTTCAAATTCAGCAGAACAGCTTACTAAAGAATGTCAGAAAGACCATGCAACATTACAGAAAATTCAACAGCAGTTGCAGGATAAAGGAAATAAATTAACTGAACTGTCAAATACTGGGAATGTCCTGCATACACAGCTAATCTGTGCAAAAGAAATATATTTTATAATATGCTTATGTTTTGAAAATGGTTAAATATACATGGTAGAATGGTAGGATCTGATGTCTGGACAAATCATTTTTAAATGTTTTACTTTCATTCAGTTAAAGCAAGACATTTATCAGTACTACAGTAAAGTAGAGCATATGACTGCCATTCTTAGCATAGTCAAAAGGTAAATGAAACAGTTATAGTGCATAAAATTAAATAAAAATAGTTAATAAGAGTAGTCACAAGACAGACATGTTTGTATAAAGATGTACAGATACAAGACAGACATGCATGTATGTTCTTTTCATCTAGAGTACATTTGTTTAAAATGCACAAAAGCAAAAGGCAGACAACAGCAAATATAAATAATGTAAATATAAACGTGTTAGTTAAGCTAATATCTTTTTTGTTTTTTACAATTTTTTTTATAATTGTATAGTAACACCACACCAAACAGTTCATAGGTTCATACTAGGCTATCTGCCCGAGGGCATTTACAAGCCTAGCCCATAGTTTTGTGGCTTACGCCACCCCTTTAGTATGGGGAACTATACCCATTATTTTGCTGTGCCTCTGTCGAGCAGTGACATTGAGGTAATCCCTGGGGTATATCTGCGATCTCCCATCCATTGGTCAAGATTTCTCTTGAACAAGGCCAGCGAGGTGCTCTGCCTCACATATACCGGGATTTTGTTCCACAGCATAGGGAGTCTTTGGGTGATGAATCTATCCCTCCAGCACATCCTATTAATAGCCGTGTCGAGGTTTAAGTCCCCCGCCCTTGTGGCTCTGACGGATCTAGATTTTTTGAGGTGAAGCATATTCATCAAATCTGGGTTTGACATGGCCTTGTATGTCAGGCAAAGGTCACCTCTGAGCAAGCGGTAAGCGACTGAATAGAGCTGGAGTTCTTTCAGTCGGGCAGCATAGGACAGATTTTGAGACCCTTTATCCTTTTGGTGAGGAACTTCTGTGGCCTCTCCAGCTGCTGCAAGTGTCTGGTCAGATACATTCCGAATGGGGCATTGTACTCAATCATTGGTCTGATGAGTGATGAGTATAGGGAGACTATGACCTCCCTTGATCTAGATGTGAATCCCTTCATGATAAGGTGGGCAATGTAGAAGGGCTTCCTAACTACTTTAGCTACATGGGTGTCGAATGACAGGCTACTGTCAACCTGGGTCCCCAGGTCCCTGATAACTTCTTCTGTGCTCAGTGGATTGCCACCTATATGGTAGCTAGGGGTAATCTTGTTTTTCCCGAAGGGTATGACTATGCATTTTTTGGCATTTAACTTTAGTCCATGGCTCTGGCACCAGTTATCCGTTTCTGTGAGACCCTTCTGAAGGATATCTGTGTCAGATGTGTTTTCGACTACGGCACCCAGTTTGCAGTCATCTGCAAACTTTGTCAGCCATAACCCTCCTGTGCTTGCTTGTACTTCGGAAAAGTAGATGCCAAACAAGAGTGGGCCCAGGACTGAGCCCTGTGGGACACCACTTGTGACAGGCTTTGAGTCTGACATGGCGCCAGCAACTCTGACCCTGTGGGTTCTGTCACTCAGCCAGTTTGCAACCCATCTTGTGATGTATGGGTTAACATTTAAGCTGATGAGTTTTTCAATGATACCCGAGTGGGGTATTGTATCGAAGGCCTTCGCCAGATCGAGGTAGGCTGTATGGACTGCCTTTCCCTCATCAATGGCTTTGGTGACTGTTTCGAAAAAGTCAACCAAGTTTAAAAGGCATGATCTGCCTTTGACAAAGCCAAACTGGGTTGGATCCAAAGTCTGCAAATTCCCTATGTCTTTATTTATGAGGTCCATTATGATCCTCTCCATGGCTTTGCAGATAAGGCTTGTCAAGCTAATGGGCTGGTAATTTCCAGGGTCGGTGGAGGCACCGCCTTTGTGAAGTGGGACCACAGTGCAGTGCGCCACTCCTGGATGCGTATCCAGAGGTGAGACTATGATTAAACAGCTGTCCTAGCTGTGGGTTTAATTCCTCATTGAGTTCGTGGAGCACACAGCCGGGGACACCATCAGGTCCCATGGATGCTGTGTTTTTTGCTTTGGAGAGCGCAGTTCTCACTTGGGCGTTAGAGATGTTTGGGGGGCTGCAATCATTTGGTATAGATATCTCTCATTTTGGGGGGGAGGGGGGGAGAAGTTTGCACTGAACCTGTCAGCCAGTATGTTGGCAATGTCTGTAGGATCAGTAATCTTCACATCATTTTGAACTAGTTCTGAGCATATCTGGGAGTTTCCTCCCAGGTTTCTAACATAGCTAAAGAAGGCCTTATGATTGTCTTTTGAGTCTTTAGCTATTTTTCTCTCAAAATTTGCTTTGGATGATTTTATGAGAGCTCTTAGTTTTTTACTTATAGTGATCAAAGGTGTCTTACCTTTTAAGGATTTTGCTCTATCTTGTAGTAGCTTCCTCCTTTTGTTGTAGAGTCTGTTTATGGCTGGGGTCCACCAGACTGGACGCTTGCCTTTGGTACAAAGAGTCTTTGTTTTGCTTGGGATTGCCTTATCCATGCAGTCCTGCAGGTGCTGGTAGAAGGCATTTGTAAGTGATTCAGCGGCTTGAGTACTGTTTTCCGCCTCGGGGCCTTAAAGGAGACCACACTAGTCTTTAGAAGTGTGAAGTCGGCTGTCAAGAAGTTCTTTACTGTGGTCTTTTTTATTTCAGGGGGGGGTGGGATGAGGACCTCCAGCGAGATTAGTTTGTGATCTGATCTCACCAGTGAGGGGTATACTTCGGTGTTGAACATTGTGCTCCCATGTTCGTGATGATGAGATCAAGTATGTTTTCTCCTCTTGTGGGGATGGTGACTAGTTGTTCCATGGCATTTGAGTTTATGAATTCCAGGAACTTTTGGGCTAGGGTGTTTGGGCTTGAGTAGTGTTCCCAGTCTATATTAGGGTAATTGAAGTCACCTAGTATGATGGTGTTTGGAGATACATTTATCCCCTCCAGTGTTTTCAGGAAAGCCATGTGAGGTTCCTGAGTTTGTGAGGGTGGCCTGTAACATGCTACAATTTGCAGAGCAGTCTTGCCTATGGTTAATTGCACCTGGATGGTCTCCGATGCATCGTGCATCACCACCAGTCTTGAGGTGTGGGTGTCCTTGATGAATATGGATGCCCCCCCTCCTTTCTTGGTATTGTCCGGATTTTGGGGCCGGAACGCATGATATGAGGTAAAACCTGATAGTGCTGGGGTGCTTTCAGGAGCCTTGACCAGGTTTCTGTCACAGCACAGACATCGATGTTCTCCATACTGAGAAGGGCCTCGAGTGTGTGCATTTTGAGATTTAGACTTCTGGCATTGAGCAGCATTACCCTTAATTTTTTTCCTTTTTTGTGTTCTAGGGTGGTAGGTTTAGAATTTGAGCCTTGCCTAAAAAAAGCACTATGGGGGTGGCAAGAGCCTTTGCCAATATCCGGAATCCCAGGGGTGACAGGTGCAAGCTGTCCCTTGCGAAGCAGCGTGTTTTGTCCAGCATGTCATCACAGGCAGACAGACATTGGATCCCCTTTGAATGACACCAGAGTTTAAGCCAATTGTTAAAGCTGATCATCTTATCTCTGTATTGTGGCATCATTCTTGGTGAAGGTAGGATACTGCTCAAGGTCAGGGTCATACCTGCCTGGGCTACATAATCAGAGAGCTCCTCAATGTCTCTTTTCATGTAGTCCAAGGAGGTACGTCTCAGGTCGTTTACACCAGCGTGGACAATGACTGAGTCGTATTTGTACCTGCTGTTGAGAGACCTGAGTGCTTGCGTTATGTGGCGGATTCTAGCGCCCGACAGGCAGCTTACTGTAACTCTCTCCTTACTCAGTCTGGTGAGTGGGACGTCAATGTGTCTGACTATGGAGTCACCAATGACTAGTGTGTCTGGCATTGTGTTTGGCCTTAAGGGCTGTGACTGTTTGACACTCTGACTGTGAGGTCTATGTGTTGCAGGTGTTGTGTTCTGAGGTGGTGGTTGTTTGGGTGTCTGCTTTGGTGGCCTCTGCTGTTTTGGTAGATTTTTGATCAGAGCCTCCGAGTATGTCTTTGTGTGTTTATGTGTATGATTTGAGGTTGTGATGGTACTATGTGAGACTGGGTCTATAGTGTGTGTGGTAACCTTCTCCTCCTGTCTGGTCTTGCCAGTCCTATGTTGAGAGAGCTCAGCCTCCAGTTTGGCCGTATAGTTGCATCTCTCGCATGTATTTGTGTTTTGTGGGAGGAGGGAGAGGGTTGTCTGTGTACATGAGACAATTGTAACATTGCCTCAATATTCCCAGGTTCACCAGCTGAGCAGGAGAGGACACTAGCAACTGATCCCTCAACATGCTAGAAGGAATAGACAAAAAAACTTTAAAAGAGATTCCGGGGGATGTGGGTGACCGAGAAATGAGGGTTTGCCTTTTTGGGGTACTATCTATGACAAGAGTGCTGTATCAAGGTGATAGTGCTAGGTTTAACAGATAGAGAATAGTCTACTTGGAGTCAAGTAGAGATGATCTTTTTAGTTATAGGATACGCTGATTAGATCAGTAGTATAGTTCGAGGAAGGTAGTTTTAAGGGAAAATTTGAAGAGTGGACTTTAGGTAGCCCGAATAGTTTAAACCTGCTTAACCGGCGCTGCCCTAGTGTGCAACAGTGGCAACTCCGCGCTAAATCACGCTAAAGCGCACTAAAACGCGCTTTATAGCAGGGGGCTGGAAAAGACAGGAAATGACCCAAAATGGCCAATAGACTACAAGTTACTGCCTTAAACCACTCCTCTAAGGACAAACAGGCAGCTCAGTACTCCCCACTCTCACTGGTGAGTAAAGAAACTTCCCCCTGACCAAACAAGGAAAATGGAGAAACACAGGAACCAAGACAAAGCCCAGGGATCAGCAAAATCTGGTCTCTGGAACACTAGTTAGGAAAGTATGGAAAACAAGGATATTTGTTCTGAATTTTAAAAAGAAAATCACAGATGGTATTAGTCAAACAGTTTTTGTAAAATTAATGGCAGGACAGTTAAATAGATAAATAAATAAAAAAAATATTAAAATCCATGTAAACTAATTGTAATGTAGTATAAATGAATAGTTATGCAAATCACAATCACATTAAAGGAAAAATGCCAAAAAAATTAACTATAGTTTACAGAGTATGAAATGTGAGCTCAGACCTTCCTAGACTAAATAAATAGTTACAGGAAATGTTAAAAAGATAAGATAAACAACAAGACTGATTGCCAGAAAAGTAGCTTGAGTTTTTCTAAAGCATCATTGTTATTAAAACATAACTGTTAAAATGTTTACATGCAACACTATTTGGTAATTGTAATAAAATGCCACAGTTGTGCATAGATGTCACTGATAATCTGTTTGCAAGTAAATGTTAAAAGAAAAAAACTCAGTTGCATCAAGTACAGCCAGCAGATAAATATAGTATGCATACAGTTCAAATCAATTGTGCAGGAGGGTATAAATACCTACTAGTAGCAGTAAACAGCAAAAACTTTATAAAAAAATGATCAAATCAGACAAAGGTCTGTAATAAAATAAATGTATAACCAAAGTGTTGGGCTGACATACATTCTATTCTCACAGCATAAAGCAGGTAAACAGTGCTGCAGTACTACAGGGCGAGGGGTACTTTCTCAGTTTTACACTGACTGTATAAGCAGTACTGCACAAGGGTCTGAAATAAAGCTACAAAAAAAATAAACAACAAGGGTCTGAAATAAAGCTATAGAAAAAATAAACCAGGGTCTAAAATAAAGCTACAGAAAAAATAAACAACAAGGATCTAAAATAAAGGTACAGGAAGAAATATCTCATTCCTTCTTGACAATACTCTTTTAGGGGGAGGAAAAAGCAGGTATTAGTATATTAGAAATACTGGTAAAGTGGATTAAACCTGACAGGATAAGATATTTTACAAGTTGTTAATAGCTATCATAATGGTTATTATTGTATTGTTTAGTATTACATTGTATTTGCAACATGTTAAACTGCAAACATATACAAGAGATGATTTAAAATTGCTTTTTTACAGCTATACAAGAGAGAGTAAAGATATGTAAAATTTGAACAAGAATGGTCACTATTTTTAATATGTTTTTGGCAAAACAATGTTGGTATAAAAAAGCATGAATATTTTTAATTGCTGAGTATGTAGTTTAAAATAACAGGACATATGCATTTGGTGTCAATTCCACTAGATACTTCTAAAGAACATAAACATTTTCCAAGATTTTGCTTAATATTAATGTTATTAAATGAGTAAGATTAGACTAAATGTACTTTATATCAAATCCAACACACAAATCCAGCACTAATTCACCAGTTTCTGCTTTATTGCTTAAACGATCTGGTACCTCAGCCTTTCGCCTTCAATGGATCACAATTAATGTCTTTTTCGCCAAATATATATATACACATTAATTTAACAGCAATTAGCACAGACAACTTCATCAATCCATCTAGTTAACATTTAAAGTGACATTTTCAAAAAATTCTTTTTCTCCACATTCTTGTAAAAAGCTTTGTTATAAACTTTTTTATATATATACATATATAACTTTTTTTAAATTTCATCCAAAAATAATTATAAATATAAATATTAATATAACATATGTACTTTATAGTCTTTGTATGCACAAATGCAGAAGAATTCAGTACAAATAATAGTCTTTGTATGTACAAATGCAGAATAATTCAGTACAAATTAAATTAATGTCTAGTAATGAATATGTGTAAAAAAAACATGTTTAAAAAATGGGTCCAGGATACCTACAAGATTGAAATGCATGAACAGCAAACAGTCTGTGTAAATACATACTGTACAGGATACATTGTAATAAGTTCAAAAGTAATTTGTCAAGTTGTAACATCACTGGTTTTACCCCAGTTAGAGAAGAAAATTATATTAAAATATTGTACTCATATACAGCTAATGGACTAATATGTACATAGCATTCTTTAAGCCCAGTTCAGGATTTTACCAAGATGTTAATGAGCAGTTCAGAGACATGAACACAATGTGATGGTTAAAATGACATTGAATCTGTATATTTCAAGCAGTTTATAAATGCTTGCAGTAGCACATGGTTCTTGTCTTATAGTTAATTCAACAGTTGCAAAGAATTAATGAAACAGTTCTAAGTCATAAATTAAATTCTGTAATTGCAAAAGAATAAATGAATCAAGTTAAACTAAAGCAGACACAGCTCATAACTAATAAAATATTTTCACAGAATGGTCTGCAAAAGAAAAAGTTGTTAAATACATTCAGTTTTGGTAGTAATACTTAATATCATTGTATTAACTATGTAAAATTGCATTTTGATTTGTTGTAAAAAAAAAAAAGACTAAATGTTTGTTTCTGGTGTTTTCTATATAATGTGATCAAAAATACACATCAGTATAAAATGTTTTGAGTATGTTTAAAAACAGAGGGAATTGTTAGATATTATGAATATAAGGCTGAAATTAATTATGTTGTAAATATGCTGAAAGAAAAAGCTTGTTTAAATGCAGAAACAGAGTTTAGTAATATGTGATCAGCATTCATACTAAATGATCATGGCTTGGAAAATAAGGAATCTGCTGAATGGACATTTTTCCCTTACAGACTTAAAAACAGATGTATGCAAGAGCAAAAATGCAAAATCTGCTTTTAAAGAATGGACAATGACACTGTGACAATGTGTTTCCTCAAAAACATGTTTTTCTGCATGGACAACAGGACATGTTTATCAGCATTTGCACAAGAACAGATGTTCTTATACAAAGATCCAAATAGACTACAGGATGTTCACACTATCAGAAAAGCTGGTTCCTTATAAATTCAGCAAAAATGTGACAAGACATTGTTAAACAAGGAAGCTGAAAAATAATATAATTGTCAGCAGTTTGCGTCAGCATCTGCAACAATTAGTACTGTTTCTACAGGATGAGCAATTCTCATAAACAGAATACCAAGAGGAAATGTATATGTTTGTGTATGACTAAAAGTGTATATAGATGCTATCCTCCAAAAAAAAGGAAGCCAATCTGGTGGTCCCCTGCCATAAACAAACTCTACAACAGAAGAAAGAAACTGTTGCAAAAAAGAGTAAAATCCCATGATTGGAGAAACTCCCTGGTCAGCTTCAGTAAGAAGCTGAGATCCCTCATAAAATCCTCCAAAGCTAGTTATGAAAACAAAATCGCCACTGACTCTAAAGACAACCACAAAACATTCTATAGCTATGTCAAGAATCTCAATGGCAACACTCAGATCTGCTCTGAGTTACAGCACAATGGCACTAAATATACAGAACCAACGGATATTGCCAACATCCTGGCAGATAGGTTCAGTGCTAACTTTACCCCTCTGTCATCCCCTAAAGGGCCCACCTCTATATCAGAAGAATGCAAAATTCCTGTAATCATGGCTGCACAGGTAAAAAACACACTATCCAAAGCCAAGAACACAGCATCCATGGGACCTGACGACATCCAAGGCTGTGTTCTACATGAACTACAGAACGAACTGGCACCCCACCTAAGTACCATGTTCAATCATAGCCTCACCTCAGGCTGTGTGCCCACTGAATGGTGCACAGTGACAGTTATCCCACTCCACAAAGGGGGAGCCACCACAGACCCCGGAAACTACCGCCCCATTAGCCTAACGAGCCTGGTCTGCAAGGCTATGGAGCATATCATCATTGAACTTATAAACAATGACATTGGTAATCTCCAAATTCAGGACCTCACCCAGTTCGGGTTTGTAAAAGGCAGATCATTTCTCCTAAACCTGATAGACTTCTTTGAAGCAGTCACCAAAGCCGTAAATGAGGGTAAGGTGGTTCACACAGCCTATCTAGATCTCGCCAAGGCTTTTGACACCATCCCCCACTCTGGAATTATAGATAGGGATTTATACCTAGTTTAGTGAGTCTATGTCACAAGATGGGTTGCCAACTGGCTCACTGACAGAACCCACACTGTGAAAGTAGCAGACTCCTAATCCAGCTTCAGGCCAGTGACAAGTAGAGTACCACAGGGTTCAGTCCTGGGTCCTCTCCTGTTTGGTATCTATTTATCTGAAGTACAGGCTAACACAGAAGGTCTTTGGCTAATGAAGTTCACAGATGACTGCAAACTAGGAGCCATAATCAAAACTCCAAAAGATGTGGACATCCTACAAAAGGGCCTTTCTGAGACAGATGCCTGGTGTCAAAGCCATGGCCTCAAGCTCAATGCCAAAAAGTGCATTGTCATTCCTTTTGGTAAAAACTCAGTACCCATGAACTACCACATAGGTGGTAGTCTACTTTACACCGTAAGTGTGATAAGAGACCTTGGGACACAGGTGGACAGTAGTCTCTCCTTTGATAATCACATCGCCACAGTAGTCAGGAAATCCTTCTATGTGGCACACCTCATCACAAAAGGTTTCTCATCCAGGAAAAAAGAGGTCATTGTTCCCCTCTACTCGTCACTCATTAGACCCATTATAGAGTACAATGCCCCTTTTGGTATGTACCTCACAAAACATCTACAACAACTGGAAAGGCCACAGAAATACCTCACAAAGAGGATTACCGGCCTCAAAGAGATGCCCTATGCAGACCGTCTCAAAAAACTGCAGCTTTACTCCGTTGCATATCGCCTACTCAGAGGCGATCTCTGCCTAACACACAAAGCTATGTCAAACCCAGAGCTTTTAGACATGCTCCACTTAAAGAAATCCCAATCCCTACACGCTACACACTCTAAGGACCTAAACCTTGTCAACACAATAAACAGAACATGCTGGAGGGATAGATTCCTATCCCAGAGATTTCCCATACTCTGGAACAAACTACCTATCTATATCAAACGAAGCTCCTCATTAGCACTGTTCAAGAAAAATCTTGATGATTGGATGGGAGATAGGAAATTCACCCCGGGGATCACTTCTGTGGCTCTGCTCGACAGTGGCACAGGAAAATAATTTTCTTGGGTGGCGAAAGCCAAAGTACCTTTGGCTAGGCTGATATAGGCCCTAGGGCCAATAGCCTAGTACCTACCTATGAACCTATAAAGAGCTGTATGAATCCAGTTATGTTAGGGGTATGGTAGGGACACATTTGTCCTGAGGTAAATGTTATATCTCTCACATCATCTGTACTATATGAGAAGTAAAGTGGAACAGTACTCTAAGCTGCAACATTAGTCCGTTTGGTTTATTATAAAAAGTTATTTGTTACTGCTCTAAGTTGATGCTGCAAAGTATATTCTCTCATCAGTGTATATTCTGCAAGTTTCTGTATGCAACAGACTGTGAATGCAAATATAACCAGACTTTGAATTTTAGCAGAATCCAGCCAGCAAGATTGAGTGTTTTAAGAAGACTTCAAATCCATCACAGCAAGCATCCATATAATTTTTCACCCACTATAACTGACATTATTGTCATTCTTTGCTATTATGTCTCTTCAATTATTGTTCACTCTTCTCTACACTCCACTTACTATTCTTCTATTTTGTTCCACTAATTCTACCTCTGTCATTTTGATGTCAATGTGCATGCACAAAATGCATACTTTTAATGATTTCTATAAGCCATTAATGTTGTTACTCACATTTATCTTTAGCTTGCCCTTTTTAATGTTCCTAAACTTGCAATGTAACTTGGTATGGTTATGATATATGTGTATTATATCTTGGTATCATCTTTGTTATCATGTATTTGTAGAGCTTTGTCAATACTTTTAATGATTATGTACAAGGCATTAATGTTGTTAGTCACATGTCTTTTTATCTTGCCCTGTTTATGTTTTCAAACTTGCATTGTAACTTGGTTTTGTTATAACATAGGTGTATTATTTTTTGGTATCATCTTTTTTATCATGTGTTTGTGGAGCTTTTCTTCTCGGGTCTCCACTGAAAATGGGCCTTCAGCCCAGTGGACTAACCCGGTTAACAAAGGACAAATAATAAATAGTTATGCTCAGTTGGACTATTCTGGTTAACAAATGCCAATAAACAAACAAATAAATTAATAAATGTTTCCTTGAACTCTTACTCTTTCACTAGTCTCAGTTGACCCTAGAGCCTTCTCTGACTACTGCTTGCAGCTGATTGTGGCTATCACTGGTTTATGTTGTGGGATGATTGTTTCAATGGGGATGACTTTGCAATATCTGATTCTACCCCAGCGCCCATTTCTTACTAGGAGTACATCTAAATAAGTTATATGCTAGCCATTTTTCTATCTGATTTTGTGACTGCCTCTCATTTATGAGAAAGTCAACACTTTTGAAATGGCATTTCTTAAGTAGTAGGGCACATTGTTCTACTGCTAATCAGCCAGCAGACAAGACATGCTGTATCAGTCAAGTTGGAATCCTCACATCTTAATGGCATATGGTAAAATTATCTTGAAACTTGTCATTACTTGACTACATGTTTATAGGAAATTGTAGAGGTAGAACAGTAAAATCACTTTTAACCAGCACCCATTCTCCCTTTTATCTGCAATTGTATTCCTTATTTTGCATTGTTTTTCTAAAGCCTCTCAAAATATCTATGTTCTCTTACAAGATGTCTGCACATTGATCAACATGTTAATTTCAGCTTTCTCAGTGTGAAAACAGAAACTTTGAAAAAATAGCCATTGAAGTCAGTTTGGGTAAAATTCAGTCACTACCTAGTAATTGCATTGCCTGGATGACAACAAAGAAGAAATTTGGAGAGCATAAGACAAATTCATTGAGAAAAGGAGAAGAGTAAACTCTGGCTGGAGAGAATCCTAAAACTGTTCAACAAAAAGCAATTCAAATTTCAGCTTTGCTGAATGAGATGGCTTCCAGTCATATACAGGAAAAAATAAATCCGATGTACTCAGAGATAATTAAAATAAGTAAAACACTTAATAAACAAGTTAAATAACAAAGGGTTGGAACAAATAGAAAAAGATTTAATTAACTGTTTAGAAGAACTGATAAAACTTCACAAATTAGAGGTTGAAATGAAAAGGCTAGATAAGTATGAAGCTTCCCAAGAAGAGCTCTTTCTAAAATAGCAGTTAGAAGACAGAGTGAGCAGAGAAAGCCTGAGATCTTCTGCTGTACTATATCCTCGAATGCTTAAAAAAGTGAACGCTGATTGATCGAACTTATTTTCGCAAAACTGCAAAATATCGAAGCAGCAGAAACTCAATTTTTTTCCTAGGGAAAGAATTCGGTTGTCCGTTTCTGTTGCTTCAGTATTTTCAGTGTTATGGTGGAAGGTTACTGGTTGGATTCAGGTAAGTGTGCGATTGTGTGGATGTGAGTGTTAGGGTGGATTTAAGTGAGTTAGGGTTAGGGAGTGGGTGAGGTGAGTGTGCGATAGTGACGGACCTTAGGGTTAGGGTTTGGGTTAAGATAAGTGGGTAGTTAGTGGTGTGTGCATAGTTTAGTGTAGGGTTAGGTATCAGATTTTAGGTGTATGTGTGTGGATTTCTGTTTGGTTGGTGTGCTTGTGTTGTGTGTATGTGTTTTGGATCAGTGATTTTTTTTCCCTGGGAAAAAAATCGCTGATCTGACAGTTCGAGATTGTAAGCTTTTGCTTAAATTAGGTCGATCAATCAGCGTTCACTTTTTTAAGTGTTCGATGATATAATATAGACCCTACAAGAACAACTGGAAAGAATAGACTGTATAATGCTGTGTAAGTACAAGTAAGCAACTGGACTGGTGTTCCACTGCAGGATTTGTTAACTGAAAGGATACATCATATATATGCTGCAAATCTGGCCACAAGAAAGCAGATAAGACCTGTATTAGTAAATACATAATCATGTCAGCAGAAACAGTTGACCCTGATAAAACTATAGAAGAAAGGAAAAGTATTAAAAACTGAAAACATAGCATTTGAGGACGATGATTATTCGGTGTACACCAGACAGAGGAGACGCAAGTATATCCCATCAATCAGAAAATGTTGAGAGGCAGGTATGAGATTCAAACTGTTGTATCCAGCTGTCTTCAAAATATGTTTTTCCTGGAGGATCAGTCATTTTTGATGCAGAACAAGCTAAGGAGGAAGTAGAAAAGTTTATTCAGTAAAGTGTGAACCAGCAAGCAGAAGGGAACTCTGCTTTGCATTCTTTTGGCAGTAACAAAGCCCGTAAAGAGACTTGAGCAATGGAACCTTTTACATTGGTCTAAAGGAAAATGCTTGAGAGACAAAAAACATAGTAGCTGACTAGAAGAATCAGGAGTGTATTGGACTTGAACCAGAAACTGATGATGGAAAATGGAGATGCTAAGTAAGAGGAGCAGCAACACTGCAATTATTGAATAAATTTGGGAATATAAAGCATCAACCCCAATGGATAAAGGAATAGACACATGAAATATGGCTTTGCAAGAAAACATAGTCAAGAAAGACTGGAATGTCATTGACTTTGTTAAACTTGTAGATGAACTATATAGGATATACCCCACTTTATGTCATTAATGCTTAGAAGGACACTGAATTGAATGAAAAAATAAGTAAAATATTTTTTGTTCTTATTAACATATACATTTTTTTCATGACGTAGATTTCATATTATATTATAAAGCAGTTTTGCATAGTATTTTAAATGTGAGGTGGCAGAAGTCTCATCATTGACTGCTATAAAGGAAGCAAGAACTTTTTAGTTGTAAGATGTACAGGCAATATATTGTAACAAGATAAAGGATGGTTATAAGCAAGTTAAATGTATGTAATGTTGTGATCTTGGGCTGCTGTGTGGGGTGGGGTGTAAAAGTGCATTGATATATGTAAAATTAAAATAGTAATTTTCCTTGCTTTATAAGGGTAGATATCTAGATTAATGCCATTGGTTTTATCAGTAGACAGGTTTTTTATCAAATAATTTGAAAATTGAAACACAATTATGAAAGGCATGTAAAATGGTAGCTTTCCTGCATCTGCAAAGTTATTAACTTGTTTTTCATTAGCCAATGCTCTCATGGGGAGACAAGAAGTCTACAGGTGGAAGTTAGTGCAATTTACAAAGCATTCTCCCATGCATCTTCAAAGATATTAGCTGGGTTTTTTTATTGCTGACTGCTTTTACTTGAAGAAAGTTGTCTGCAGCTGAAACCAAATGATCTTGATTGTTCTAAGTTCTCGCTGCTTAGAGAAATGTAAAACTTAAAGGTACAGTGGTAAGCCGTTAATTGAAAAATAAATACAGTTTGAAACTGTGGGAAGTGAATAAGAAGCAGTATAACAATCTTAATAAATACTTTAATGCATTTAATAAAGCAACACACAGTTTCATTCATTTAACAATAGTTAGTGCACTTTTTCTTAGTGATAAAAGTTAATGCTCACTGAAAGCATGCAAACTGTTTTTCACATCGAGAAAGGGAATAGAAATAGGAAAAGAGCAGTTAGCAATGCACATTAGCATGGGTAACTTAATTTTAGATCAGGTAGTACCTGCAGGTCCATCCATTGATTTGGGGCAACTGCTGCTATCTGGATAGGTAGACTTCATTTGTTGAAATGTACATAGTTTTGTTTGTTTGTTCCAAGTTAAAAGTGGATGGGGGTTCTGAAAATGTATTTAGTTTTTGATTCTCAGATGGGATAATTGGCTAAGCTTAAAAAGACCCACATGGGTAGTTAATGTAGTATTAACCTATGAACCTATGATGGTCTGCAGGGAAGCAAACTATAAGAAAATACTGATATTGTTTTTGGGTATAATGCAGAGAAGACATTCAATAGAATCAGATGGGATTATATGAGTAGGGCAATGGCAGCATTTATGTTTGGTTTAGCAATACTCATATTTAAGGATATGATAAGATGAAGTATTAAGGTGTATGGATTTAAAAGGATTCCATTATGACAGCTAAGGATATGTGGGAAAAGACTAAATAAAAGGTAATACAAACACTGACAAGCTAGAAGCTCTTGTTTATGAATATGGACAGTAAGATACATGCACTGAAAATGTTTCTAATCTTTTTAGTTTTCTGTAAATTAGGCTTTTTTATCAACCAGAGGAGAAGTCGTGAACCGTAACTAATAAAGAGCTGATGGAATTTATTTTGGGAGGGGACAAGAGTTCAATAGGATAAGCTGATTCTCCCCATACAACAACACAGTTTAGTTTTACCTGATTTGAAGAGATATTTCAGAGTTATGCCGTTAAGGCTGATATACATAATACAAGCAGAAGGTAATAAGTCAAAGTGGAAAGGAATGATGATAAAATGGAAGGGGGGGGGTGAAGTGAGGAGATGTTAGGATTTTGGATCTAGGTCTTTAAAGAGAATAACAACAACCATACAGAATGCTATATTCATAAAGTAGCATAAAGTATGCTAAGACCTAAGCCAAAATGGGAATGAAGAAAGGAGATATTACCAATAGGAATTCCTGCAAGTAGAGGTATATGAAGTAGGCAACAGAGGCTAGAATTTACTGGGGACTTGGGCAAATTAGCAAAGGAATCAAGGTATTAAGAACACATAATTCGAGAGGGAAAGGTAAAAGAGTAGGATGACCTAAGCAGAAGTTTGGACTGCAGGTTAGAGACTATCTTCCCTACCTGGGACTGATAAGAGTATACACAAAGAGAAAGGGAGAGGAGATTGTTAAATAAAAGACTAGCTCTAAAGTGTTTTTAGTTGAATCGAGAACATAAGTTGCTGTTAAAAGGGATAATTAGTAGGGTATATAAAATACTGGATCTATTTCATTACGTCGACTTACATAAAAGGTGAGACCACAGTGTTGAATCTTTAAAATCACGAACTCTAGGGAAATTGTATTTTCTCACCAGGAAAGTTACCACTTGGGCACCAACAAAAAAATGTACAAACTTAAGCAAATTAAACCCACCGAAGTGGTGGGGGGGCTTTGCCCCCCACACCCCCAACTAACTATACCAACTCCGAGATCATACTACAGTGGAGAAAAGAGCAAAGTTCACCATGGTGACCAAGTGTTAACTTTCCCAGTGAGAAAATATGTTTCAGGAGTTCGTGATTTTAAAGATTTGACATTGTGGTCTCGCTTTTATGAAAGTCGACTTTAGGGTAAGTTGACATAATGAAGGGAATCCATAATACTGCACAATAACTATAAGAATCTATCAGAGAATGTTGGAAAAGACTGAGAACAGGGAATGGATATGCGACATACAAAGAAATAATGGAAGAATATCTGTACACCTCCCAATTATTCAACAAAGTTATAAAGGTTTATAATTTTTGCTTGGAAGTGTTTGCATAACTATCTTTATACCCTACGTAGACCTCAGATAATTTTTCCTCAGGTAGATAACAAATGCTAGTGGTGTGATGTAAAAGAGAGGTAATTGGGAACATGTTTTTTAAGAATGCAATGAACTGGCAGATTTAAAAAATTCCCCTACAGAGTACTTTGTCAGAAATGTTGGGTAAGTAAATGGTTGTAACTAAGGAAATTATTCTTTTGAGCTTGGATATAGGAGCTAAACTGCCCAGACATGGTAACATAGTAAGGCCTTACTAAATCCAAAGTTAAGTTATTGTCAGCAAAAAACAAAAAAAACTATGATAATCAAAATCTGAACCAGCTGTAACTGAAGTACTGAGTATCATAAATGAGTTAAAAGAAATGGAAGTGAGATATTTAGAAAAGGAAAGGAGGAAATTACATAGAAACAAAGGACATTTGTATGAACAATACATGCAGAATACTATTCAGTAGGAGGAGAAGTAGTGAAATCTAAAGGAAGACAGGAATTGAGCAATTTATATAACCTTGATGTAAATGAAAAGCGTGAAAATGTATAATGCATGAAAATAACAAAGGCAATGTTATTATTGCTTGTTTTCTTTTACATTACTACCACTTTTTCTTTTTTTCTTTTACATGCCACTTTTTTAAAATGTCACTTTTAATAAACACGTTTAAAAACAGACTAAAAGTAGTAATGTCCATATTTCAAGAACATATGGAAATGGTACCAGCCACACAAGAAGGAATATACAACTGAAATTACAGGACTAGAAAGTTCCAAATCAAAGGCTAAAAATTAGTCTTTGTCCATTCTGCTAAGAAAGAACAGTTTGTAGTCACATAGACACTAAGTGATGTGAATTATAAAGTAAGACAGATATGAAACTTTTACTGTAAACAATATATCATATAAATATATTGAATGCCAGTAGAGAAGTGCTAGTAACTATAAGTAAATCTAGCAGATGAGGTTGTGGAACCTGGTAAAAAGAAAAGGCTAGCTTCTATACCTCAGTTCCTGGTAGGTGACACATTATCAAACCCCAAAACAAGAAGAACAAAGAAATATTCTCAGAACTGCCTGGTAAAACCAATTTAATCAAACACTACACTGACAGAAGGATAACTTGAAGCCCTACAGGATCCCTAAATCTTAGAGGAGGGCAGTTTGAGAGGAAGTGAAAAAGATGTGCCTACTAGGAATAAGTGAAGAATCTGCCAGTAAATAGAATAGCCCTGTCGTTTTGGTTCCAAAACTAGAGGGAATCATTAAGTTCTGCAATGACTGAAGAAAATGTAACACTATTTCTGCATTTTGTTAGTTAATGCCTAGAGTAGATATACTAATAAAATAACTAGGATCTTAACCACCCCGGACTTAATGAAAGGTACTGGTAGATTCACATAAAGGAATCTATGGAAAAAACTGCCATTTTCAACTCCTGATTTGTAAGAGTTACAAGGCAATTTAGTCACATGACCATTAGCTTCTTGCTATTATTATCCTTTAGGCTGTACTCCCTTTATCAAGGGGGCTAAGCCAGTCATTCCCTGGATAAATTTGTGGGTCTCCATCCAATCATCTAGATTCTGCCTGAAGAATGATTATATTTCACACTGCTTAACTTGCAGAGAAATTTATTCTAGAGATGGGGGAGGTGGTGTACAATGAATCTCTCTCTCCATTGCATTGTTCATATGCTGCCTGAGATTGCAAGACTTGGATTTCTTCTAAAATCATCTGGCCTACAAAGCCGATCTAAGTATTTTTTTTGTACTTGCTCTGTTTCAGTGGTATTTAACACTTCTGTGCTGCATTAATTTATTTATTTGAATTTATCACCGTTTTTCAGCCTGCACCCATTAAAGAAACTTTTCATGTTTGCTATTGTACTCCTCTTAGATTGTTTTAAGAATATTCTGATATTTCCTAACATCCTCTGACACTACAAAAGCTGTTCTGAGTGAGTCTGCCAAATATTTCTAAGTTTTGCAAAGTTTTTGTGTGTTGTGAACATTTCTCAAGGTTAGTGAACTTATTTCCAAGGATTCCTGATATTGAAGGAATTCTTGCTTCTTTTGTATAGCATTTGTTGCTGCACTTGAGCTCAAAGCTACTTTGTTTTACATTGGAAGGGTTCTTTTGCACTCTGGTGGGAGCAGAGAACTAAATTCAACCCATCCAAGGTGGGAACTGCTGGTTGATAGCTTTTTGTGTTTTTATCTGCTTGGCCTGAGGGTTTAACTTTATCAAAATCTTTCATTCTGATCATATAAAAGCCTGCACAAACATAGCTCCCCATGCTTGCATATAAGCAAACCTCTCCAGTTTAAAATCCTCTACAGGAAGCGTTCTTCATAGTCTCCCACTGTTCACAGCTACTCAAAGTGTTGCAAGTTTGTGCAGAGGGTGTTACCACTGCAAGATATCTAATGGTATACTAATAAACACTCTCACTTTGACCTTTAAGTGACTCTCCCTTACTCCTTCCCATCTAGAAATTGTGTTTCCTGCCCTACATAGCATAGGCTAGATTCAGACCTGCTGAATCTACTGTTTGGTATCACTGTACTCATAGACCAGCCATCTTACATTAAGAGGGCCTCCCTGCACACTTGTGGCAGAAGTGTGTATCTCAAGACCTATGTGAGTTGGGGATTGCTGGGGAAAGGCTCATTTTGGGGTTTTCCCATTGGTGGCTGTGTTAAAACTGTTTAAATTTGCCTGTATACAATTTCTGCATTTTCGCAAGTTTGCGCTCAGTCTACAGGGGCTGCTTAATGTTTGGCAACTTTAGCCAGAGGTCTGGAGTGCATCTACATTGAAATCCAAGTCATCCACTAAAAAAAAAAAGAAAAAGAAGTATACTTTTAGCCAGCACTGCACTTTGTTAACTGTATTTAATTGAATTACAGCTTCATTGTTGCTGCTTGTGACTGCTTTTTACTCTGCACTTTGAAATTGCATTTCATTGCCTTATATAGCATAGGCTAGATTCAGACCTGCTGAATCTAGACTCTTTGGTATCATTGTCCTCTTAAACCAGCCATCTTACATTAAGAGGGCCTCCCTGCACCCTTGTGGCAGATGTGTGTATCTCAGGATAATACCTCTTAACCTGGAAACATCAAAAATCTGGAGAAAGGCCCATGAAAAATAGGTACAAACCTTACGCTGATTAACATAACATTTGTATACAGAATTAGTTTACCCAGCCCACTCCAATGGAATTGTGGGATAACAACCTTCAAATGCAAACTGAAGAACAGACAAGCAAAATATGGTCCCAGACCCAGATGCTGTAGAAAATGGTAACCATTTGTTTAAATGTGTAGCAATGATGTTAACTGGGAAGGGAGAAGATGATGAACCTTAGGATTTTGTTTTTGTTGATGTACAGTATGTGAGTTTTATGGTAAAAGTTGGGCATTTAATGGTAGGCAATATTCTAATCTTAGCAAAAGAATATCATAGTTTGCTAGGACCTCCAAAAGTCATTCTCCATGGCCTACTGATCAGTGGCATAGCTACAGTTTGTGCCGCCTGGGGCTGTCTTTGAGTTTGCCTCCCTTCCCCCTTCACAAAATCATGGTTGAATGGGGCCTCCCCATATATGGTCCTCCTCCCTGCAGCCATTCCAATTTCCCATTACTTGGCTATTTCACCCTATTTACCATAAACACTGTACTGTGCACACTGCTTTACTTCTACAATGATTTGCATTTCATTTAAAAGTTTTATTTTACATTTTACAGCACAAACACTAATAGACATCTGCTAAACAAAGCAATGCAGTTTCACAATGAAAATAGACTTAGAATTAAAACTTCACTGTCCTTGGAACTCACATTCATTGAAACATCATTGAAACCCACATTCAAAGAAAATGCATCTAGCCAGTGGCAGATAAAGATTACCTATGGGCTGTTTTCAAATCATAGGCTGCTTGCACATGAAGCATAAATGTGTTCTTTGATACATCTTCCTGATTGTATTAAATTACATTCCTTGTATAATACAGTACAATTGTTAGAGGGTGTTTTAAATTTATTGCTTTGAACATTTTTCCAGTAAACAATGAAATAAAATGCATGAACCAATAATGACAAAACTGACCAATTCATAATATTTCCATCATAAAAGTCTACTCAAACTTCTACATTTCACCAGTATCAGTAAATATGCACAATCTCTACAGAAGTAAAAGTCATCTAAATAATTCCACATTAAATGGCTCTGTAACTAAGGAAGCGATTACTACTAGCAAACGACTTTTTATTTCATTGTTATAGCTACAAATAAACTGTCTGTTGCCCTTGAGGAATAAATTGCATATGTTACATTAAAAAATGATAAGCTAGTAATATTGCAATAGGGAATGGATGGCAAACTGATAGGTTCATAGTTACTAGTTATCACCTCCAAAGAGGGCATTCTCAGGACTGCAGCATCCACCCCCTTTAAAAGTACAACACAGCACAATATCAGCAATGCATCTACATACTGTGGGAGTAGAACTCACAGCCTTCTACATCAAAAGCAAGTATTCTACCTGTTATGCTACTAACAGTGCAAGCAGACTTGGCATAAGCAGCACTAAACTTCTCACCCTGAAGCTCTCAGCTCCTTGTAAAATCCACTCGGCACTCAACTGTATCTCTCAACTTTGCAGAAGAAGCCAACATTTATTAAGGGGACAAAAAACCAGGACACATTTTAAATATTGCTTGTATAATCTTGGAAAGTTGCTAGAATAAAATGTTATGTCACCACCATGTGTTTCCTGAAAGATAGGAAGACTGAAACTTAAATGGCTTTCATTTAGTGAATTCAGTTCTCACCATAACTCTCACCCTCTTAGTACAAAAAACCTGGAAAAAGCCAATAGTGAGAGAATACAGCCCCAAAAATATTCAGTGAATTCAGTTCTCACCATATCTCTCAACCTCTTACCACAAAAAACCTGGACAAAGCCAATAATGGGGGAATACAGCCCCAAACATATTCAGTGAATTCAATTCTCACCATAGCTCTCAAGCTCTTAGCACAAAAGATTTTGAAAAAGCCAATAGTGGGAGAATACAGGTCCAAGGATAGGGACACAATTCAAATATTGATCTTATAAGCTTAGAAAATTGCTAGAATAAAAGGTTTTGTGTTACCATGTGTTTTCTGAATAATATGAAGTCTGAAATTCAAATGCCTGTCATTATTTAGTGAATTCAGTCCTCACTGATTTGTCAGAAAATCCAGAAAATGACAGATTTTATGAGGAACAGAACAAAAATATGAGGCAAAAATCTGGACAGTTTTCACAAGTGGTGGTGGGTAGGGAATTTAGGCTCTTACTACCTGTACCCAAGGTACAAGGTTTGATCCTGAGTAATTCTAACCACCAGGTATATTTAACTCGGGCATTTCACATACATACACACACACACACACACACACACACACACACACACACACACACACACACTGGTGAACTGTGAAGCTACTAACCAAATTGCTCATGGAAGAAAAGAACCACTCAGTATGTAATGGAAATGTCAAGTAAACAGTCACAGAAGAACTGCTAAGCTACTAATAAGAAAATGTTGTCCTTACCTGGAGCAGCTGGGAAACACTCACGTTATCCTCGAGCCCTCAGCCAATGCTGGCAGACTGTCCATGGAGCTGACATCATCACGCACGCCTCTGCACATGATGACATCAGCCAAAAAAAGTCAAGAAATTAAGGGGTGCCACACGGGAATCATGGCACCCCATTATTTGGCCCTCAAAACCGGTAAAAAACAAGAAATTCAGTATGGTTGAGTGGTATGCTCAAGACCCATCTGAGTTGTTGGGGATTGCTGGAGAAAAGGTCAATTGGCAGTTGTGTTAAAACAGTTTAAATTTGCCTGTATATAAGCCTCGTGTTTGCGTGGGTTTGCTCTAAGTTTACTGGAGCTGTTCAATGTTTGACAACTTCAGCCAGTGATCTGGAGTGCATTTGCACTGAAATCCAAGGCATCCACAGTCAAAAAATCTTCAAAAATAAGTCCATCTAGCACACTTCCTTTCCAAATATCACATTCAGAATAATCCTGCCACAATGGATGGGCAGTTTCCCACCATTTCAGCTGCCAGCTTGATTGATATGGGCATCTTGAGGCAATGTAGCAATTGCTTCATGTATACTGACATCCATTTACTTGTAAAGCAAACACCCTATGTAAAAACAAACTAGACATCAAACAGCGCACATGCTTTACCTCTCATGTAAATTAAGGTTGACACATAAACCCACATGCATGGAGGTACTCAATAAAAGTACTGAGACCTCCCAAATGCACACCACACACACTAACCATTAAAGAGCAACAACAGGATTCTGTTGTTAAATACTCAACTTCTCTGTCCTTTTTCTCCCTATTTACTGTCCCTGCTAGGAATAAACAAAAATACAGCATTTAAAATATTTTAAATCAACTGTTTCTCTCCACTAAAACAATACCTTACTGTACTGTGGCTGTTTCACTTTCAAAAAACTTTTATCCTGCCCTAGATAAGTTTGCTGCAGTTTCCAATTCATTGATGTCATCAAGGCCACTGAATACATGTAGTTTTCTGGCCAAATCCCTCCCCAAAATGACATCACCACAACAATCCTAAAAACCCACCCATGCTGTGATGTCACAGCTCTCTGGTCCTTCCCCTACCTATACAGAAAGTAAAATCTAGGGGGAAAAATGGTACATGACTCAAATTTCTTGCTGTGAGCTGTCAATCACAGCAGGAAACAGTACAAATTATCCTTAGTACTTTGGCAGCTGGGGAAGTTAGGTGTGAAGGGGGTTGGGAGATGAGTCAAAGTAGTACAATTCAGGCTTCACAAAAGACTGCAGTTTAGCCTTTCTAAAAAGAAGCAGCAGTAAAAAGCACTTTCAAAGTCTGTTCTGTAGCATTTGCACTGTTTCCCTTTTAAGTAGTCATTGAACGGCACGAAAAGTTACTTAAAATGAACTGACTAAAAGACAACAGTGTATGCATGTAAAATCAATGCAGTGACAGGAGCTTTAGGAAGAGGCCTGAGTGATGTAATTTTTTTACAGATAAGCACTGCATTGTGGGATACCTAAAGGCAAACTAAACAATCAAAATTACTTCAAGATGCCAGACCCCATGTGGTCAGACTCAGAAATTACATATAAAATATTTAAAAACCTGTAAATAGTCCCAGAGTGGTGCTAAAATGTAGGAAATGCCAAACCATGATGAAATGTCTTGGTCATAGGTGACTCCATAGTGAGACACACAGATGTTCCCATCACCAGACGGGACAAGGGGAAGGTCACGATCAGCTGCCTATCAGGTGTCAGGATACAACAAATTACGCATGCAGTCAAGTCACCAACAAGTACCATTATGACTCTGTCATAGTCCATGTTGGAGTGAATGACTTGAGCTGTACCTCTTTGGACTATATGAAGAGAGATATGATGGAACTCCCTGATTATGTGTCCCAGACAGGTATGTTCCTAGTCCTAACCAGTATCTTAGCCTCACCCAGGATGATACCGGAATGTAAATAAAAAATGATTGACTTCAACAATTGGATCAGCTTTTGGTGTCAGCCCAGGGGGATCCAGTATCTATCAGCTTGGGAGGATATGACAGACAGACCTCGCTGCTTTGCTAGAGAAGGTTTGCTCCTGTCCCCCCAGGCTTTTGGATATTGGCAAATCCCCTTGCCTCCCCCATAATGCCTTTTTTAGGCAATGTCAAAACAATACATTTTCCAACGTAACAAAATCTAATAGAAACAAACTCGGGGTCATGCTGTTTAATGCTAGGAGTTTAAACATGAAACTGCACTCCCTGGAAGCACTCCTCACCTTGGAGGATACTGACATCTGTACAGTTAACAAGACATGGTTCAAGGCTGCTGAGAGCACCCCAGCCATGCAAGGCTACAATGCCTTCCACACATTCAGACCTCAAAATGAGCATGAGGGAACCGAAGGTGGAGGTGTATCCATTTTCATTACAACCAAATACACTGGTCATACAGCATGACTGTCTCGAACTACTCAATTTCCAATTAACAAACAGGAAAGTACCGTATCATAACATTGCTGGCTATTGATCCCCCACCAAGATAAGCACACCACCTACCTTGATTTACTGGAATCCCTTGCCATACAGCCCAGCACTTCAGTCATGGGAGATTTCAACTATCCTTCCATAGACTGGGAGACATAATAAGCAACAACATGCTTGCTCAGAAGTTCCTGGACTTTGTTAACTCAAATGCTCTGGAACAGATAGTCTGCACCTCCACTAGGGGCTCTAATGTTCTAGACATAGTACTCCCCAACATGGGGAATTGCTGTACTTTGCCTTGGATGATACCCTCCCTGGCTAGGTTGGACCAGAAATCAGTCTTCTTTGAAGTAATTACTGGAACTGACACCCACACAGGAACAAAAATGATAAAAAACTTCACCAAAGCTAACTACAGCATACTGAGCAATAGTATAAAAAAACTTAATTCCACCTACTATCACAGACTGCAATGATCACTGTACAGAAATGTAAGCAAATGCACTGTACAAACACTTAAGTGACTGCATTAAGTCTACTGTACCTGACCGGATCAAAACCAGGTCTTCCCGTAAAAACAAGCCACCGTGGTGGACTTCACGTATAAACAGATTATATAACAAGAGGAAGAAACTGTTGTCTAAAAGCAAGAGGGATATCACTCTGCAGAGGAAGAGTTCCCTCCTAAGCTTAAACAGGAAAATCAGAAATCTTCTAAAGTCTTCTAAAGCAAATTATGAATCTAAAATCACATTCCAAGCCAAGGATAATCATAAGGCATTTTTTAACTACGTCCAAAGTCTAAAAGGGAATGCCCAGCTATGTGTCAAACTGGTTGTAGACGGGATCATTCATACTACATTGGAAGATATCTCCAACCTGTTAGCTGACAGCTTCAGCGCAGAATTCACCCCCCTATCCCCACCTATCATATCCCAATGCATACCTGACACCAGTCCTCTATCTAGTAGCTCTAGAGAACAGGTCATCTCTGTACTCATCAATGCCAAAAACATGGCCTCAGTGGGACCAGATAATATCCCAGGTTGTTTACTAAATAATCTAAAAAGTAGTGGGCCCACTTGGCATTCTGTTTAATCATAGCTTGAGAACTGGTTATGTGCCTGCATAATGGAAAGCAGCAACAGTAATCCCCCTGCACAAAGGGGGGCCATCAACTGACCCGGGGAACTACAGACCCATAAGTCTAACAGACTCATGTGCAAGGCCATGGAAATAATTATCATGGACCTTATCAACCAAGACATAGGTGACCTCTAAACGCTGGACCAAACTAAGTTTGACTTTGTTAAGGATAGATCATGCTTATTAAACCTGGTAGACATCTTTGAGAATGTCACCAAAGCCATGGATGAAGGTAAGGCTGCACACAGCCGACCTTGCCAAGGCTTTTGACACAATTCCCTACTCTGGCATCATTGATAAATTCTCCCAGATAGGGATTAACCCTTATGTTGCTAGATGGAGAGCCAACTGACTCACTGACAAAACACACTGTCTCAAAACTGGTGAGTCCACCTCCACCAGTAGACCTGTCATCAATGGAGTACCACAGGGGTCTGTGCTGGACCCCTTACTGTTTGGCAACCATTTCTCAGAGGTCCAGGCCAAAGCAGATGGCCTTTGGTTCACCATGTTCACTGGGAGCAATCGAGTCCCTCAGTGATCTCAACGTATTACAAGAAGAGCTAACACAAACAAATGACTGGTGTCAAAGCCATGATCTAAAACTAAATGCAAAAAAATTTATTTTTATTCCCTTTGGCAAAATGGAATTCCCTACAAATTACAGTATTAACAGCATCCCTCCTGAGTTCCAACCCTGTGGTGCTAGATTGGGAACACGGGTTGATAGCAATCTGAACTTTAACCACCAGGTTTCCACAGTGGTAAGGAAAGCCTTCTACATAGTACACCTCATAAGCAAGAGCACAGCATCCAGGTGAGAGGATGTTATGACTCCATTGTACTTGACTCTCATCAGACCACTAATAGAGTGTAGTGTACCCTTTTGCATGTACCTCACCAGACACCTGCAGCAGCTGGAGAGACCTCACAGGTTTCTTACTAAGAAAATAAAGGGACTCCAACCCATGACCAAAGTGGACAGACTGATAGCCATGTCACTTTACTCTGTATCTTATAGGCTGCTAAGTGGTGACTTGGGCCTGGAGTATAGTGCAGTCTCCAACCCTGCCCTAATGGAAATGCTGTACATCTACAAGTCAAATGGCTCAAGAGGCAGTCACTCTAGAGATCTCAGCCTAGCTTGTGACATTAACATATCATGCTGGAGAGACAGATATGTCTTCCAGAGACTGCCACATCTCTGGAATAGACTCCCTATTCATGTAAAACCAAGCTCCTCACTGACTCTATTCAAATGTAACCCAGGTAATTGAATGGGAGACTGCAAACTTACCCCTGGGGTGGCACCCTTGTCCCTCATGGACAGGGTTAGCCGATGTTGATCACAGACCTGATCTGCTCATAAATTCATTCTGTGAACTACCCAAAAGAGAAGAAATGAGGATTCTTGGGATTAAGATGGCTAGGCTTGTAAAGGCTCTAGGGCTGCTAGCCTATTAACCTCCAATGAACCTATTAAGATTTAAATCCCTGGTTCTGGTGTTTGTGGTGCTATTAGACTTATGGAGATACAGGGGATCAAGTACAATGGGGTCTCTAATAGCACAGTAGGCAAAGCACAGATCACCCCTGAAGAATCTGTAAGATATTACTTAAAGGGATAGAGCTTCTAGCCATTCTTGGTAGCTCATGGTCTTGAAGTCCATAATCTTCTTGGTTAGAAACTCTCTAGTTATTTGATATGTCTAGTATGGTATATCCCAAATGTTGCATTGTACTCAATGACTGGTCTAAGCAATGCTGAATATAAGAGAAAATAACTGTTTTAGATCTGGATGACATATGCTTGGCTAGCAGGTGTGCTAAATAGAAAGAGTTTCTGACTACAATTGCTACATGATGATCAAAGGAGAAAAAGTCCCCTGATTAAAGTTTCATTTTGCTTTAGAGTTTTGTCCATACTATATGTTGATGGCAGAGTTTGTTTGTCATGTTAAATGCTGACCATTTTCAGTATACCAGGTCTTTATAAGGGTTTTCTTTTTTTTTTTTTTTTGTCCTGAGTGGTGATGTATTTCATGGGAGGGATCTTGAAAATAATACCCAGTTTGCAGTCATCTGCAAACTTAGTTAACCAGGCTTCCCGGTTCCTGGTCTGTAGATCAGAGAAATGCTAAAAATGAGGGGTCCCAACACAGATCCCAGGGAGACTTCACTGGTTATCATCATGCTCTCAGATGAAGTATATGGCTTCTATCTTTTAGCCGGCTTGGTATCTATCTTATCACATATGAGTCTGTTTGTACAGCATTTAGTTTTCTTACTATTCCTACATGGCCTATAGTGTAATTTGCCTTGACCTGATCAAGATATCCTGTGTGAACAGCGTGATGATTGTCTACAGCCAGAGTAACCCTCTTAAAGTTGTTAACTAAATTTAATAGGCAGGCTCTCCCTTTGATGATGTCAGATTGTTGAAGGACAGGCCTAATATTTCATGCACTAATCGAAGAGGTCAATTATTTTTTTCTTCAAACATCTTTATTAAATTTTCACATATGACAATTTATTTATATAAATGAAAAACATACAAAATGATTTATTTGCAGACGGTTTACATTACAGACACCACTGAAACAACTGTAGTTGCAAATATTATACATCACTTATAAACCATCCAGCCATTGTCAGTTAAGCATTACATGGCTCATTCAAATCCTGCCTCTTAAACCTCGTTCCTGGTCTGCATATATTGTTCCCACAATTCCCATTTTTTCCTGTATAGTTTGCTCCTTCCTTTTTCCAGTTGTTTTATCTCTGTTACTATATTCACTACTTCTAGTAAAGTTGTTCTAGACTTTGATTTCCATTTTCTAGTAATTGCCTTTTTGGTAGCCACCATAATTAGACTCAGCAAGGCTTTTCTATATCTAGGCAATTCCGATTCTGTATTATAACTCAAAAAATCATCTCCCCCAATCAGTCCATTCTGCTCACCCAGCATGTCCGACAGAGAAGTCTGCAAGGAATCCCTAAGGTCTGCCAGCTCACTACACTCCCAAAAATTATGTTCCCAGCTATCTCTTTCTTGCCCATCACACCTCCAACATTTGCTATCCAGCTAAGGAAAAATTCTTTGGAGTCTACTTGGGGTATAAAAATACCTATGTAAACACTTCAAGGCAAAGATCCAACATCTTCTAGACTTTGTTGCCTATTTGGGAGATATACATATATCCCTCCACTGTCACTTTGGGAAATGCTTATCCAGTCTCTCTTCTCAATCATTTCTAAGCTCCTCTGATTAATTCTTATAATTATCATGCAATATTTTATATGCTTTACTAATTATTCCTTTTTTAAAGGCAGCTTTTGTTCTATATTCTATTAAACACTCTACAAGTGCTGGTCTTTCATTTAGGAGCCCCCTATTTCTTTCTCTTTGCCTATACTCTGATATCAGTCCTTGATAGGGAAGGCAATCTCTGACTTGCAGTCCAAATAAATTCTTGGCCTCTTCCCATGCTATTACCTTTCCCTTTGTAATTATTTGCTCCCAAATACCTTGGCTCCTTTGCCAGTTTCTTTCAACAAATTCCATCTCCCTCTTGTCTATTATCTGTATCCCTGACCACAGTCATCCCTATTGGCAATATCTCTTTATTGAAGTGGTCAGTTATAATACTGGCCATAGATTTCTACAGTTGATGATCTATTTCAATATACAATCTTCCCATTTGTTCTTCATGATGCCCCAGCCACCTTCCAAAGATTAATGGACAGAGTCTTTAAGCCACACACCCCCTATGCCACTGCATATCTAGATGGTGTGAGCAAACATCTAGAAAGTTATTCACACCTTCCAAAAGCACAAGCTGTCTTGAACCTGATTAATCAGGTAGGGCTCTAAGTGAATGCTCTTAAAAGCAAGATTGACATGATACAAGTGAAATATATGGGCTATGCTATAGGAAGGGAAGATTATCAAAGTCCAGTAGAATAAAGTGGAGTCAGTGAGGGATTGTGAAATACGTCAGACCAAGAAGCAGTACAGAAACTCTGTGCCACATTTTGCCAACACTGCATGCCCTCTCAATAACCTAAGGGTAAGATGACCATGAGGAATAAATGGACCATGAAGGCAGAGACCACCTTCCAACAACTAAAGAATAGCCTATACTATGAACATGTGCTGGCACCCCCTAATTTTACTATGCACTTCACAGTTTATACCAATGCATCTAGTGTGAGCCTGGGCAAAGTACTGTCACAGCAATTAGGTGAAAAGGAGAATCCAGTTTGCTACTTGAGCATAAAAGTAAGAACACAGGCCAACTATTTATGCACTAAACGTGTGCCTGGCTACAAAGTGGGCACTAGAAATTTAAAGATACTACCTGCTAGGTACAGAGTTCACCCTTGTCACTAACTATGCTCTTTTGCAGTGGCGCTACCAGCAAAATTAGGACAATATAAAACTCTGCATATAGGCTTTGTCCTTACAGCCCTCCATGTTTAAGGTTCATCATAGGCGTGATATGAAACAACACAATGCTGATCCGTCCACAATGTGCAGACCACTCTACGAACCTAAAAACAGTGGTTTTAAGATGGAGGCAATTGTGATGCAATGTGGTGTTTCTTCCAATACAGTGCATGAAGGGCTGTTTTCATAAGTTGCATTTGTATTGGTTCAGAGCTTAAGTGTAGAACAGACACCCTCTTAAGGCAGACCTTAAAGTAACATCAGCAATTAAATAAAGAAAGTGGTCATGATGTTCATAGCTAGAGGTTATCCTGAAAGGTATATAATGGACATCTTAAGTGAGGTGAAGAGAAAGAGAGAATTGGGAATTTATCAACTGATTTTGGAAACAGGAGCAGTGTTGGAAGTGATCTCAGATAATAGGTTAGGTTGGGACAGTAGGGTTTTTATTAATACATACAATTTGGACACGACCTTCATTAACACTTTTTTAAGAAACTGGTGGATAATTCATACTGATCCAGATATAGTGGATAACTTGGGACCTAAATCTAAAAGAGTATATAAAAAGGATATGAATATTAAACAATTGCTGGAAAAAGCTTGCAGGGAAATGTCTAGGAAAAATAATAATAAAATTGGTACTTACAGGTGTGGAGCCTGCAAACAGTGTAAACATATTCTAATAGGAGAGCATGCCATAATACAGAATGTTAGATATAAGAGTAAGGAATATTATAATTCCAATACTAGCAACATAATATATGTAGCAATGTGTAACCACTGCCCCGGCTGTTATGTGGGGAAAAACTTCTAGGAGACTTAAGGATTGTATTTATGACCATTTTTTTAGATATAAAAAACGGTAAACATACTAATGCCTTATTCAAGCATATTTCCAAACACAATTCCCACATATTTAATTTTTTTGTGTTAGATTCCATCAGGAAGGACATGCAGGACAAAGTGACAGATAAACATTTAAATGCCAAAGAAACACAGTGGCAAATCAGATTAAATGCTACTTTATATTCTGGTCTTAATGAGAGTTGCTCTTTAGCGCCTTTTTTAAAATTAAGACATTTTGTAATTTGATAGTTATATATGTATTTTAGGATGTTTTAAAGTATAGTTGGAATGTTTATGGAGCCAAGTATATATATTTTATGGATGGAAAGTAGATTTTTAAAAAAAGTTTAAATAATTGTGATTGGTCACATGATTAGCATATTTGATATAAAAGACTTGTCAGGAGGGGTGTAATTGTTCTGATGAAGTTCAAATTGTGAACGAAAGCGCTCAACCATTTATCATTAAAGGAGTTTTTAACTATGAAATCATCTTTTCATCTTTTGTGGTGGTCAGCTATGTCTTTGGTTCATTGTCATTTGTGAATTACTGATTTTTTGGTTTGCTAGCAATTAAATAAAGACATAATAGAAAATGTTTAAAAGGCAGGGATTGCACAGCCCTAATCAGAAGTCAAAGGAGAACCATAGGAGTGTGGAGGTAAGAGAGAACTGGAGACCAAGTGCATCAGCTCTGGAGAAGAGACATTCTTACCAAGAACTGCTTGCCACAGGAAAGACTGGACCTTGCTGCCCGGAAATGGACCAAAAACATAGACTTTGTGGTTATTTTGTTTGTATTCAGCACTTGGTTTACTCCAAGTTAGTGTGCATTTCTTTTAAGACCACAAACATTGTTTCATTTTGGCAAAACCAGGATGTCATTTAAGTTCCATATAATAAAACTACTTTCAGAACAAAGACTTGGATGTCACCTGCATTAATCTTCCAAAATATATATATACAAGTAGCATAGTGGTGGCTGTTGAACCAAGACTGGGAGACTGAATCAAGAAAACACTGCAGTAGCTGAGGTAGGGGGACCTTTAAAAGAGATACAGAAACAAAGCAAGCAGAAATTCTCAACAAGACCTGATGTATTTTGGGGAAAAATAGTGTCAGAGAAGCAACAGATTCAAAGCTCCTATTCTCTGATGTGAGAGAGGACTGCAAGAAAGTCTTGGAAGTCATAAAAGAAGAAGACATTCCTGTAAGCTTAGAGAAACAGGAGCAGGGATGCTATATGGAAAGTTTGGGATTTCACTGACTGTATGGCTGTTACTAGACTGTGGAGTAAAGTATAAAGATGTAAAGAATTGTCTTCACTGACCAGATTTTGGGGTGTACTGCCAGTATAAAAACTTACAAAGACTGTTCAAACTGAATTTGCGGGTCAAGTTTAGACTTGTATATAACTTGCAAATAGTATGAACTATTTTTGTTGTGAGCCAGATTTGCTAAGGAACTACGACCGACTGTTTCAAGTTGTCTAGCCTGCCTTCATAATGGACTACTTTTTCTTAAATAAAACCAAACTTCAGATTGGAAAACTGGCTACAGTTATGGTCTGCAGTGGACAGGAAAACAGATTTTTATAAAACATAACTTCTTAAAAGCTACCTGCAAAGTACTATGAGTTTTTAACCTCACTGAAGAATGAATGATTGGCCTGGGTAACAATTATTGACTGTTTAACAGATGTAAACCTCCAAGGTGCTATCTGCTAAAGTGGCAGGAACATGAAATGTGGTGTATGTGAACTATGCTAGAAAAAATGAGTAATTAGTAAACTCCTATGCCTATATGGTGATTGCCTTCAAAAGATCCTCATGGCAGTAAAAAGGGATTACTCTTAACTAGTCAAACCCATGCGCCATGCAAGGATTCTGAACAAAATTGTCTTGGAAGTACAAAGGGGTTGCTTGTAGTGATTTTCTAGTTATGGATTTTCCTGTGAATCCAAAGCCCTGCATATAGTAAACTGCAGCTGTTGAGTCCTGTGAAAATAGAGAAGTTGCCTGAGGCCATACTACAAAGAAGTGCAGCAACTGACCAGTGCTTGCTTATCCTAAACCAAGAGGTTCATAGGGTCATAGGTTCATAGGTGTATACTAGGCAAATGGCCCTGGAGCCTTTACAAGCTTAGCCCATAGAAGTGCACTGGCATCATGCCGTCCAATGTTAGTTCCCAGTGCCTTTATCAAGTTTCTATTTCCCATCCACTCATCAAGATTTCTCTTGAAGAGGGCCAGTGAGGTGCTCTGCTTGACATATATGGAAAGTCTATTCCAGAGCATGGGCAGTCTCTGGGTTATGACCTGTCCCTCCAGCATGTTTTGTTGATTGTGGTAATGAGGTTGAGGTCTCTGATTGAGATTTCTTTAGATGTAGCATTTCTAACAGAGCTGGGTCAGACATGGATTTGAAGTCAAGCAGAGATCGTCTCTTACTAGACGATATGAGGCAGAGAATAGCTGGAGTTTTTTGAGTCTGTCCATGTAGGACATGTGTTTAAGGCCTAGGATCCTATTCATGAGGTACTTTTATGGCCTTTCTAGCTGTTGCATGTGTCTAGTGAGGTACATGCCAAATGGGGTGTTATACTTGATGACTGGCCTAATGAGGGAAGTGTAGAGCGAGATGATGACCTCTTTTTTCCTGGATGCAAAACCCTTGGTAATGAGATGTGCCACATAGAAGGACTTTCTGACCACAGTGGCAATGTTTTGGTTGAAGGAGAGGTTGCTGTCAACCTGTGTCCCCAGAACTCTTACAACGCCTTCAGTGTTCAGTGGGCTCCTATCGATGTGGTAATTAGTGGGAACTGAATTTTTACCAAAGGGGATGATGACGCATTTTTTGTCATGAAGCCTAAGGCCATGGTTTCAACACCAGTCATTGGCCTCAGTGAGGCCTTTCTGTTGATGTCTACATCACTTTGGGAGTTAATAATGGCTCTCAGCTTGCAGTTGTCTGTAAACTTGGTCAGCCAGAGTCCTTCCATGTTGGCCTGGACTTCTGAGAAGTAGATCTAGAAAAAAACACCACGACAATGGACACATGATTAGGATTAGCGCTTTCGTTTATGCTGATTAGATAAACTTCATCAGATGTAAACAAAAGGGAAATAATCATTTAAATACAAAAAGTTGTATGACATCATATCCTATCAGTTACAAAAAAGCATATATATATACACACTACATGTACTTGATAACATAAAAAATTTTTTTGTTTGTTTAAAAAGGCATTTTATCCTAATGAAACAATGCTCTTAATTTCAACAAGTTCATAATGGAAACAGCCTCGAAGGATCGGGGGAATCGCAATATGAACACCGCTTCAGCTACTTCAACTAATAATGAGAACAATCCTGCTGCGAAAGCTGGACCGTCAAATGGTTTGGATAATTTTATAGTTCGCAACAATTCTCCTGCCACAGATACAGGTACTGTCTCCTCTATTCCAATTTTAAATGACTGGCTAAAAGAACCGAATGACCTGTTCAACAATAATGGGGTCAATGTACAACGCATTGACAATAATTCAGAAACTAATGATCTAACAAATAATTTGAAGAGTTTTGACTTAAAACTCTTTAAATTCAAAAAATTACAAATTGAAATACAATATCTTAAAGAATGCAGTACAAGAAAACAAGTGCCTAAGGGCTTAAGACAGTGGCGTTTCCTGAATGGGTTAGTCCTATATTCAGAGTTTCATAAAGATTTATTACATCTATTCGATAAGCAAGGACTTGAATTCATTGACTGCTTAATCAAAAATTATAGTGAGCAAGTTGTTGTTCTGCAAAATGAATTAACCTTGTTAGATAACATTATTAGGAATGACAGGAATTTTCCAAGATATAAGTTTGATTTTCTGCGCATTTTCTCTAGTATCGATAGTACATTGGGTAAAATCAAAGAGAATAAAATCAAGAAATTGAATAGGGATGCATCAGCTTATAGTAAAGGTACTGTTTATCCTCTCCCTAAGACTCATGCTGGTACTAATAAAACTGTATTGAATGGTGGAAACAATATTTTGGGTGCTGAAAATGCTGACATTGAATGCTCTTTTCAATCTGTAGATATCATGCATGAACAATGTGATTTTGAAGTGAGTGATAACTCACCAATAAGGAGAAGTGAAAGAATTGCTAGTAGGGGGACTAATAATAGCCCCAATAATAGTAATGGCAATTCAAGAAATAATAATAACCACATTTTTTTCAGTCTGGGGAAAAAAAGAACGGGCAACAACATGTCCCCAGATATCAGACTCAGAAAAAGAGGAAATACCAGAACAAGAGAAAGAGGTGATGAATTCTTCCACGTGTCCTGGTGTTTCTCTTATTGGAACTTGCATTTCTAGAAATGTTGAAATAATTTCAAATTCTAATGGGGACTTAAGATATATAACTATTCTGACTTCCAACCGGACGTGAAATTAGTCAATGTTCTAGCTAAAGGATTAAATTTTGCCCCTTGTTTCAAAAGTGATGTAGCAAAAACCCTAGTAGATTTGAAACTTTTCACTAGAAAGTTAAACTTGAAAGTCATGTTTAACAACACTATAAGTTTAGTTAGTGATTTCAGAACAGCAAGTGTTTTTAACCCACCTTTACATCCATTAATTAATTTATATGAAAAAATATGTGAAAATGATATCAGATGTCTATTACAAGGACATCATAAATCTAAGAATTATAACAATAATTTATCTGAATCTGAACATGACATGTTGGATACTTTGAATTTTGTGAATATTTGGATTTGTAAACCTGATAAGGGAGGGGGACTAGTGTTTTTTAATAAAGATGATTATATCACTAGAATATTAGATCTCCTAGATTCCCCAGCTTATTTAGAGGTTTCATTGAATGAAATCAATGGTGCCTATCAGAGATTGAATGGGTACATCAGTGATCTATTTATGGAAAATAGAATTGATGTGGACCTATTCAATTATTTAAAGATGGCTTACCCTTTGATTCCAAAACTTTTTGGACTGCCAAAAATACATAAATGTTTAGATATGCTACCTTGGAGACCAATAATTGATGGCAGGCAATCTATAACTTATGGCTGTGCCAAATATATTGACTATAAACTCAAAAAAAATTGGGAAAATCAAAAACAGATTTGTAAAGATTCCTGGGCATTCCTGGAAGCTATGAACAAAGTCAAATTTAATCCTGAATTTAATTTTTTAACTATAGATGTCCGGGATCTTTACACCTGTATCCCGCAAGACATTGGATGTGAATGGATTAGGGACTTTTTACTAGATAAAGGTATGCCCGGTGATGATATTGATGTTTTGATCTATTTGTTAGAAATAATTCTAACTAACAAATTGTTTACATTTGATGGGAAATTCTTTTTATAAAAAACTGGAATAGCGATGGGCTCCCCTTGTGGGAGAACCTTCGCTAATACAGTCATGGCAGCTTGGGAAAAGAACTTTCTTTTTAAAATTCCCCTTTTCCCCCGAAAAAGTAGTATGGTACACTCGGTACCTGGATGACATCTTTATTCTGTGGAAAGGGAACAAAGAAAGTGTAGGAACATTCATCTTTGAAATTAATAATTCCACAAATTTTCTCCAATTCACTTATGAATTTCAAGAAAATTCTATCACTTATTTAGATGTCATGTTAAATAAAAATTATGAACTGAACACATTTACATCTAGAATACATAGAAAATCTACATATTCAAATTAATTTCTCCATTTTTCTAGCTGCCATCCACTGCATCAAAAACGTGGTGTAGTTAAGGGTCAACTAGTCAGGGCAGCTAGAATGTCTACTCTGGAGAATGATTTTATGGATGAATGTGGAATATTGCACAAAATGTTTTTGAGTAGGGGATATCCATCTACACTCATTAATGAATTAACGAGAGAAGTCTCATCTAAAAGAAGGCAGGGGGTGTTTTCACCTATTTTGAATCATATTATTGATGTATTTAATGATTCAATAAATGATGAATTTGATGAGAATATTTTGAATATCTCAAATCGTATACCTGTTGGATCATCCCCTTTGGGTACCGATGAATATGGTAAAGACTTCATAGGTACTAATTTCATCACCACATTTTCAAAGAATGCATTAAACATTAAGACCATCATTATTAAGAATTGGTCATTTCTCTTGGATGATTCGTCCTTAAAAGAATGTTTAGGTTTGACTCCAAATATCACTTTCAGAAAAGGGAGAAATTTAAAGAATATTTTGGAATTTAAACAAAAAGAAACTTATAGACATTATTGTGGAATGTTTAAGTGTGGGGCTTGTAGTATGTGTAAACACATATGTGTCACTAAATATTTTGAAATTAATCGGTTTAGATTTCATCTTAAAGATAAATTCAACTGTAATAGTAAAGGGGTAGTATATCTGGCCCTATGTAACCAATGCCCCGCATATTATATAGGGAAGACTGATAGAATCATAAAAAGTAGAATTTATGAACATGTACATGCCATAGCTAAGTTGAATTTAACAAATGCTTTGGCTAGGCATGTATCAGCCTTCCCACATCATGAATTCAAATTCCTTGTAATAGAGAGAATTATGGATAACGGGAGAGGGGGGCCTATCTCTCTGCATTTGGAAGAGAAGGAACTAATGTGGCAACTGAAGTTAAATGCTTCTGTTTTTCCTGGATTGAACGATACTGTTTCCATTATGAGCTTGTTGAAATTAAGAGCATTGTTTCGTTAGGATAAAATGCCTTTTTAAACAAACAAAAAATTTTTTTATGTTATCAAGTACATGTAGTGTGTATGTATATGCTTTTTTGTAACTGATAGGATATGATGTCATACAACTTTTTGTATTTAAATGATTATTTCCCTTTTGTTTACATCTGATGAAGTTTATCTAATCAGCATAAACGAAAGCGCTAATCCTAATCATTTGTGTCCATTGTCGTGGTGTTTTTTCTAGTTTTACTTGTGTGGTTTTTACCTTGTGGTTTTCTGAGAAGAAGATGCCAAACAGTAGAGGACCCTGGACCGATCCCTGTAGAAATCCACTTGTGACTGGTCAGCTGTCTGACTTGGAGTCTGCTACTTTCACACTGTGGGTTCTATCTGTGAGCTAATTTGCAACCCACCTAGTGAAATAGGGGTTGATGCCTAGTTTGGTGAGTTTATCAATAATTCCTGAGTGGGAATGGTATCAAAGGCCTTGGCCAGATCGAGGTAGGCTGTATGAACTGCCTTGCCCTCATTCACAGCTCTGGTGACTGACTCAAAGAAGTCAACCAGGTTGAGCAGGCATGATCTACCTTTCACAAAAAAACAAATTGAGTGGGATCTAGAGTTTGTAGATTCCCTATATCCTTGTTAATTAGGTCCATGATGATGCGTTTCATAGCCTTACATATCAGTCTCATCAGGCTAATGGGGTGATAATTCCCAGGATCTGTAGTCACTCCTCCTTTATGGTGAGGGATAACTGTAGCAGTGTGCCATTCGGTAGGGACAAAGCCAGAGGTGAGACTGTGATTGAACAGGGGACACATATGCATTGTCAGTTCACTTTGTAGTTCATGTAGAACACATCCAGGGATATTGTCCCATCCCATGGGAGCTGTATTCTTGGCCTTGGATAATGCAGTTTTAACCTGTGCTACAGTAATGCTGGGTGCCTGGCATTCCTCCGGTATTTTGGGGGGTAAGGTTGGCACTGACTCTGTCGGCCAGTATGTTGGCAATATCTGCTGGCTCAGTATCGGCGGTATCATTGTGCAGTAACTCAGAGCAAACTTGGGTATTTCCATGGAGATTCTTGATATAACTATAGAAGGCTTTGCGGCTATTTTTATTGTCTGCTGCAATTCTGCCTTCATAGCCGGCTTTAGAGGTTTTGATGAGGGATCTCAACTTTTTGTTGAGGTTAATAAGGGAGTTTTTTCAGTCTTGGGACTTCACCTTTTTCTGCAAAAGTTTCTTCCTTCTATTGTAGAATTTATTAATGGCAGGGGACCACCAGATTGGCTTCCTTCTTTTGGAGGACACCATCGGTTCTGTTGGGTATGGCTAGTTCCATGCATTTATGTACGTGTTCGTACAGTGCATTGGTGTATGAATCAGCAGTCATGCATCTATTTTCCATTGACATGGGTGCCGTGAAATTAGCCACCTCTGTTTTTAGGAGCCCAAAGTCAGCTTTGACAAAGTTTTTCATGGTGGTTACCTTTGCGGGAGGTGTGGGTGAGATGTGGATATCCATGGTGATTAGTTTGTGGTCAGATCTAACCAGGGAGGAATTGACTATTAGCGTAGAGCAATGGTTGCCCATGTTAGTAATAACCAGGTCATTGATATTGCTTCCTCTAGTGGGAGTAAGAATGAGCTGGTCCATGGCATTGAAAGCGATGAATTCCAGGATGTGTTGGGCCTGTGTATTGGTGCATAAGTAGTTTTCCCAGTTGATGGAGGGGTAGTTGAATTCACATAGTTTGAGTGCATTCGGATGGATCCTAATAGTTTTCAGGGTGATTAGGAACATAGAGTGAGAGTCTTGGGACATGGTTGGAGACCTATAGCAGGCTATGACCTGAATTGCCGTCTTACCTAATGTTAATTGTACCTGAAGTATCTTAGATGCATTATGCTGGGGTACTAGTCTGGAGGTGTGCATATCCTTTATAAATATAGAGACACCACCCCATTTGGAGCTTTGGTCCATGATCTGGGGCCGAAAGGTGTGGAATGAGTTACAGCCTGGTAGCGCAGGGGTGCTTTCTGCTGCTTTAAACCAGGTCTCTGATACAGCACAAATGTCCATGTTCTCCATTTTGGGGAATGCTTCAAGCAAGTGCATTTTGTGATTTAGACTTCTAGCATTGAGCAGCATGACCCTCAAACTGCATTTATTTATAGCTATTACAGTGGTAATTTGGTCTTTGGAACATTGATTAAAAAAGTCACTATAGGAGTGGCAAGAGCCTTAGCCAGTATTCGGAAACCCAGGTGTGACAGATGCAGGCCATCTCTGGCAAAGCATCAAGGTCTGTCAGTTATGTCATCCCAAGCAGACAGATACTGGATCCCCTTAAAATGACACCAGAAACTTGGTCAATTGTTGAAGTCAATCATTTTCTGCTTGTACTGCAGTATCATTCTGGGCAACAGTAGGATGCTGCTCAGGGCTAGGGTCATACCAACTTGGGCCACATAATCTGAGAGCTCCTCCATTTCTCTTTTTATGGTGACACTTGTAAACCAGAAGTCCAGCTTGGTGGGAGTCCTAACCACCAGTAGCCACCTAAAGAAGCTATGCATGGAGGATGGTATGGAAAGCCACCTGGTGACATTTGAGAGCTATTATGCTTGAAAGAGTTGGCTTCCAAATAAATGGGTCAGAATTCTGTCATCACAATTGAATGACTCATTGAAAGAATACAGAGATTTAGAAGAAGCTGATCCCCAGGACTACAAATAACTGAAACAAGAAATATTGCCAAGGGTGGGGCTTCACCTGAAGTACAACCTCTTAATTTGTGTTGCTGGACATTCAACATGGCCAAATTAATAAGGACGGCACATTGGTGTAGCGGTTAGTCTTGTCACCTCACAGCAAGAGGTGCTCCAAATTGATTCTCGGCAGGGGTTCCTTCTGTGCAGAGTCTGCATGTCCTCCCTGCATTCGTGTGGGATTTCTCTGGGTGTTCCAGTTTCCTCCCACATTCAAAGACATGCATCTGGAATGTTTCTCTCTGGGCCTTCACTGAAAATTGTCTCGTTCCAAGTTGGACTTTCCCGGTAAACAAATGTAAAATAAATAAGTAAATAGCTGACTTAATTTATGTTTTAAAACTTTGCTTAGAGCATCATATAAACTGTACTAGAAAATGTAGAAATCTTTGCTGCACTCAAGTTTAAAAGAACACTCCCAAATAATTTAAGAATGTTAGTATCACAGAATGACCTAAGACTACTGAATATGTTATTTTATTTATTTCATTTGTCCTTTGGTAACTGGGAAAGTCTGACTGAGCCAATGGCCCATTTTTGTGGAGGCTCAGGGAGAAAAGCTCCACAACTGATTCAAAAACATTTAAATGATAGTTGATGAGTCATTATAAAGAAGGAGAGAAAAGCTCCACAACAAATTAAATATTTTACAGTGAGTTGGGGAGAAAGGTTCCATAAACATACATAAAAAATTTTACAATAGCTGATAAGTAATTATATAAAAGGGGAGAAAAGCTCCCAACAGTTAAAGTACTTGCATTAGTAGACTGTTAGTAATTGAAACTGCTAACCCTAAGATTTGCATGCACCAAGGGCTAATGACAAGCATTCACTTAAGTGTACTGCTTTGTCTGCAAGCAAGAAAATGTTACCATCTGATTTACTTTAAATGTTCTAGAAAAGGATATAGAGTCAAGTACTGCACATTTAGTGACACCAATACTATGACTATATAAACTTAAATGTTGACAGAAAATTGAAACCAAAAGCATACATATGGAATATGAACCTATGGAATCTTACATTGCTCAGGGACCATGATGACATCAGTTAAATCCTAGTACCTCTGTAAGCATATAACAAGCAGGAAGCAGAAAACTGAAGTGGCATATGCACCTGGAGATGTAAGGGATTATCATACAACACAGGTAGAAATGCAAACACTTCTAGGAAAGAGTTATACTCTATAGCCCTATTGCATAACTTAACATATGCTAGGATACTTGGCCAAGTTGTTTCCCAATTTAAAGACCTATGGAAGTTATGTCAGAAAAGGTACAAACCAGATATATTGACAGAAATACAGTAAAAATGTGATCCTATAAAGCCCAAAAGGAGCTATGATTTGGATATGGGTAGAATGGTTAGATAAATCTGATAGTGAGTCTTGCCAAAGGGCACTTTTTGCAAAATAATACAAATGTCAGTATGTATATTGACAAGGAAGAACTGATAATTGACAATACCCTAAGGTAAGTGGGTGCAGAAACTGAGAAAAAAACATATGAATCTCATACTGAAAGAAAAAGAATATGGGAAACTGAGCAGAGCCCTAATGCTTCCCTGCTACACCAAAGCAGATGGCCAGTTAGAAACAGAAAAAGGACTCCAAGGGTTAAGAATGTCAGAACAATACTGAAAATGAGAAAGGGAAAAAGAAACTACCAATATCACAGTAGAAGAAATGGATGAACTAAGTGACATGGAAAAGCCTATAGCTGTATTTATAGAACACAGCACTACCTTAACTTCATAGGACCACAGGAGGTTACTAGGCTAATGGCCCCAGCGCCCTTACAAGCCTAGCCAAGTTCAACCCATGTTTCCAAGGGTATCTGGTTCAAGCAGACACTAAAATCAGCACCTATTGCCCCTGTTCAAGAGGGACACAGGTGGAACACCCAGGATGAATTTCCAGTTACACATCCAGTCATCCAAATTACGCTTAAATAGAGCAAACAAGGGGCTTTGTTTAACATAAATAGGAAGCTTGTTTCAAAGGTGGGGCAATCTCTGTGAGACAAATCTGTCTCTCCAGCAAGTTCTGTTGATGTTGCATACCAAGTTAAGGTCCTTTGAGCAAGTGACCCATGTGCCATTTGACTTGTGAATGTGCAGCATTTCCATTAAAGCTGGGTCAGAGATTGCTCTATATGCAAGGCATAGGTTGCCTCTGAGCAATCTGTACAACACAGAGTAAAGTGATAATGATTTCAGTCTGTCCATGTAAGACAGATCTTGACAACCCTGAATTTTCCTTATAAGGAACCTTTGTGGTCTCTCCAATTGCTGCACGCGTTTGGAAAAGAACATACCAAAGGGAACATCATAGTCTATTATTGGCCTGATGAGAGAAAAGTACAGGGGGGTTATAACTTATTTTTTTCTGGAGGCAGTGCCCTTACTTATGAGATGAGCAATATAAAATGCCCTTCTTACCACTGTGGAGACATAGTAATTGAACTTAAGGTTGCTGTCAATCTGTGTGTCCACATCTCTCACCGCTGACTGTGTGATTAGGATATTGCAGGAACTTCACCCTTGCCGAAGGGGATGATAATGTATTTTTTTGCATTAAGTTTATGATGATGACTTTGGCACCAGTCATTAGTCTGTATAAGACCTTCTTGCAGGATGTTGACATTGCTATGGCTTTCCAGTGATTGCTGCCTGTTTGCAGTCATCAGCAAACTTTTCAGCCACAGTCCTTAGTTTTAGCCTGTACTCCGGAGAAGTACATTCCAAATCGTAGGGGTCCCAGAAGCCTGTGGAACACCAGTAGTTACAGGTCTGCTGGAGGAGATGGAGTCCCCTGTTTTGACCGTATATGTTCTATCAGGGAGCCACTTTCCAGGGGTTGATATCTAGCTGAGTGAGTTCATCAATGATGCCTGCGTGAGGGATTGTGTCAATGGCCTTGGCTAAGTCTAGCTAGGCTGTATGCACAGATTTGGCCTCATTCACATCAGAATACTGATAAAGGTAATACTAACTTGGCTGACCTCCATGTAAGCCATGTCAATTTCAAGAAGATTCAAAGGGAAGATGATATACTGAGTAGACATAGTGAAAATATAGCTAGAGTAGATGGGGTACCAAAAGGGGAAAACAGCCCTATTTCATACACATACTTTGAGCTAAGAAAGGATCTGCTCTACAGAGTAAGAAGACAAAGAACAGATACAGAGACAGGTATAAATTCCAAGGACTTGTAGAACCCATATAATAAAGTTAATCAGTTACTTGTCAAGTGGTCATTTAGGAATGAATAAAACAAAAACTAGTATTTTCACTAGATTTTACTGGACTGATGTCACAAAGGACATATAGATCTTTTGTGCGCCTTACTCAGTGTGTCAAAAGACAGCATCCAGTTCTAGGTTTAAGAAATCTTTGAGACTTCCACCCATTACAGATGCCTCATTTGCATTAGTAGCATTTGAAGTTGTGTGTGTGGCTCCCTATGGAAATGTTGTTACTCAATATCCTAAGTGTCAACCATCAGAGAAAAAAAACTAAAGTTCAGGATAGCAAATATCAAGCATTGCTCTTCTCCTAAAAGCTTTTTTTTTTACAAGTGGGCAAGCTATCGTGCACCCCTAATATGGAGAGGGAGAGGACAAGCCTCCCACACACCTCCAAACTTATACATACCAGCTCTGAGATTGTCATACCTCGGAGAAAAGGGAATATTCCAAGAAATTGCTATCTCAGTCTTAGTATATGTTGTTTGTCTTTCAGCTTTGTCCCGGTTAGGGGTCGCCACAGCGGAACTCCGATCCGCTAATGATTGGCAGTAGAGTTTCACGTGCTGGCTTGCCAGGCCTAATGCACAACCTTCAACGAAGGAACACCCATTCACGCATGTCGCCACACAACTGAGAATCGAAATGGCAATGTCTAACTGTGAGGCGACAATGCTACCGCAGCACCACCACCGCAGTAGTCTTAGTATATGTAAGTCCGGATATTTGGCTCTTCAGTCTCAGCATTACAGGACTAGCTAAAGTGGGTTCCTACATTTCAAACTGTTAAATAAAGTAAGGACCACCAGTGCATGATAGTAATTTTTTTCTGGGGTAGGAATTCCTCAGGAAATTTTTATTGACATCACTACATGTCAAAAATAATGCATGAATTTCATAATTTTTTTAAACTGAAACAGCAAAGAACATCTTCTATCACCCACAAGGAGATGGACTAATTGAGTGCTTTAATAAAATGCTAAAAATTCTATGTTATGGAAAGTTATAAGTGAAAGAGAAAAAAAATGGGACCAACTCCTTCCACATCTTTTCTTTACTGTAGCAGTAGTACCACAATCCCCAAATAGACTAACGTCATTTGTACAGTTATTTGACAATATCAGATAGACTCGTTAGATATAGGAAAAAATGGGAGGAACATCCCCTTTAAAAGTGTGACAGGGCATTTTTCAAACCTACAAGATAGGTTAAGAACAATAATGTCTACAGTAAATAGAAACTGCTGCTAAAAAGTGTATGATTAGTAAGATATATAAAATGTTGCAAGATAACTCTAAGAATCAGTCAGAGGATATCAAAAAAGATTGGGAAAAGAGAATGGAAAGGCAATTTACCAGAAATTAATGAGAAGAAATCTATAAGGCTCCCAAGGATGCAGCAAAACCCAGAAGGTATAGGACATTTGCTCCGAAGTGTTTGAAAAAGTCTTTTTATATCCGGGAACCAATGGGTACTTTTATGGGCTAGGCTTGTAAAGGCTCCAGGGCTGTTGGCCTAGTATACACCTATGAACCTAAGTAAACTTCAGGGGGTATTTTCTCAGGTAGCTATAGCAAAATCTGGAGGTGTGATGGAGAAGAAAGAGGTAATTGGAAACACATTTTTGAGAAAATGCTGATTTGGCAGATTGTAAAAATTCCCTACAGAGCACTTTGATGAACTCTTTGGTGAAATAAGTGGTTATAACAAAGGCCATTTCTTCAAATCTGAGATTTTTTTGAGATATGATATGGACTAAATTGCCTAGATTCCTTTCTAGGTTTGATGCTACTGGCTGCCAAAAAGGCAAATAGTTCAAAATGGAAATCATATTATATCCCAAGTATAATAAAAGTTCAAACATTGTAAAGGAGATAAAAGAACTGGAGATAGGAACTTTAGAAAAAGAAAATAAATTTTGTAGAACTAAATTGAATCTTCAGGAGCAATACATGCAAAATAATGTTCAGGAGGAGGAGTGGGGTTTTGGGGAACACAGAAATTGAGCAATTTATGAAATGGTGTAAATGAAAATTGTTAAAAGTATACTGACTGACAATAACAATGTAAACTGTTCTAGAGATTTGTTTTCGATTACTGAATGTAAACTCACATTACCATTAAAATGTGACGATTTAATAAAAATATTATATTAAGTAATGTGCATAGTAGGATAACATATGGAAATAGTCCAGGGGAGGTTGCTAACAGAGAGCACATAATAGAAATGCTGATCTCAGAGAATTAAAATCAAGAGATAACGTACTACTTTTAGTACCCACTATTGATAATATGTTCCTTGCAAAGTAGAAAGGACCTTTTCAAGTTGTATAAAAAAGTGAAATGAATTACATGGTGAGAGAACTGGGAAAACAGGACAGCAAAAGTTAAAAACCCTACAGCATGTCCTAAAATCACAACAGGGAAAACATTATCAATGTCTCAGAAACAAGAGGTAAAAGCATTTGAACTCAGTGATCACTATATATTCTCAGATTAATCCAGCACAACAAAGAAATTGCACCTGGTAAGAAAGTACATTAGAAACCACACCTAATACCAGAGTCCCAGTCCCAGGAGGTCAAGGAAGAAGTACAGAAAATGCTTAAACTAGGGGTTTAGAAGAATCATAAAGTGAATGAGCAGTCCCATAGTACTGGTTTCCTATCCTGATGGGTCCAGAAGTTTTTGTAGTGACTTCAGAATGCTGAAGATAGTATTTACCTTTTATTTATATCCCAGGTCCTAAATTGACAAATTAATTGAAATACTTCACAGAATTAACTTTCTATTTGCTTTTAGCCTAACCAAGTGCTATAGTCAAATTTCTTTAGTACCAGAAGCTAAGGAAAAATGGCCTCCTATACGTTGGGTGGAATCTTCCATTACAAAATTCTGCCTTTTGGTTTTCATGGAGTACCTGCAACATTCCAGAGGCTAATGAACAAAATTCTGAAACTCCTTATCAGGTATGTAGCATCAGTCTACCTGGATGATATGGTGATATTTTTACTGTACTGGGAAAGCCCTCTCCCTAAAGTTCCAACCATCTTGGATTTCTTACATCAAAGTTGGACTAACTGCTAACTCATCAAAGTGCAAGGAAGACATGGCAGAGGCTTGCTATTTTTGGCTATATAGTCAGTCATTTAGAAGTGAAACCACAGGCTGAAAATGGTGAAAACAATATAGAGTTGCCCCACCACCAACAACAATCACAAGAAAGCAAAAAAAGGCTTTTCTGAGTCTGGCAACAATAGACATACAATATAATGTTACACTGGTAAAAGTATAACACAGAAACTATGATATTTGTAATATTTTTATTTTAATATGGTAACACTAATCACAGGTGCATTTCTTTTCATGGACTGCAATTTGACAGACCTCTCAACCAATCGGGGACAAATTTAAACAGAATCAGGGACAAGTCACGAAAAAATCAGGGACACTTTTAAAATATTAGTGCTATTAACTTGGAACACTGACAGAATCAGAGCATATGAATCAATACACATTTTCTTAAGTAAAAAAGGTCTATAACTCTTAATTATTGCCATTATTCATTAAGTGTAATTCACCACCTTTCCTCCAAAAGTCACTAGTTTTAGGAGGGATTAAGAGGAACAGAGCTAAAATTTGAGTCAAAATCAGGGACAGTTGAGAGGTATGACTGCAAAACACCTTCATCAGTTTAAGGAGCTTATGTGATTCAGCCTTTTTAAACTTTTTGTGCTCTAAACATTATAACTTTAATTGTGCTACATTTTATTCTAATAACTAGTGGGAGATTATTTTTTTTTTATTTAACATTTTTTTACTGGGAAAGTCTGACTTGGAACAAAGCCATTTTTCAGCAGAGGCTCAGGGAGAAATGCTCCAGACGCATGCCTTTACAACTTGGGAGGAAACTGGAGCACCCAGAGGAAACCCACACAAATGCAGAGAGGACATGCAGACTCCACACAGAAGGCACCCTGGCTGAGAATTGAACTGGAGAACTTCTTACTATGAGGTGACAATGCTACTGCTGCACCACTGCGCCGCCCCAACAGCACTAAGGAATACAATAGATATCTTTAAAGGAAAACAATGGAATTCTATTATTAAATGCTCAACATCTCTGTCCCTTTTCTTCCTATGTACTGTCCCTCCTATGAATAAACAACATAGCATTTAAAATATTTTAAATTGACTGTTTCTCTCCACTAGAACAGTAACTTACTGTACAGTGGTGGTTTCACTTTCAAAAAAAACTTTTATCCCATGCTTGCAGCAGTCTCCAATTCATTGCTGTCATCATGGCCACTGAATACATGTAGTTTTCTGGCCAGTTGCCTCCCCAAACTGACATCACCATTACTGTCTTGAAAACCCACCCATGCTGAGATGGCACAGCTTTCTGGTCCTTCCCCTACCCATACAGAAAGTAAAGCATAGAACAAGTAAAGAGTATATGAGTGAAGTCCCCTGCTGTGAGCTGTCAATCACAGCAGGAAACAGCTCAAATTACCCTTTGCACTTTGACAGCTGGGGAAGCTAGATGTGAAGGGGGATGGGAGGTGAGTCAAAGCAGTACAATTCAGGCTTCACAAAAAATGCAGTTTAGCCATTCTAAAAAGAAGCACTTTGAAAGTCTGTTCTGTGGCATTTGCACTGTTTGTGTTTTAAGTAGTCACTGAATGGCATGAAATGTTACTTAAAACTAACTGACTGAAAGACAGCAGTGTATGCATGTAAAATCAATGCAGTGACAGGAGCTTTAGGAAGGAGGCCTGTGTGACGTAAGTTTTCATAGATGAGCACTGCATTTTGGGATACCTAGAGGCAGACTAAACAATCAGAAATACTTCAATATCCCAGACCCCATGTGGTCAGATTCAGAAATGATGTATAAAAATATTTAAAAACCTGTAAATAGTCCCAGAGTGGTGTTAAAATGTAGGAAACACCAAACCATGATGAAATAAACATGTTTTTTGAGTCTGTATGTGCGGTTCTCCCTTAAGGCCCTCACCATCTCTTTCCCAGTGTCATATTAACTTTGGATAACAGAACAAAGTATGTGTCAGTTTGGGTTCCAAGTTCTCACATTTCCACCAGCACCTGGTATTTCCTGATCTTCCTGTCTTGACTTATATGGGATATGAAAAAAAATATCTAGTTTTCTTAACCACTAGTAAGAAAGTTTCCAAAATAAATAAACTGAATGCTTTAAATATAAACTTTAAACTTTTGTTCTTTTCCTTCTGATCAGTTTCTAAGTTGTTACTCATGGGGAGTTTGCATTTACACTCTATAGCCAGCAGCAAAGTATAGGTTTTAGAGTCTAAATATTTAGGAGAGAAGAGTGAGGCATTCCCTTAACCAATTAGTTTCAGTGGAAGACCTATAGCTTTCTGATTATTTACATATTCTATTCATATTACAAAAATCCACCTGACATATAACCTCTTCTATATGCTAAATCCATAATTTCTATTTTAGGCATATGGCATACGAAACTTCCCTTGTGGATACCAAGGATTTTGCAACTTACTGTTCTACAATTATGATTATAGAGATAGTATTGTAATTTAATAGGAGTGTACATCTGTGCTATTAGGAATCCTTCTATTTCAGAAATCACTTAATTATAAATTTATTTTATCATCTGATTATGTTTTTCTTGTAAATATATGTTCCCTGTCACTGTTTTTGATATCTAGTGACCACTTACAGCTGCCTATCTGTCCTCTTAAGAGGTGAGAACATGTGGTGGGTTCCATGGTACCATAGTACTGTTAGATTATTTCACTTTGTACAGCCCATTATCCCATTCCATTTAGCATGTGCAAAATGTTCGTAGAAAACTGGTTATACATGCCTAGCAATATGCTACTGTGGTTTGTCATGACAGAGTTACCAAAGTAACTACTGACACAGCTTTCTTCATGTCCCCTAGTGGGCCACTGTAAGAAAAATATTTTGTATTCTCCTTATGGGAAAGGATGGATGGTCATCTCCTACTCCATCTGCCATCTCCCAAAGGTAGCTTTTTAAGAATCCAAGTCTGTAAGGTAGCTTTTCTGAATCCAAGTAACTAAATTAACCTGGGTTGCAGTTGGCAGAGATATGTACCCACCTTCCTGTTTGTGGGGTACCTAATGCTCTGTTTTTATTTTGTTTTCTTTATTTTCATTTTATTTTCATTCATCACTTGCAGTTGTTGACTTTGATCTTGCTTCTTCACTGCTGGGTCAGGGTTATTGTATTATAACAAAGGTACCTCTGCCTGTGTCAGTCTATTTGGTTGGGACCCCTCAATCTTTCCAGCATCACTTATGATTATAAAAGTAAGAAATGAAATTCAGATTAGTTATTCAGGGGCCTAAATTAGTCAATGGGGTCTTTTATAGTCTCCAAAATATCCTTAGCTGTTTCTTTACCAAAAGCAAAGTTTGAAAATATTTGCACTACTTCTTGCAGTGTGAAGAATCTTGAGGAACACTATATATAAGCTGGATACAGTATTCTTTGGAACGTCTGTTATTTTCATAAAGAATAAATGTTCATTGCATGTAAACTTTATTCATTACCATCCATAGCAGTGTGTTTTTGTTTTCCTCGCTAATAACAACTTATTCTCAGAAAATCTCTGTCAATCAACAATATATGAATAAATATCTGATTGTTTATTCCCATGAATGAAAATTACTTCTGTATGCCTTAAGTGGTTCTTGGTCACACAAGCTACATCTTTGCAAACACTCTTAATTGCAGTACTCTTTATTAGGAAACAATTGGGTCTGTCAGAAAAAGAAAGCTTTGCTTAGTAAAGAGTATATTATGTTTGTTAATATGTATAAACTAATCTCTGTGTCAGTGGTGTTCTCAAATATGTGTGCCGAAGATCAATATACAAAGTGCAAGTACTAAATGAGAGAGTTAGTATCCAAGTTTAATTCTTCCACATATTGGCATCTTATAATTAGTGTTCATTTGAACTTATTTATTTTCTGTAAATGTATTTTATGGTCAGCAAGTATTTTAAAGTACACACCCAGCTTACATTATTTCTTATCTACACACTTCATGTGAAGAGCACATGACACTTAACCTTTGACCAGTTTGTATAACAATAGAAACTGAAGCTGTGTGTGTGTGTGTGTGTGTGTGTGTGTGTGTGTGTGTGTGTGTGTGTGTGTGTGTGTGTGTGTGTGTGTGTAAAGACTAAGGATAATTCATGAATGAGCATGATTTTGGGAGATAGGATACTATCAGATTCCTTTCAGCAGTGTTGTATCACCACAATCCACAATAAAGCCCACTGCACAGCAAAACAGCAAAGTACACGTTTAATATTGGATTTAGGTTAGGTAAGAAAATAAAACACTAGGCAACAAAGACTCTGCCCAGAAGGTATATAAACTGCAGCTGCCAAGTAATCACACAGTAAATAAAGGCAAAATGCAAGCAATTAGGCCTAGTAAGTGAATTGCATTTTGTACCTGCAAAGGTAATTCATCAGAACGTAAGCATTTATTGTTGGCAGTGCTGTGTGAACTCTGGTTTCATATGAATGATCTTTGATACAACAGGGTTTTCCTCTGCACCACATGTGTGCTGATGATTACTCACTACGCAAATCATTTACACTAGTTATTTGATCATCTGGGGTTGTATAAGCTCTCAAGCATTTTGTAATACAGAACTTCAGATAAATGGATAAATAAGTAGGCCCATACAATAACAGATTAAAGACTACAAAAAAGCCTGCTACCCACATAACAATTGTGCTAGACAAATTATTAAGCTCTAGAGTTTTTAGCATATGTAACATTATCCCATTGTATAATCACAGAGGAAATTGTGCATATTGGCAGTACAATCCTCCATGTAAACATTTTTACCAATATATTATCACACCCTTTGCCTAATTTTCTCTCTCTTTCTCCTTGCCGCTCCATAGGTGCCCTTTTTGTAGTAAGTAGTGAGGTCTTCACAGATGCGGTTTATAAGTTTTATACAGTTTTGGATGCAAGAAATGCCAATCACAAAGTTGGTAAATGCATAAAAAGTTAATATAACTTTATACTTATGTGACATCCAGTTAATATCCAACCGGACTGCCATCACTAATGTGACGTCTCCCACTTTAAACCCGGGACAATAATTAATGAGCCTCATTTCTCATCATTGACTCCAGTGTGGGAGCATCACAGAAAACACCAGAGCACACAAGAGTAAAATTCCACAATTTCTCTTAAGAGCACAACAGGAACATGCTCTTTTTTCTGGAACTGGACTATTTACCTCCATCCACCCCAAATGTATTCTCTTATTATACACTTCAGATCAATGTGTTCCAGTTTAAGACCTCTGACTCACTCACACTCAAGATAAATATAAATCTCACCACACACTAACACTTATGGGAACCCTGACACAGATTTCAAGATGTGTCCCCTCTACAGCACAAATGGTAAATACTGCCACCAAAATCAGACAAGTCTATACACCATTCAAAGGGTGATCAGTTATTAAAAATTAAATATCAAAGTAAATAATAGCTCTGACCAGAAGCTGCCAGGCATTTGAGGTGACCTGGGGAGTATCAAACAGGTATAAGCACTGTCTAATCTCTAAAGAACACACTGATTCTCCAGCCACAATGTAAAGTAATGAAAAACATTTAATAATAACTAAAATGATTACAAGAATATAATTCAATAATTTTCGATAAACACCAGAATTCAATCACCAGAAATATAAAATTAAACTGTAGGATAGAAGTCCATCATCTTAGTAAAACTCTATCTAAATAACTAAACTTTCCTAATCTAACTAGAGAATACTATCCCTGATCTAATCTAAAGCATAACAGCAAGGCAATAGCAGGCTTACAGTTTTTGGTGAGTCCTTTTTCTTGGGTATCCACTGCATGGCACTGTAATTGACAGCAACTCTTAACTAACTGCCCCTCAACTGATGTCAGCAGTCTCTTTTATAGTCCAGGTTAACAGCCTCAACTGTCTTATTTTAAAAATAATCAGCTATTTGAAAAAGTTCTATTCCTCTCAATCATCTGTTCAAATAATCACCTAGCAACCAGGAACATTCTAATGACATCAACTACTGATTATGCACAGGCAGTTTGCACTTTAGAGTCTCCCTCACAAATATGTGCAATTAGAAATGCATCAAAACACTGACAGATTCTTTAAACATTTTGTATAAAAAGGGAAATACTCAACATGTTAAAACCTTATTTACATTTTCACAATTAGACATGTTGGCATACAGTACAAGTTAATCCTAAAATAAACAAATCTCCTGCCAGACATGCTAACACAGATGACCGTGTTTTAATTTTATTCACATCCCCCCCCCCCCCATGACTCAAGCAGGATTTTCAAGTGACCCTTGAAAACTGACAGTTGAGAAAAATGGGTCTACCTGGGAATATTAATCCACTCCTCTCCTGGACAGTCAATCTGCACTGGCATTATTAACCCCACTGTGATGCTGTATGGTCATATCATACGCTTGCAATCTTAGACTCCACCTCAGTAACTTGGCATTTTGCTTACTGACCCTATTAAGCCATGTTAAAGGGTAATGATCTGAGAGTACAGTGAATTTTCTCCCATAAAGATAGGGCTGCAGCTTTTGCAAGGCCCACACTACGGCCAACACTCTTTCCCCATGGCTGAATAACAATCTTCTCTAGGTTGGAGTCGAGAGCTCAGCTATACCACTGGGTGCTGTTCTCCTTCTGCAGAAACATATCTAAGTACAGCCCGCACCCCATAATTTGAAGCATCTACCTGTACAATAAATTATTTTAATCTTGGCTGGCTAACACAGGGGCTCCTCCCAAAATCTCTCTGTTCATAATCTGTGGCCCACACTAAGTTGTCCAGTTTATTTTTCTTAGTTAGTCAGTAAGAGGTACAGCTATGGTAATGTAATTGGGCACAAATTTTCTGTAGTACCCTGCTGTTCCTAGAAATACTCTCACTTGTTTCTTAGTAACAGGAACTGACCACACTTCAATAGCTTCCACCCTGACAGATTCTGACCTAATTTTACCACTTCCCACTTTGTGTCCTAAGTAAGTGACGTCTGCCATACCCACTTGTTACTTACTGGGTTTAATGGTTAATCGTGCCCTACTTAATTTATCCAAGACCTCCCTAACATGCTGGAGATGTTCCTGCCTGGAATGGCTGTAAATAGCAATGTCATCCAAGTATGCTAGAGCATATTCCCCTGCTCCTACCAAGATTCAGTCTACTAGCCTCTGGAAAGTTGCTGGTGCATTTTTCATTCTAAAATATATCCCGGTAAATTCATACAATTCGTAAGGGGTTACAAAAGCTGACCTTTCCCTAGCAGCAGAAGTCAAGAGTACCAGCCAGTATCCCTTAGTCAAATCAATAGTGGTCAGATACCTAGCCTCACCCAGCTGTTTTAGGGCTTCACCTGTTCTTGGCATGGGCTATGCATCTGACTCTGTGCAACTATTTAATTTCTGGTAGTCTACACAGAATCTCACACTACCATCCTTTTTTGGTACTAGCACTACTGGGGAAGCCCAAGGACTGTTAGAATCTTGAATTACCCCCACTTCTAGCATTTCCCTTATTTCTTTTTTTAGAGTCTGCTTAACTCTCTCATGTACTTTATAAGGAACCTGCTTAATAGGTTTTTGGGGTCCTGTGTCCACATGGTGCTGCACCAAGTAAGTAGACCCAGGTTTCCCTATGAACATATCCCCAAATTCCTGCAATACCATTTTTATCTCCTGGACTTGATTAGGAGTTAACTGGTGCTATATGGCAATCTCTTCCTCAGAGGTGTGAATCTTAGCCTCACCTAAAAGATTAGTTACCCTATCCCTTTCAGACTCTTCATGCCATCCACTATGAATGCTCAGTACTAGGGCATCATGATAAGGTTTCATCATATTCAAATGGTACAGTTTGTGCCCTGGTCTCCTACCTATCAAATTTACCATGTAGGTCACGTCATTGATTTTTCTCACCACCTCAAAGGGTCCCTCCCAACCTGCTTGTAACTTGTTATGTCTAACAGGAACAAGTACCATCACCTTCTGTCCCTCAGCATACTCTCGGCCTTAAGCATTCATGTCATACCACACCTACTTTTATTGTTGGGCCACTGCTAGGTTCTCTTGAGCTAGACCCATGAGCAAGGGCGCCCGCAGCTAGGTGCAAGGGGGTGCACTTGCACCCCCCTGGAATCCGCTGACTAGTTAATGTTATAATTTAAAAAAAAGTTTTTTTTTTTTTTTTTTTTTTTAGAGGGCGTTCTTCTTTAAGAAGAAAGAAGTCCGTGCTGACATCATGCGTTATTCTTTAAGAAGTCCAGTCGCGGTCGTGCTGACATCATCGCGCATATTTTCAAGTTTGCGAGCGGGAACTCACATGGACGGTTTCGGGTTCGGGTTCGCAAGCGGGAGGAAACGAGCGGGAACTGAAATGGATGGAAGATGGGACGGGTGTCGGGTTCGCAAGAGGGAGGAAACGAGCGGAAGATGGGACAGGTTTGCAAGCGGGAGGAAATGAGCAGAAACTGAAGCGGACAGAAGATGGGACTCTTTCAGAGTGAGTTGTGTGTGTGTGTGTGTGTGTGTGTGTGTGTGTGTGTGTGTGTGTGTGTGTGTGTGTGTGTGAGAGAGAGAGAGTGCAAGAGACAATATATTAATGAAACGTCTGTTGGCTGGCTGGAGCATAGGTAAAGTGAGATATACTTAGAAGAAGAAGTCCGAGTTTTACAGACTGAGATTAGGAAATTATTTTGCTTTAATTGTTATAAGGAATGCATACTGTTGTTAATAATATAGTCATTCAGTTCCATAATGAAAAGTAAGTTTATAAAATACAATTTTGTCTAAATCTGATCCAAGCTTGTAGGACTACACCATTGTAGTAGTGATAAGCCAGTAGTCTTCTCATTGATCATGGAGGCCTTTGTCTCTTTCTGATTTGATGTTGTGGATCACAGTTATATAATAATTATAGCATATCACAGGTACTTTCCACACATTCATGAACAACAATAATGTTGTCTAACAAACGACTGGTGCTATTCTCCTCATATCCAGCTTTTGGAACGTATGGCCCACAGGTGAAATGGAGGCATAACTCAAGTGTACAGCAATGCCACTACTTTTCCAGAAACCTATTCTGTGCACCCTAATGTGCATCACACCACAAGGCAACTCACTCCCCACACAAGTCTGAAATGTATTTTCACTGTGTGTAACATAGCAGTACATTATCATATGTCAAATTATGAATGAAGCTTACAGTATGTGTCCTTTCTCTACTGAAGTGGTTATGATAATTAAACAGACATTAAGATGAACTGTGACATTAGCAATGATACCTGAATACAGTGAATGGGTAGTTTTGGTCTCTTCCAGTTAGTAATTTGCAGGGAAATAATGTCTATCCACAAAAAGTTAAAACAGATGTCAAGTTCAATATTAAACTGAAGGAAAGGGAGGTTGCTGTACATAAAAACTCTGTCCGTTTCTCATTTTATACTGCATGAGCTTTCCTACAAACATATTTACTTTGTACCTTCATGACATGGATTTAAAATATGAGGAGGCACTATTCAGAGTGGCAGATATCCTATACAGAGGTCATCCACCTTTACCTGTCAGTCTGCTTACTTGTTTTACATTCATTAGTCAAAGTTTGCTCTTCATTTTTTAATAAGAGTATAGCAAGATGACTAGAGATTTATTACTCTTTGTTTTGCTTTGTTTTGGTCTGCCTCATCCTCAAAAGAAGGACATTGACTGTTTATTAAATGTAGAAACCTGTCTCGGGGAGCTAACACTTGTAACAGTTGGGATAAGCCATTATGCTCAGTGGCATGCATTATAATTCATTCTAGTCAGTGTGGTTATATGTTTGCACCCCAGTCATTTCCTTATGTTTTTAATACACTGGAATGCAAATTAAATTACTAAATATTCCTTCCTGGATTATCAGAAAAATAATCTGCTTAAATATTTTAACATATAGCAGAAACTGTTATTTCTTCTGTTGAAAATTTTATAATTACTTAAAGCTTCATTTTCAACATTTGCATTATTCTGTCTCCAGCAAGCCCCTTGTAATGCAAGTCATATCAGAAACACAAAAACACAATCAAGGAAATGAAGGCGACTCCATCAATATGTTTTTGGAATGTAAGTGTGTGTGTGTGTGTGTGTGTGTGTGTGTGTATAGTGTGAGACACATACCTCTATGAGAGCTGAAAGAAATACAAGACATACAGTCATGCAGTTAGGCATTTCGTGTAGAAGAAAAAAAGGAAGCCCTCTAGTAAGTCAGAAATAAATCCTGGGCTACTATAAAAGCTCTCAAGCGCTTCATTAGACTGTTAATGCATTTGTGTGTGTGTGTGTGTGTGTGTGTGTGTGTGTGTGTGTGTGTGTGTGCACTGGGGAGGTACTAGTGCAAGGCACTGCATCATGGCATCAGCTAGAGTCCATTTCCTCAATCATCAGGTATGTAAATATAGCATTACATTAAGGGGAAATCCAAAACTGTACATCCTTTCACAACAGTACCACATTGAAAGAGGCATGTATGTAAAATGAGACATAAAGGTAAAGCATGTATACAGGTACGACTGACAACAAAAGTATGAATATACAGTGACCATGATGTAAGAAAATAATTTTGTCAACTACAGAAAGCAGTGCAGTTTTCTGGTATATTAACAGTAAACAAAATGAGCTCTCATTGTTATCAGTTCCAATTTGAATTGTACATAATGCCTTTTCTCAAAGCACTACATGGTGGTGGGTAGAGAATAAGGCTTGAACCCTGTAACTTGGGTCCAAGTGGCAAGAGCCTGAATTCCCTACCCACCACCATTTGTAAAAATGTTGCAGGTTTTTCCCTCATACTTTTTCTGCTCCTCATAAAATCTGTGGTTTCTGTATTTGTGTCCTTGCAAAGCCAGTGGTAGCATTGTTGCCTGACAGCTACATGTTCTCTGGTTTGATTCTTGGCTGTCTGGAGTGTTTCTCTCTGGGCCTCTGCTAAAAATTAACTTTTTTTTCCCCAAATCAGACTTTCCTGGTTAACAAATGTTAAAAAAAATGACACTCATTTGAATATCAGACTTCATATTCTTCAGAAGGTGCATGGTAACAAAAGCTTTTATTCTAGCAATTTTCTAAGTGTACAAGACGGATATTTGAAATGTATCCCTGTCTTTGGGACTGTATTCCCCCATTATTGGCTTCATCCAGGTTTTGTGCTAAGGTTGAGAGCTATGGTAAGAACTGAATTCACTAAATATGTTTGGGGGCTATAGTCCCCCATTACTGGCTTTGTCCGGGTGTTTTTTGCTAAGAGGTTGAGAGCTATGGTGAGAACTGAATTCACTGAATGTTTGGGGGCTGTATTCACCCATTATTGGCTTTGTTCAGGTATTTTGTGCTAAGAGGTTGACAGCTGTGCTATGGTGAGAACTGAATTCACTAAATGGTAGCCATTTAAGTTTCAGTCGTCCTCTTTCACAAAACAGCTGATTTGGCATAGTGGTATGTTGCTCTGACCGTTTTGCACAGGGTCCCCTGGGTTCAAGACATGGCAGTGAAATGTATGATGGTAACGCAGCATTTTATTCTAGCAACTTTCCAACATTATACAAGCAATGTTTAAAATGTTCTTCTTTAAGAAGAAAGAAGTCTGTGCTGACATCATGCTTTCTTCTTTAAGAAGTCCAGTCGCGGGCGTGCTGACATTGCTCATCAGGGGGGGGTGGCCTTTTGTCCCCCCCCCCAATAAATGTTGGCTTTTTCCAGATTTCTTGCGCTGCAAAGTTCAGAGATACAGCTGAGTGTCGAGTAGATTTTATAAGGAGCTGAGAGCTGCAGGGGAGCAAAAGTTTAGTGCTGCTTATGTTTAGTCTGCATGTATTGTTAATAGCACAACAGATAGTGTACTTGCTTTTGATGCTGAAAGCTGTGGGTTCTACTCCCACAGTAGGTGGATGTATTGCTGATACTGTACTGTGTTGTAAAGGGGGTGGATGCTGCCGCCCTTTTTGGCAAAGATACCTAGTAACTATGAACCTGTTGCCAGTTTGCTATCCATTCCCTATTGTGGTATTACTAGCTTATCATTTTTTATTGCATGTAACAAAGGCAATTTATTCTTCAAGGGCAACAGGCACTTTTTTGTAGATGAAACAATGACATATAAAGTTGTTTGCTAGCAGCAACCTATTTATTAGTTACAAATTTCTTTAATGTGGATTTTACTGCTTCAGAGATTGTGCATATTTTTTACTGATACTGGTGGACTGTAGAAGGTTGAGTAGACTTTTCATGATGGAAATGTTCTGATTTGGGCAGTCATTGGTGTATGCATTTTGTTTCATTGTTTACTGGAAACATTTTCAAAACAATAAATTTAAAATGCCCTCTAACAACTGTACTGTATTGTACAAGGAATATAACGTAATACAGTCAGGAAGGTGTACCAAAGAGCATGTGTATGTTATGTTCAAGGGGCCTATGATTTTGAAGACAGCCCAGAGTTAATATTTATCTGCCACTGACAAAATGTATTTTCTTTGAATGTGGGTTTCAATGCTGTTTCAATGCATGTGAGTTTCAAGGGCAGAGAAGTTTTAATGTTAAGTCTATTTTCATTGTGAGACTGCATTGCTTTGTTTAACATATGTATTAGAGTTTGTGCTGTAAAATGCAAAATAAAACTTTCAAATGAAATCTAAATCATCGCAGAAGTAAAGCAGTATGCACATTACAGTGTTTATGGTAAATGGAACATTGGAATGGCTGCAGGGGGGAGGCTCCATTCGACCATGATTTTGTGAGGGGGGGGTAGCAAACTGACAGCCCCGGTTGAACTATACCTCTCAGTTGTCCATATCTTTGCAGAATGAATAGATATTTGCTTATTATTGGTTTGTTCCTCATACAATGAAGTCACTAAATGACAGACATTTGAGTTTCAGACGTCATAACCTTCAGAAAAATGCATGCTAATGCAAGACCTGTTATTTTATCAACTGTCTTAAGTTTATACAAGAGCAATTTTTAGTAGTGTTTGTATGTTCCCCCAATATATTTAGCCTTGTCCAGATTTCTTGCATTAAGAGGTTGAGAGGTATGTGCAAATCGCTTTGTAGAATTAGGAATATCCAAACCTCTCCATTGTCCCCAATTTTGGCTCAAAATGTTGCTGCCCCCTAATAATCCTTCCTCAAAATGGCAATTTTGGAAGAAAATGTGATTGAAGTCTCCTAGAATAATTGTGTTGGCTTAATGCATAGGGACACCATATTAGTTAGGAGATATGGACTAATGGGGTACATAGAGGGGACCTATAGTTAGGTATGACACAGTAAGGAGTTTTGTTAATGCTAAGTTGGATGCAGAGGAATTCTACGTCATTATCTCACCTAGCAAGTCTGGAGATGAAATGTTCTTTAAGAATATGTAGACACCATTACCTTTTCATCTCTGGTGATAGGCCTGAACTTGTGGCAGGTATTGAAATCCTGCATTAAAGGAGTGCTGAGTGCTGTCATCGATCTTGAACTAGGTCTCTGTGATGATGCATATATAGATGTTTTCCAGGGGAAGCAGTGCTTGTAAGGAGTGGACTTTTAGCTTGGGCTCTGAAAACGAAATTGGTTATTTTTAATTCATGTAGCTATAAAATTCAGTATAAAAAATGTAAAAGTTTCTGAATGCAAACACACTATTAAAGCAGAATCGTGGTAGGGAGTACTTCAGTACAGAGAGATTCAATTATATACATAGCCATGAGTTCCCCTTATACCTTTCTGTCAAAAACAAATGCACACCATGGTCACACAGTTTACAGTAGTTGTAACTTCAGTTTATGTATTTCTTGCACTAAGAAGTTGAGGGGTGTGTGTGTGTGACAGAGTCAGAGAGAAATGCCCTAGTTAGCTCTAACAGTGGAATTTATGTGCAACTGTTTTGTTTAGCAAATAGTATCATTATTGTGGTATAGAATTTTAAAGCAGTGTTAGCACAGCAGGTAGCATACTTGCATCTTGATGCAAAGGGCTGTAGGTTCTATTCATACAGCATGTACATTGTATTTTAAGGGGGTATGGTACTGTAGTTCTTAGTATGTCCTCCTTTGGATGAGACACCCAATAACTATGAGCCTGTTTTTCAGCCTGCCACCCATTCCTTATTGCAATATACCAACTTACCATTTATTTTAATGTAGCACATGCAATTTATTCTTCAAGGGCAACAGGCACTGAATTTGTAAATGAAACACTGAAATATAAAGTTTTTTTCTAGCAACAACCTCTTCATTTGTTTCAGATCTCTTTAATATGGAATTATTCAGATGACTTTTTCTTCTGCAGAGATTCTGCATACTGATTGATATTGGTGGATTGTATGACAGAAGTCTGAGTGTTCCTTTGTGGTTGAAATGTTCTGAATTGGGCAGGTTGTCATTATTGGTTCATATGATTTGTTTCATTGCTTAAAGGAAAGATGTTCAGAACTATAAATTTAAAACACACTCTAACAAGTTGTGCTGTATTATACAAGGGATATAATTCAATTATTATGTAGTATAATTAATCGTCAGGAAGGTGAATCAAAGAACTCTTGCACGTTTCTAAAAATGTGTGCAAGGAGCCTATGATTTGGAAACGGGCCAAAGGTAAACTTACCCTGCCACTGGCCAGATGCATGTTCGTTGAATGCGGGTTTCGATGCTGTTTTAGTGAATGTGGGTTTTAAAGGTAGAGAAGTTTTAATGCTAAGTCTGTTTTCATTGTAAGACTATTGCTTTGTTTAGGTTTAGTAAATGTCTGTCAGTGTTTGTGCTATAAAATTTGAAATAAAAGTTGTAAATGATTACAGATATCTGTAATCATTGTAGAAGTAAAGCATAAAACAGTATGCACGCTGAGAGATTTGAACAGTGTCTATGACAAATGGGGAGAAATAGCCAAGTAATGGGACACTGGAATGGCTGCATGGGCAGAGGGGGGGGGGTGGTGAGTGGGCGGGGCAGCATAGGGGGTGGGGTTGTGTGGGCGGGGCTTGGGTTTGCACCCCCCTGCAAAAAATCCTGCGGGCTCCCTTGCCCATGAGCTCCTTAAGTCATGTCCGACAATTGAGAACATAAGCCACAACAAACTCCTTGTTAGATTCACTCTTACCTTCCCACTCATCTTGAATTAAATCTAAAGGCCCCCTCACCCTATGCCCATATAAAAACCCAAAGTGTGAAAAACCTATAGATTCCAGCAGTACTTCTCTGTATGCAAATAACAGATGGGGCAAATACTTGTCCCTCTCCCTTTTATACTGGTCTGCAAATAGCCATAGCATAGTCTTCAATGCAGAGTTTAACCTCTCCACAAGACCATTAATCTGGGGTTAGTAGGGGGTGGTCTTTAGATGTTTCACCCCACAGTGCTTCCACAGATAAGTCAGTAGGTCTGACATGAAGTTGGCACTTCAGTCAGTCAGTATTTTCCATGGAAAACCTACTCTGCAGAAGATTTCTAGCAAAGCATTTGCCACCTTCTGCCTCAATAGATGACACAGCCACCACCTCGGGATATCTGGTAATATAGTCTACTACCACCAAGATGTATTTCTTTCCTGTATAACTTGGAGTACTCAGGGGTCCCAAAATATCCAGGGCCACTCTCAGAAATGGCTCTTCGATAACAGGCAAAGGCATTAACGGAGCCTTAGCCTTGTCCCATGATTTACCAACATTTTGGCACTGTTCACAAGTCTTAAAATATCCTACCACATCCCTCACAATCCCAGGCCAATATAATTTTTTTGCATAATAAGTCTCTTAGTACATCTTATGCCTATATGACCTGAGAAAAGAAAGTCATGTGCTATGGCTAAGAGAGGCTGACTGTAAGCTCTAGGCACTACCAACTGCCATATTACTTCATCTTCTAGCCCACCTTCAGGAGTCCACTCTCTATACAACAAACCTTTGTTCCAGTATACAGACTCTCCTCTTCTATGAGCCTCAGGTGCCTCCTTAGCCATCTCCCTCAAGCTTTGTAATGTAGGGTCAGTAAGTTGAGCCTGTCTCAACTCTAACTTCGTGACCTTCCTCAGTTCCCCTTCTGCAAGAAGCCTAGTCACTTCTGACAGCTGCGCTTCACTGTCACTCTGGGTACCACAACTCACCTCCGTCCTCACAGTCACCATGTCCAAGGGAACATCAATACCTATCAGCAGCTGTGGCTCACATTCAGACTTACTGCTACCAGATAGCACCTTCTCTGAAACAGCCACCATGCCAGTCCCAGCTTCAGGTATTAGAATTTCTGGGTCTCCCCAAGACTACTGGAGCTACATGCCTTTCTCCAAGCCTGACTGCGTGTCACTGCCTGTACACAAGGTACTGCATCATCAAAGTCATTCCCTATCAGGACGTCTGTAGGAATATCCTCAAACACACCTACTTGCTTGCTTCCTCTTCCACCCTTGGGAGGGTGGCCTAATGGTAAAGGTGTTTGCCTTACGAACACAAGGTGCAGGGTTTGATTCTCACAAGGGATAATTGGCTAGGCTTAAAATGGCTCACAAGGGCAGTTAGCTTAGTACGGACGTATGACGTATGCTTACAGTCAAGATGAACCCTAGCCAAAGGTATATGGAATGGGGTCCCTCCCAACACTCTGACTGGAGTGGACTGCCCATGCAAATACTGCTCTTCTCTAACCACTGCAGGCCTTGCAGTGGTTATATCAGAAACTGTGTCCCTCTTAGCAGTTACCTGTTTACCATCTACTAAGATAGGATATACATTTTGCTGATAAGTTGGCACACCAGTTGTTTCTAAACAGCTTATACCTAACTGGCAATTTGTCATCCACACTTACTGGCTCCCTCACCTTCTATTTATCACCTTGCCTTGATGGATATTTGGCAGCTGTGTCCCCCCTCTGGTTACACTTGAAATATCTAATCCCTAACCTTGTACTTGAATTAGTAGTTTCCCTCATTACTGGTGTACTCTGTTGAAGTGGTTTAGTCTCCCTCCCATGGGTTCCCTTATGTCCATGTGCAGAAATGGGTATCCCTTTCTTATGCAGTGGTGCTCTGCATGCCAAGTAGAGATCCCCTTTTCTCCCCATCTCTTCTGCAGAGTTAAACTCATGGTCTGCTAACCAGACCTTCATGTCATCAGGCAAAGTACTGAGGGCTTGTTCCCTCACCAAAAGAGCTGCCAGTCCCTCAGAAGTGGTGACCTGACACCCACTCACCCATCTGTGAACGTAAGTACTTAAGTCAGCAATATAATCATGTACACTTTCATCTGCCTTGCATCTGTGTTCATGAAACGTTTTTCTACATGCCTCAGTTATAAGTTTGAGTCAAGCAAGAAATATTTAATTTTGTCATAATTCACTCTACATCATTTAACTCTGCAACAGCCTAAACAGCTTTAACATGGAGTAACAGAGTCAGGAGCCGAACCCAGAGCTTATGACCAACATCATATTGCCTGCATACCCTCTAAAAATTATGAATAAAACTATCAAAGTCTTCCTCATCCATGTACTGAGGAAAAGGTTTAATGACCTTTACAGCTTCTGAGGTCCAGTTATTCCCTTTCCCATTACCTCCATGACTCTCTCAAAGGGTAAGAAGTTACACTTTATGCTGGCACTGTCTCTCATTGTTTCCAGCCATTTAGTCTCCAGTTCATATTAGCACTGCCTCTCCTCAGCCTCCAGATGTTGCATTTGGTCCACTGCCTCCAGTCGTTTGGCTTCCAGGTGCAGTCTCTCTCTCCCTGCTGATTCCAGATCAAGATGTTTGGCCTCCAGGTGCAGTGTCTTTAACTCCAGATGGATTCTCAGATCCTTTGAACAAAATGTGGACTGTCCTGTCTCAGCAGACTGCACATCACCAGCACCAAACTGGATATCCTCCAAATGGCTGATCTGAGCTGCGGTTGCAACCAAGGCTGAAATCATTGATTCCTTGGTCAGGTTGGCATGCACCAATCCTCTGGCTTCACACTCCTTAGCCAAATGGATCTTTATCAGTTTGCTAAAATCTGCTGACATCCTTGTCTGCCATCCCTGACTATCTAACTAAAAAAATAAATAAATAAATAAGACTATGGTGGATTGAAATTCTGAATGTTTATCTTGTGGCTTTTAAGAGCACACAGCTTAATGACAACTACCCAGAGGCTACTGAACTCCAATTAAAAATCCCACTAAGCTACCACCAATAATGTGACACCCGGTTAGTATCCCACCAGACTGCCACCAATAATGTGAAGTCCCCCACTTAAAACCCAGGTCAGTAATTAAGGAGCCTCAATCCTCACCACTGACTCCAGTATGGGAGCATCACGGAAAACACCAGAGCACAGAGCACACAAGAGTAAAATTCTACAATTTCCCTTAAGAGCACAACAGGAGCACACTCTATTTCCTGGAACTGGACTATTTACCTCTGTGCACATCAAATGTATTCCCTTGTTATACACTTCAGAGCAATGTGTTCGAGTTTAAGACTCCTGACTCACTCACATTCAAAATAAATTTAAATCTCACACACTCTAACACTTATGGGAAGACTGACACAGATTTCCAGCTGTCCCCCCTTCTCAATACAAATGGTAAATGCTGCCAACAGAGTCAGACAGGTCTGCACACCCTTCAAAGGGTGATAAATTATTAAAAATTAAATAGCAAAATAAATGATAGCTATGACCAGAAACAGCCAGGCATTCAAGGTGACCTGGAGAGTATCAAACATGTGTAAGCACTCTCTGATCTCTAAATAACACACTGATTGTCTAGCCACAATGTAAAGTAATGAAAATCATTTAATAATAAGTAACATGATTACGAGAATGTAAAGCAATAATTTTCAATAAACACCAGCATTCACTCACCAGAAATATAAAATTAAACTGTAGGATAGAAGTCCATCATCTTAAAAAGACTCTAAATAATGAAAGTTTCCTAATCTAACTAGAGAATACTGTCCCTGATCTAATCTAAAACATAGCAGGGCAAAGGCAGGCTTACAGTTTTTGTAAGTCCTTTTTCTTGGGTATCCACTACATGGCACTGTAACTGACTGCAACTCTTAACTAACTTCCTCTCAACTGACTTCAGCAGTCTCTTTTATAGTCCAGGTTAACAGTGTCAACTATCTTATTTTAAAAATAACAATCAGCTGTTTGAAAAAGTTCTTTTTCCTGTCAATCATCTGTTCAAATAATTATATAGAAACCAGGAACACTCTGACATCACCTACTGATCACCTGATTCTTCACAGCCAGCTTATACTTTAGAATCTCTCACAATCATGTCCAATTAGAAATGCATCAAACCACTGACATATTATTTAAACATTTTGTATAAGCAGGGAAATACTCAACATTTTAAAAACTTATTTACATTTTAACACTTATTGAGCCACGGTGGTGCAGCGGTTAGCATTGTCGCCTCCAACAAGAGGTTCTTCCGTTCAATTCTCAGCTGGAGTGCCTTCTGTGTGGAGTGTGCATGTCTTCCCCGTGGTCGAGTGATGTTAAAGATATGCGGGTAAGTGCGAGCGTGAATGGGTATGCCTTCCTTGAAGGTTTGGCATCGGTCTGGCAACTCGGCACTGTAAAAATCTACTGCCAATCATTAGCGGACCGGAGTTCCGCTGTCATGACCCCTAACCAGGAAAAGCCAAAAGACATTACTATTTACATTTTCACACTTAGACATGCTGGCATACAATAAAAGTTAATCTGAGAATACACAAATCTCCTGCCAGACATGCTAACACAGATCACAGTGTTTTTATTTTCTTCACAGCTTGTATCACCAATTGTTAATGAACGAGGCTGGAGAGGAATGTACCATAATAGTGATCTGCTGTATAATAAGGAATGTGCTCAATCTTTTCATGCAATGCTAATGGTTTTTCAGTTCTTTAAAAAAAAAGATCTGAGGTATTTTCATATATAAGGAAAATTAGCCCTGTGCTTGTATTATTGCAGGAAAAGCATTGAATGATGATGAGTATTTCAAACTATGGAACACAGTATAAATTGTTAGGCTTTTAATTATATCTAATTTGAACCCAAAGGGATGTTGTTATGCTACTACAAAGAAATGCAGCTTTAGAACTACAAAAGTACAAAAAGATACCAAAGATAGGTATTATTAGGAGAGAAACTGGATGAGTGTTATGGATTTCTGTATGTTTTTATATCCCCACCATGTATTGCTAAACAAACTATAGCTAGAATGTTAAGAGTAAACTATCTCACAAGAACGGATACATTTCCAGGCAGGAGACACCCCCCCTGGTGAGGTGTATACTACTCACAGATCTCACAGAGTATCTGCATTAGGGCAACTTATTTATAAACATGCGAAACTATAGGGGATGACAGATTATGTATGAGGCATTTAGGTTTCACAGAGATATGCACATTTCTCATATAGGTATGTAAAATGTATTCATGAATAATCAGAATCATGGTTATCCAGGAGCAAGGATATCTCTAACACTTTACTTACATATCCTCTTTCTTTATCAGACCACTCCTCATTGCTCATGAAAGGGTATGTCAACAAGGGACATTTCAAGAGAAATTGGAGAGTTGACATGTATTTTTGTTAAAGGGAACTTTTTTAAAGATGACTGGAGTTTTTAGACAGGAGTGATAAGCCCTCCATATAACAAAGCATGGGTACATGTAAAAAAGTGGTATGGAATTTTGTGGATAAAAAAACTGTACATTCAAAGGGGGCAGGTTACTTACAGAGGTACCAAAGACACACAAAGAAGCATATCATAAAAAGGAATGGGATGATCTCAGAAGTGTTGGAGTTACAGGATCCTACAGCTAAAATGCTGGGTTACATGACGGACCAAGCTAGGAGAACTCCTACAGTTTTAGGCATTGAAATTACAAATAAAAGACAAAGGTATTTATCTCTAAGGCTTTGACAAAAGAAGGACATGAGATCAATATGCAAGATTATAATTCAAAGGACAGACAGGCTTGTGAAAACCTGAAGATATATTGGGAACTGTTGTTCATTTTTTATAAACAACTGTATTTCAGGATGTGGATTGGGAGGGAAAGAAATGAAATAAGGGTTTCCAAAGCAATTTCCTGTTTAAGTGTTTGGGCCAGAATTAAGGGAACTGCTTGATGAAAAAAAAATACAATGGATGAGGTGTAAGTAATGGTAAAGAATCAAGAGAGGTGTAAAACACCCTGACCATATGATCTGCCATTAGAAATATATGTGATGTTTAAAGTTAAATTTAAGGGCTTTACTAAACTAACTATGTGTTGGCAATGGGACAGACTGCAAATTCATGGAAACAAACTACCATAACTGTTACTCACAGACCAAGGATCCTTCATAAGTTGGTTCATACTAATCAAGATGTAATCACAATTGTAAATTATTTACTGCACTGACTGCCAGACGTTTAGCTTGTATCCTCCTCACTTTGAGCTGGACTTGCTGAGTTTTGTACAAGATACAATCACCCAAGATAATTTTTTGAAAGTTAGAATGTTGATAAAAGATGCCAACAAAACCAAAAAATTTTAATTGCAAGTATGGATGCCAAAAATACATTTGACAGGGTTTGTTAACACCATTTATCTGAAGTACTAAGAGTGATGGGCTTTGCTGAGAGGTGGTGTATGGAATAAAATCTTTGTGTTATAATGCCTCAGCACAAATAAAGATAGGAAACTGACTTTTCAAAATGTTTCAGTTAGGTAGAGGCACCAGAGAGAGGTTTTCCCCTTTTCCCCTATACAATTGCAGGATATCATGTATACGCACAAAAGATAAAGTTATAAAGGCTAGTTACTCATCTAATGATAAGTTGTTAAGAGTACCCTTTTCTGAATGATGTCAGTTGGTTTACTTGGGACTGAACTTAACAGTTACAACTGAAGGGTTATTATCCCTAATACTAGTGAACATTTTAAGTAAAGTAAAAGATCTGTATGAGATATGGAAGAATGTTTGTCTAGATGACAAACGGAATTCAGGCAGTTCAATGGTTTGCTCTGCCATTAGTGTAAATCTCAGGATTTCTCAACTGCTCCCCTAGGTAATATCTATAGTAAATAAAACAAAATAAACCTCTGTGAAATTTATATAGATGGAATAGAAACCTTGGATAACAGAAAGTGAGGCTGTGTCAGCAACGTATCATAACTATAGATGTTTAAGTGTGGTCACTGCTGCATGCATAACTTCAGGGATCTCTGCTGCGGACAGAGTTTTATGTTTTTGCAGAGTTTTAAAGCTCATGTCCCTTCCCTTGCCTTATATCTCCATATCCCCAGATGTCCTAACTCTATGTCGCAGTGCAAAAAGAGAGATACAGTCAGCCATCATCTGTTCTTTCTTGCTCCTACCAGACAAACTCCAGATGGAGAATGGTTAGGATGTCAGCTTCAGCTCAAAAGAATAGAGGCATAGTACATGCTATTAGTAGGCCTCTTGACCTCAGTGGCCTATCAGAGGCAGTAGCTCATACAACTGTCATAGAAGGCAGCAGAAAGAAGCAGATTTACATTATGGAAAATAGAAAGAAGGGGAAAGGGACTAAAATGACACCCCACCCCAATTTTGCATCTCTCAGAAGCATACCTCCCAACCATCCCAAATTACTCGATTTTTACCAAGTTTTGGGGTCCACATAATGTGGTGGCACCCCTTCATTTCCAATTTTTCCCCAAAATGTTTTGAGATGATGTTATCACATGAGCGATAACATCAACTCCATCAGAATGCTCAAGAGCACACATTTCCAGCATTTGATTTGACGTGAGAGAAGGAAACTGGCTCTGCAAGCTTTTGCAGTTTGCACTCGTTGGCCCAGGATGCTCGTGCTTTGAGGTATCTGAACACTCTGTGTGTGTGTGTGTGTGTGTGTGTGTGTGTGTGTGTGTGTGTGTGTGTAAATGTCCCCAGGTAAATACACCTGGTGGCTAGAGGTAGTCAGGCTCAAACCCTGTACCTTGGGTACAGGTAAAAAGAGCCTAAAGTCCCTAGCTGCCACCACTTGTGAATTTATGCCTTATATTTTTGTTCTGTTCCTTATTAAATCTGTGATTTTCAGGGTTTTTGTGGCAAATCACTGAAGGATTGAATTCACTAAATAATGACAGGCATTTGAATTTCAGATTTCATATTCTTCAGAAAATAAATGGTAACACAAAACTTTTTTTATTTTAGCAATTTTCTAAGTTTATAAGATCAGTATTTGAAATTTGTCCTTATTTTGGGGCTTTTTTCCCCCATTATTGGCTTTGTCCAGGTTTTTTGTGCTAAGACGCTGAAAGCTATGGTGAGAAGTGAGAACTGAATTCTGTATTAAACCATTATTGGCTTTCTCCATGTTTTTTGTTCTAAGAGGATGTTGAGAGCTGTGGTGAAGTGAGAACTGCATTCAGTAAATGATAGCCATTTAAGTTGCAGTCTTCCTATCTTTCAGGAAACTGCTGATTTGGTATAGTGGTATGTTGCTCTGACTGTAGTACACAGGGTCCTGGGTTCAAGACTTGGCAATGAAATGCATGGTGGTAACACAACATTTTATTCTAGCAACTTTCCAAAATTATACAAGCAATGTTTAAAATGTGTACCTGGTTTTTGGCCTTTTGTCCCCCCACAAAAAAAAACTGAAATTGAAAATAAGTGCGAGAAGCTGTGCAAGATTCCTATGGCTTACACAACTGTCATTCTATTTACATATATGTATATAATGTGTGTGTGTTTGTGTGTATGTGGTCATGCATGTAAGTAGACGTTTATGATGGAAATGTTCTGAATTGGGCAGTTTTGTCATTATTGGTTCATGCATTTTGTTTCATTGCCTACTGAAAAAATGTTCAAACAATAAATTTAAAATGAGCTCTAACTTAAGTCTAACAAGTGTGCTGTATTATTATGCAAGGAATATAATTTAATAAAGTCAGGAAGGTGTATCAAAGAATGCATGTATGTTTCTTGTTGTGTGTGCATGGGGCCTATGATTTGAAAAACAGCCCAAAGGTGATCTTTATCCACCACTGGCCAGATGTATTTTCTTTGGATGTGGTGTGGGTTTCAATGCTGTTTCAATGAATGTGAGTTTCAAAGGCAGAGAAGTTTTAATGCCAAGTCTATTTTCATTGTGAGGCAGTATTACTTTGTTTAGCAGATATCTATTAGTGTTTCTGCATTTTGCTATAAAATATAAAAGTAAAATCCAAATAATCATTGTAGAAGTAAAGCAATATGCATGCACACATTAGTGTTTATGATAAATGGGGCGAAATAGCCAGGTAATGTGACATTGGAATGGCTGCAGGGGAACTCCGGTGACATATTTTGGCTGTCTGTTCTTCAGTTTGTGTTTGAAAGTTGGTATCCCACAATTCCATCGGAGTGGGTGGGGTTACATAATTATGTATGCACATTTTATGTTAATCAGCGTACAGATTTGTACCAATTTTTCATGGGCCTTGTCCAGATTTTTTATGTTTCCAGTTTGAGAGATATGCTCAGAAGAGTGGAATGAGGATGGCAACTGGACTGTAGCTTGGAATACACTCAAACATCTATAGTTATGGTAAGTTTATGACACAACCATGCTGCAATTCATTGCTGCAATCATAACATCAGGGATAACTCCCAGAGTTTTCTCCTACTGACTTTTGGGTGTTTGGTTGAACTGTGGATGACATCAAAATGCCCTTTAAGGTTTGCAGTAGCAAACCATTCTCTAGTTATAGATTTAATGTCCAGACTGTAGTACTTGGGGAAAGTATGGAAGAAGACCATATGTCCAATTCCATGATGTCAGATGTTGAAACTCCCTTTAGGAATACTACAGTAAGGGAGTGAGATTTAATATCACCATGTGTGACAACCCACCACTGGGCCAGTAATCAAGGAGCCTCAATCCTCACCACTGGCAACAGTGGGGGATGTACACTGGGAGGATATCAGGTACACACACACAGTATTTCCAGATGCAGCTCTTGCATCAAGTGCAATTTCCCTTAAGAGCATACAGAGACCAGTCAGTCTGGGGATGGTTTCTCCCTCTTTCTCCAGATCCCCAATAAGACGCCCCACTGGCACAGCTATAGAGTTGAGATCTCAGCTGAGTGGCCAAGCCAAGACTTCCAACACTCCCTCTGTCCAACCAGTGCTTTGTGTCCCTGCCCAAGTAGCTGACACAAACACACACTCATTGAGGTTTGGTTTACACACACACACACACACACACACACACACACACACACACACACACAAACTGGGAAAGGCTGGCACAGGTTTACTATCTATGCCCCCTTTTGCCCAGACTATAAGGAAGTTATCACTGCCACCAGCCAACTCCTTGTCAGCTACTTTAAGGCCCTTAACAAAGGTTGTCAAATCTTACTGTGTATTAATATTAATATTAATACAAATGGTAGTTTGACCAAGAGAAAAGCTATTGGGAGTGCCCCCCACAGTGCCACCAAATAAATATGTAAGTACTCTCAAAACTTAAATATCTCTAATCAGATCAGCCACAAGGAAAGGTTTAAATATATTTAATAATAAATAATAAAAAACAAGAAACTATTCAGTATACAATGGATATAAAAAGTGTACACACCCCTGTTAAAATGCCAGGTTTTTGTGGTATAAAAAAATGAGACCACAATAAATCATTTCAAAACTTTTCCCACCTTTAATGTGACCTATACCCTGTGCAATTCAATTGGAAAACATATAAATCTTTTAGGTGAAAAATATAAAAAATAAAAAATGTAAAATAAGCTGGTTGCATAAGTGTGCACACCCTTAAACTAATACTTTGTTGAAGCACCTTTTGATTTAATTACAACATTCAGTCTTCTTGGGTAGGAGTCTAACAGCATGGCACATCTTGACTTGACAATATTTGCCCAATCTTCCTTGCAAAAGCACTCCAAATCTGTCAGATTGCAAGGGCATCTCTTGTGCACAGCGCTCTTCAGGTCATCCCCACAGATTTTCTATTGGATTTAGGTCTGTGCTCTGGCTGGGCCATTCTAAAACTTTACATTTCTTCTTGTGAAGCCATTTTTTTATTGATTTGGATGTATGCTTGGGGTCATTGTCATGTTGTTGTTGTGTCTTTTGGCTTTTCCTGGTTAGGGGTCGCCACAGCGGAACTCCGGTCCGCTAACGATTGGTAGTTGATTTTTACGTGCCGAGTTACCAGCCCTGATGCACAACCTTCAATGAAGGTACGCCCATTCACGCATATCTCCACTCAGAAGATGCTCTAGCTGAGAATCAAACCGGACAGCGTCTTATGTTGAAAGGTGAAATTCCTCTTCATCTTCAGCTTTCTAGCAGATGCCTGAAGGTTTTGGGGCAAAAGTGACTGGTATTTGGAAGTGTTCATAATTCCCTCCACCTTGACTAAAGCCCCAGTTCCAACTGAAGAAAAGCAACCCCAAAGCATGATACTGCTGCTACCACCATGCTTCACTGTGGGGATGGTGTTCTTTTGGTGATGTGAAGTGTTGTTTTTGCACCAAATGTACCTTTTAGAATTGTGGCCAAAAAGTTCAACCTTGGTCTCATCAGACCATGACACATTTTCCCACATGCTTTTGGGAGATCTGATGTATTGTTTTGCAAATTTTAGCTGGGCCTGGAAGTTTTTCCTGTGCAAGAAAAAGCTTCCGTCTTGCAACCCTACCCCATATTCCAGACATATGGAGAATACGGGAGATTGTTGTCACATGAAGTACACAACCAGTACTTGCTAGAAATTCCTGTAGCAACTTCAGTGTTGCTGTAGGTCTCTTGGCAGCCTCCCTGACCAGTTTTCATCTTGTCCTTTCATCAATTTTGGAGGGACGCTCAGTTCTTTGCAACGTCACTGTTGTCCCATATATTCTCTACTTTTTGATGACTGTCTTCACTGTGTTCCATGGTATATCCAATGATGTGGAAATTTTTTTGTACTGTTCTTCTGACTGATACCTTTCAACAATGAGATCCCTTTGATGCTTTGTAAGCTCTCTGCAAACCATGGCTTTTGCTGTAGCAGGCAACTGAGTAAATGTCAAGAAAATCCTACTAGGACAGCTGAATTTATTTGGGGTTAATCAGAGTCTCTTTAACTGATGGCAGGTGTGTACCCAAGAAGACTGAATGCTGTAATTAAATCAAAAGGTGCTTCAACAAAGTATTAGTTTAAGGGTGTGCACACTTTTGCAACCAGCTTATTGTACATTTTTATTTTTTATATTTTTCCCCTAATAAATTTGTTTGGTTTGCAATTGAATTGTACAGGTAATAGGTCACATTAAAGGTGGGAAAAGTTTTGAAATGATTTATTGTGGTCTCATTTTTTATATCACAAAAACTGTCATTTTAACTGGGGTGTGTACACTTTTTATATCCACTGTATATTCACAGTGATATCAGAGTTCAAAACCACAGGACATATTTAAAACAACATTGCAGGACAGTCTCAAATAAAGAAAAATATCTAAACTAAGCGTTGCTATATTCCTGACTATATCTAAGAGAGTTACTATACCCCAGAAACTTACTTCATCAGAGCAAGGCAGATGTTTGGTGAATGGGTCTTCTTGTTGACAGAATACAGAATGCCCTGTCTCACTAAGAGACTTCTCAAATTAATATCTCAAATACTACTGCTGGGATAGCTTGCAGAATGACACCATTTATTGTCATCTGACTCTATCCCAGGTAAAATGCCCACTGCTGGAAGCTTAACAGCATTTAGCATCTAAGAAAGAAATCCAGAAACACCTCGTAGAGACAATAATTCAAATAAGAGATGTCATCAAGTTGTTCTGTTAAAGATTCGTGTTGGTATTAAACCTGTTTTTTACTATTACATCGCACAGTTGAATTATTGTCTCTACGAGGTGTTTCTGGATTTCTTTCTTGGTTGGTCTACATTCGTTTGTGAAGCTTTTCCTAGCATTTAGCATCTACCTATGAAAATACATAGACCTCAGATCTTTGGCAGATGCTGGAAGTGATAAAAAAATTGCATTCTTTCATACTTTCAGAGGTAGTAATTAGTTTGCTCCAAAGACAATACAGAGAGCCCCCTAGTACAGACATTTTGTCTCTAGCTGTCTTGAAACTGAAAGATACCATCCTTTATTGCATAGCCATAAAGTAATTTAATTTTAGCTATTTTTCTGAAGTTAACCTCCTGTATTCCAGTTTCCACTGTTAGAATATATACATTTAAACAGCTACAATAGTGCATGCACATTTATTTTCTCTTCCAGCGGGACACACTGTGGTTACATCTTAAGCACAAGCACTTTATAAAATATTTTTTTAACACACATACCAGTTTGATATACACATGACATACAGTTCTAATACAGTTATAACACAAGCATCTTATATAAATCATGTTGATATTCACAAATGACATATAGTTATTTACAAAATTCCAGATATCTGTGCTGGCAGTATCCCCTTTCATCACAGTTCTTCTCCCCTTCAAAGACTCAAGCTAGTTTTACAACTGACCCTTGAGAAACGTTGCTTGAGAGCAATAAGCCTATCTGGGAATACATTACCCCATACCCTGTCTTGAGAGCCCATCTGCGTTGGTACTGCTAACCCCACTGTGGTGCTGCACTGTCATATCATATGCCTGCAACCCAAGGCTCCACCATAGTAACTTGGATTTTGCTGGCTGGCGTCCTGTAGCCATAGATCCCCCTTAGACTCCCCCTGTCTCCTACTGCAAATACTTAGCACAAGGGCCTCCCTATCATGATAAGGTTTCATGATGCTAATATGGTACAGTTTGTGCCCCTGCCTCCTGCCTAGCAGTTCTAACATATAGTTAACATCACTGATCTTCCTTACCACACTGAAGGGTCCCTCCCATCCTGCCTGTGGCTTGTTGTGTCTGACAGGAATGAGAACCATAACCTGCTGCCCCGCAGTATGCTCTCTAGCAAAGCATTCCTGTCATTCCAGACCTTTTTCTGCTGTTGGGCTTCTGTCAGGTTCTCCTGAGCCAAGCCCATGAATTTCCTGAGGTTTAGGACATATGCCACAACAGACTCCTTGCGGGATTCACACTCACCCTCCTACTCTTCATGATTCAAATCTAAAGGTCCCCTCACCCTATGTCCATATAGCACTCAAAGGGTGAAAAACTTGTGGATTCCTGGGGCACCTCTCTATAAGCAAACAACAAAAGGGGCAAATATTTGTACCACTCCCTCTTAAACTAGTCTGCAAATGCCCTTAGCATGGTCTTTAGTGTAGAGTTTAACCTGTCCACAAGACCATTAGTCTGGGGATGTTAGGGGTAGTCTTTAGGTGCTTCAACCCATAATGCCCCCACAGACAAGCCAGTACATCTCACATGAAATTGGCACCTGTGTCAGTCAGTATTTCTTTTGGGAAACCTACCCTGCTGAAAATCTGTAAAAAGCATTTGCCACATTTTCTGTCTCAATAAAGGACAGAGCCACCACTTTAGGTTATCTAGTAGCATAATCTACTCCCACTAGGATATACTTATTTCCTGTGGAACTTGGGGTACTCCAAGACCCCACAATATCCATAGCCACCTTCTGGAATGGCTCCTCAATCAAAGGCATCAGAAGAGCTTTGATCTTGTCTCCTGCCTTGCCTACTTTTTGCACTGCTCACAGGTCCTGCAGTACCTTGTTACATCCCTGGAAACCCCAACCAATAAAGGTTCCACATAATACGTCTCTTTGTATGCTTTATGACAATATGATCTGCAAAGAGAATGTCATAGGCTATAGCTAGAAGTGCTAGATGGTAGGCACTACCAACTGCTGTATTCTCTCACCTTCTAGCCCTCCCTCAGGGGTCCTCTCTCTATACAGTAACCCTTTGTCTCAGTATACAGATTCCCCTTCTCCTTGAGAATCAGGCGCCACCCTGGTTACCTCCCTCAAGCCTTGTAATGTAGGGTCTGAGAGCTGAGCCTGTCTCAACTCTCTCTTTGTAACCCTTCCCAGCTCCCCTTCCGCAGGAAGTCTAGTATCCTCTGACAACAATGCCTCATTGTCAACCTGGGTACTACTACTCGCCTCTGCCCTTGCAGTCACTCTGTCCAAGGGAACATCAGTACTCACAAGCAGCTATGGCTCACCTTCAGTCTCACTGTTCCAGGATAGCTCCCTCCCTAAAGTAGCCACCTCACCAGTCCTGGCTTCAAGTGTGCGGTCTGTCTGGGTCTCCCCCAGGCTACCAGACCCACATGCTTATCTCCAAGCCTAACTGCATCCACACAATTTACTGTATTATCAAAATCATTCCCTATCAGAACATCTGCAGGGATATCCTCAAACACACCTACTTGCTTGCTTCCTTTTCCACCCTCCCAGTCAAGGTGAACCCTAGCAAAAGGTATTTGGAATGGGCTCCCTCCTAAAGCTCTGACTGGAGTAGACTGCCCAAGCAAGTAATGCTCCTCTTTAACCATTGCAGACTTCACAATGGTTAGGTCAGAAACTATGTCTATCTTAGCAGTGGCCTGTTTCCCATCTACTAAGATAGGATATAACCTCTTGTGGTAGTTTGGTATCCTTGTTGCCGTCAGACAACTTACTGCTGACATTCTGTCATTCCCACTTACTGGCTCCCCCACCTTTTGTTCTGCACCTTGCCTCTGTGGACACCTATATGCTACATGGCCCCACTGGTTACATTTAAAACATTTAACCCTTGATCCTGACCATGTACCTGAACTAGTAGCTTCCCCTGTTACTGGTGGACTCTGTTGGGGCAGTTTAGGCTGCCCACCATGTGTTCCCTTATACCCATGTGCAGCACTGGGTATCCCTTTCCAGTACATCGATGCCCTGCTTGCTAGGTATAGATCTCCCTTTTTCCCTAATTCATCTGTGGTATTATATTCTGTATCTGCCAACCAGATGCTCATATCCTCAGACAACGTACTGAGGGCTTGTTCCCTCATCAAAAGGTCTGCCAGCCCTTCAAAACTGATGATCTGACACCCACTCAGCCACCTATGAAAATAAGTGCTTAGTTCAGCAATATATGCATGCACACTTTCATCTGCCTTGTGCCTATGCTCACAAAACATTTTTATAAGCTTCAGGTGTTAGCTTAAAACACTCTAATAAACAATTTTTAACTGTATTATAATTTAAGCAATCAGTATCAGACAATTTAGAAGCTGCAGTTACAGCTTTACCATGGAGTAAAGGGGTCAGGAACCATACCCAGAGCCCTAGGTCAACATTATACTGTTTGCAAACCCTTTCAAACATATGTATAAATCTATCAAAATTATCACCTGCTGTAAATTGTGGAAGAAATTTACTGACTTTTATTGCTTCTGGGGTACGGTTATTCCCTTCCCATTACCTCCATGACCCTGGCGAAGAGTCAGTATCTCCTTCTCGTGTTGCCTCTGCCTCTCATTTTTTTCAGCTTCCAGACATGTCAGTCCTATCTTTTTCTCTTTTTTTCAGCCTCCAAACAGCAAAGTCTCTCTGCTGATTCTAGTTCCAACTGTTTGGATTCTACTTAAAGTTTCTTTAACTCAAACAGATTTTTAAGTCCTCTGAGACAAAGTTGAACTGTCCATTTCCTGAGAGGTGTACACTCCCAAGGCCAGTCTGGTTGTCCTCCTGATTGCTGGTCTGTGATGCAGCTGTGGTTAAGGCTGCAATCATTTCTAAATTAGTCAAATTGGCATGCACTAGTCCTTTGCCTTGGCACATCTCAGCCAAATGGCTCCTTGTCAGTTTGCCAAACTCCTCTGCTGACATCCTTGCCTGTTCTCATTGACTAACTAAGCTAACAAAAAAAAAAATAAAACAATTGTGATATGAGACTCTGAATGTTCACTGTGTGGCTGCTTGAGAGTACAAACACCTTCCTCAGTGACCACTGTTTAGAGGCTACAGGAGTTCAATATCCACACCACTGAATCCCGGTATGTGATGTGGTGATCCCTCCACTGCCAACCAGTAATGTGACGACCCACCAGTTGTCCAGTAATCAAGGAGTTTCAATCCTCACCACTGGCAACAGTGGGGATGTACACTGGGAGGGTAACAGGTACACACACAGTATTTCCAGATGCAGCTCTCTGCATCAAGTGTAGTTTCCCTTAAGAGCACACAGAGACCACAATCAGTTCGAGGATGGTTGCTCCCTGTTTCTTCAAATCCCTAGTAAGACTCCCCACTGGCACAGCTATAGAGTTGAGATCTCAGCTGAGTGGCCAAGCCAAGACCTCCAGAACCCTCTCTGTCCAAACAGTGCTCCGTGTCCCTGCCCAAGTAGCTGACACACACACTATTTATTTGAGGTTTGATTTACACACACACACACACACACACACACACACACACACACACACATACACCTGAGAGAGGCTGGCACAGGTTTACTAGCTATGCCCCCTTTTGCCCAGACTATAAGGTAGTTCTCACTGCCACCAGCCAACTGTTTATCAGCTACTTTAAGGTCTTTAACAAAGGGTGTCCAATCTTACTGTGTAATATTAATATTAATACAAATGGTAGTCTGACCAAGAGCAAGGCTATTAGGGGTGGCCCACACAGTGTCACCAAATAAATATGCATGTACTCTCAAAACTTAAATATCTCTAGACAGATCAGCCACAATGAAAGGTTTAAATTTATTTAATAATAAATAATAAAAGAACAAGAAAATACTCAGTATATATTCACAGTGACATCATCAAAATCACAGGAAATATTTAAAACAATATTGCAGGACAGTCCTTTGACCTGCTCCATGTCCTGCACCATAAGATCTTGGAGTGGGCTCCCCACACCTAGCCTGAAGCATTGGTGGTTAGAGTTGGTTGTGGGCAAGGGAGAGGACTGGCACTTTTTTTCTTTGACCGTTGATGTCCTCCAACCAATCATCACCATTTTTCAAACTTAGTAGTGTTGGGAGGGCATTTTCCAATGCCAAACCTGCTGGTCCTGCAAGTTACTGAGGTACCACTCGATTTTCCTCATGAGTACACAAGCCCATGGTGGCAGTGGTGGTGATGTCGACACTCTGGGCAATTAATCAAGGAGCCAGAATCTTCACCACTGGCACAGGAGTGGGACTTTCAATTGGAACAAAAATGGATACACCCTGTATTTCCCCATGCAGTTTTCTGCATCAAGCACAATTTCCCTTAAGAGCACACAGGAAACATGCTCATTCCGGGGTCTGGATTTGTCTATCTGTCTCTCTCCATGTCCCCATCAAGACTCCATCTAAAGAATTATTATTTCCTGGTTCACTTACTAGAACAAGACAAGATGAAACAGGTGAGGGGTCCTTCTCTGTCAGGTTCCAAAAACAGACTGTAATAAGACTTCAGTCTCATCTAGTATTAAACATCATTTTTGTCCTAGATTACAGAATGACATCACATACATCTGGTCATCTAACTTCTGGTTCCCATGCTACTTCCTTTGCTAGAAACTGCCAGGATTTAGCACATATGTGTCAATAATGCACACACACAGTTTTGCTCAAATCTGTTGCAGCTTCTGGAAGTCCTAAAACAAATTCAAACCTCCACCTTTCCATAGCAGCAATTAGTTCACCCCAAAGACAATACAGAAAGCTTCCTAGTACAGACTTTTTGTCTCTGGCTGCATTGATAACTGTAATATACAATCCTTATGGCCTAAACCAGGTAATTTAATTTCAAACTATATTCAGAGTTAGGTGGATTGAGATTAACCTCTTCTCTTCTGGTACTCTCTTTTAAAACATATACATTTAAACGGTTACAATAACGCATGTAAATTTCTTTTTCTGTACAGCAGAGCACAGAGTTAGTACATTTTAACACAAGCACCTTTACAAATACATTTTTCACCACAAGCGTCTGTACAAATCAGTTTGATATACAGATGACATATAATACTTTACAAAATTCCAGCTACCTGTGCTGGCATATGTTACACATCCACTGCCCTACTTCTCCTGGCATAGCTGACAATACCTCACATTGTCAAAAGGTATACATCAGAGTTCTGGAAACAGGCTGTCCAATGAACTGACAATGCAAACTGCAAGGCAAGAATTATCTAAAAATGGCATTGACCAATGCACTTCTTACACCACCAACATCCTTGGATAAGGAAAATGGTCAAGGCCTGAAAGAATAAAGCTCTTAAAACTGATCCGGCCCTATGGGCCACCTACAGGCAGGAATCCCAAAAGTAAGGGCAGCAAAAGTGAATAATATAAAGAACATCTGGTAGTGTCCATTCTGTGCTAGGAATCTTAGGAATTTGATGTCTTTCCTGTGAATGTGGATGTACCCATCCATTTAGATCCACTGTTACCAAAAATGCTTTTGGATTCATCAATGGAAGAGGAATTGGAGGGTTAACATCTTGATTTTTTCAGTGAAAGTATCTGTTAGATATATATTTAGACACGTATAATAGCACACACACTATTCTGCTTATTAAAATATATATAGTAAAATATAAATATGTAAATATATGTACATTTCTGCTTGTTAGCATAATGCACAAAATGGTTAAACTTTCGTTAGTTAAAAATATGCATGGCTTGGTATCCAACTGTGTGTGTAATACAAAAATGTTCTGTGCTTGGTACAAGCTTCAAGGAGAATTACAGATAAGAAACCCAGGTGCAGGGAGGACTGGGAGACAGAAGCAACTTCCTAACAGGAACAACTCCCTAAATGTTTAAGATTGTCACATAATTCACCTTGAAACAGAACACAATGAACAGACTGCATAACATCAGGCAAATTAACATCAAAAGAGTGCTTTCATAAAAAGTGTATAAAAAAAAGAGTGACTGAATGGTGGGGTAGATCTGATTTTTGTTAGATCTGGTATATGTCGGAACACTTGTGTTCTGAGGTAAATGGAGAATGGATAGTTATCATCTATACCGCACTTAAAAACTAAACTTGGCACATTAAAAGCTGTAAACTGTAATAGTATTGTACATGTTGCCTGTTACATAGACAAGTTATTTTATTAGTAACTATGCATGAGTTAATACAGTTTTAAAAATGTTAACAGCCTACAAGGCTCAGTGCATTAATAAGACTTTGGTTTCAGTAGCAGCATGCATTCATCATTTTAAATAACGTTTCAGAAACGTCTTCAATTTGGACAAGTCCAAAAAGGATTTTTATGGAGAATCTTTAAACAGGACCAAAAGGAGCCTAGAGTATAAAGCCTTTTCCTTCTTTTCCCCTTAAAACAACCTCTATAGTTCATTGTTGTAACAAAAAAATGCGGGATGGGTATGATAATTTGCTCTTGTTATGCAGATAAATTTAATATCTCCTTCCTCAGAGGTTTTGACCTGAATTCTAGCCAGTACCCATTTAAAGTGGTGCTGAATACCCATTTGATGTACTTTTTCCTCACTCTTGCAGATAAGCTTCTTCCATGCATGTTTTGGGGAATCAGAGCTGAAGTGGGGTGGGTCATTAGTTCTGGGTAGTCACAGCTAGTCCTTCAGCAGGGCAGCAGAGCAAAGTTTTTTCTTTTCTTTCTTTTGTTCCCCTTGCCTCCTTTTTTAGTAAAAGGGTCCCCTTTTGGTGATTCATCCTTTGCTGGTTTTCTATACCAGGACCTTGTTTATTAGGGTAATTTATTTTATACACAGGGAAAGAAGACTGGAATATATGGTGTATAACTCTCACCTTCTCTTCTAGAACCCTTAAATACCGCATATGTTTCTGGAATGAAACATAACTCCTGGTCCAGAAGGGGATTGAGAAATTTGGCTTTTATACCCAAAGCTAAGGACTGTTTGTGGAGCAAAGCATAAATTCTTAATAGTGTACCAGTGGCAGCAGCTCTGGAGGCTGATCTACAGAATCATATGCTCAGTTTATACTGTCTGCCCATCTGAAAGGATGTCTTTATAAGCTAACTCAGTGTGGCTTCAGAGTATTCTTTGGTCAGCTTACACTCCAACATTTACTTAAGGATGTACTTCTCAAACATTACAATAGGAGCACAACAGTTTAGAGCTCAAAAAGATAATATGGCTGAGGAATGAAGGATAGGTTTTGTTACTATTGCCATCCATGGGTCAACTCTTCTTAACATTAGGTAGAGTATTGTTTTCCTGGAGAGTTTATCCCTTTTATTGTCTCCAATGAGAGTGTATCTAGGTTTCCCACTGGATTCTTGTAACAAAAACAGTGGTCTCACTGAACTCAATAAGATCAGTCTGAACTTTTAGGGCTAGTTTCTGAGTATGGTCCTTGAGAATTCCACCAGAGCCTCTTCCATTTAGGGGAACTGGTACTGGCTTTGCAGGAGATCACAACCTAGTAATTTCAAAGTCCTCTTCTCTACCTCCAAGATCTTTGTAGTCTGCCTCTGCTAAGGTATCCCAAAGGAGAAGCCATCCACTGGTGAGACTGGGCCTAATGCAGCTGGACTATTGGCACTGTATCGGGGGGAGGACATCTGCCACTGATAATCTGTCATCAACCCCCTGTGTATCATGTACTCTGATATCTGTGAAGATGATGGGCATAGTGTCCCAGCTACAATTAGAGGGGCATTCACCAGAAGTCAGTCTTGACTTCCAACCTTGCAGAGGGTTTCAGAAACCCTGTCTTAAACAGTAAAGATTTGGAGCTACTGTTGAAGAGGCATCTGCCTGAGGGCTCTTAAGTTCTGTCCCAGGATATTTAATAGAGGATTGTAGTCTTAAGTGCTCTGTCACCCACCAACACCAGGGGTGAGACATCTTCTCCCTGCTTAGGTGGCACAGAGTAGTCGCCATTGGAAAGGTCAATTTTTTACAAGCTTTATTAAATTATCCCTTATAGGAGCACATGCATTAACACAAAAGAAGGTAAACCATATTAATATTTGTACTACTCATCCACTATACATTACATATATGTTGTATTTTGCTTTAATAATCAGGCAAAGGGCACAGAAGGTTAAGGCTGTGAGTTGTAGTTTCTGTGTTACAGGGTTTGATTCCCTTAGCTCTCATTTCCCCTCACTCAGGCATTATTGACATAATGAAGATGTTAGGTATAAACTCTTATGTCACCTGGTGGATAGCTAGCTGGCACACAGACAGGACCCAGGAAGTTAGAATTGGGGAGTTCACCTCTACAAAGAGTCTAGTCACAAGCAGAGTCCCTCAGGGATCGGTCCTGGGACTGCTACTTTTTGGCGTTTACTTCTTTGACATCAAGGCCAATGTCAGTGGTCTCTGGCTGACTAAATTTGCAAATGATTGCAAATTAGGAGCTGTCACTGAATCCCCACTGACACAAATGTTCTCCAGGAAGGGCTGACACAGACAAATAAATAGTGTCAGAGGCATGGACTAAAACTAAATGTCAAGAAATGTATAATAGTATTCTTTGGGAAGTCATCCACCCCTGGTAACTTTCACAATGACAACACACCCCTAAGAGATGACCCAGTAGCTGGGGACTTGAGGAAACACATAGGCAGTAATCTAGCCTTTGATCATCATGTGTCTATAGTAGTGAGGAAATAAGTCTATGTTGTGCAACTTATAAACAAAGGTATAGCATCTAGATCCAAGGAATTAATTGTTCCACTATGTTCAGCATTCATCAGACATATCATTGAGTACAGAGCCCACTTTGGTATACAGGTTCCTCGTTAAAAGAATACAGGGCATAAATAACATGTCTTATGCAGACCACCTCAAGGCCCTATCTATGTATTCTATCTCCTACAGGCTGTTGGGTGGAGATCTGTGCCTGTGATATACACAGGACCTACTGAGATGGGTATGTATTCCAAAGACTACCTCTTCTCTAATACAGGCTCCCCATCCATGTGAAGCAGAGTTCCTCCCTAATGCAATTCAAGTGTAACTTGGACAACTGGATGGGGAACAGGAAATTCATCCCTGGTTTGGCACCTATGTCTCTAATGGACACAGGAAGCCTGTAAATGGTTCATCTCCCAGACCCCTGTAATTAAATAGCTCATCTCCCAAGTCCCTATTTACACTTATCAAGGGTACCAGAACTTGTCAGAAATGTCGGATGCATGGCTATGCTTAAAAAGGCCCTTATGATAATTAGCATAGTAAACACCTATGAACTCATTTCAACATTATATAAATTGCTCAAGCCCTGCCTTTCCTTTAATATCACTCCTCCTCATGAACATTATTGTCCATGTATTGTTCCCACAAATTACACTATTTATATGTAATTTTCTCCTTCCCTTTACTAAAGATCCCACTTCTAATTATTTTGTCTACTTTAAAATATTCAGTTCTTCAATTGGTTTACATTTTGATTTCCATTTTCTAGTAATTATTTTCTTTGGCAGTCAGTAGCATTAAACTTAGTAAGATTTTGTTATGCATAGGCAATTCAGATTCTGAGTCCCAGCTTAAAAGACTCACTTCCATACTTGCCAATTGCTTCCCCATTTCTGACAGAGTACTCGAGGGAATTTTTAAAAATTTGCCAACTCATTACACTCCAATAAAACACATCCCAAATTACGTCTCTTGTTTTCATTATACATCCAATATTTGCTATCAACCTGAGGACAAATTCTACTGAAGTCTACTCTAGCTATGCAGACACTTCCAAGCAAATTTCCTAGACTTCTTGTCTTTATGCAGATGTAGGAGTCATACAAATGTCCTCCCATTGTTTCTTTGTCGATTGTCTTTTCAGTCTCTGTTTCCAATCTTTTCTAACCTCATCTGATTGATTTTTATAGTTGTCATGTAATATTTTATATACCCTTCTAATTATCAATTTTTAACAGCAACTTTCATATCCCATTTATTTTGCCTATACTCTGATACTAATCCCTGATAGGGAAGGCAGTCTTTAACCTTCAATCCAAGCTTTTGCCTTGCCTCATCATATCTCTAAAGTATCCATTCAAACCAGTTAATCCTAAAACACATTGCTCTGTGGGGAAGATCAATCTATCCCCCATTAACTCTTGCCCTCTTCACCTCCCAAATAAATCAATTCAACTCTTTGTTAATTATTATGCACAACTTTTCCTGTTTTTAAAATAATGCCTGACCTGTATATGAGGATAAAAACATTTTTACTGCTTCTATCCTATTATCCATATCCATAATCAAGAACTTCCTTCTTATCTTTTGTTTGATCTCTTCCCCCACACATCCTTGGCTGTCACAACAGAATCCTCTTAATCCATACACCTAAATATTTCATCTTATCATATCTCTATAAATATGGGCATTGCTGAAACAATTCATTTATAGGTGTGTAGTTTACCACTATTACCTTTGTTTATCTTCATTAATTTTATATCCCCAAAAGACTTAAAACTGCCTCAAAATATTCTACAAGACTGAAATGTGCTTCTGGATTTATCAAATTCAAAATAATAAAATCTGCAAAGACTCTAGCTTTTCTTGATTACAATACCAGTTATATCCTTAAATTTGTAAGTATCTTATTTTCTTTGACAATGGTGCCAAATATAAAGCAAATACCAACGAGAAAGAAGACACCCCTGCATTGTTACTCTGTTGAAATACAGCATGTCAGAGAAGAACTCTCCCACCTTAATTCTTGCCTTTTACCCTTCATATATCATCCTAATCATCACTATTATTCTAACAGGGAATGCAAACACTTTCATTACCCTACTCATAAAACTCATCTAATTCTATTAAATGCCCTCTCTGCATCAAGACCTACCAACAGATATAGTTTCTTACATTCTGCTTCCCCCTGGAACATAATTGTTCTATTAATTCTGTCAGATATTTGGTTCCCCTCCAAAAAACACACTGATCCATATCTATTAATTCTGGTAGCAGCTTTACTAGTCTCTTAGCTAATATAGATAGACATGAACACTTTATAATCAGGGTTTAAAACTGAAACAGGTCTTATGAAGCTGGGTCTGAAGGGTCTTTATCTCTTTTGGTAATATAGTCACCACAACTTTTTTCCAAGATACTTATGCTCTCCTTTTAAAACACTGTTAAACAGTACCTTACATATCTTAAAAAACAATTACTAGAAAATGGAAGTCAAAGTATAAACAAATTTTATTTCAAATATTGAATATTACAAAAGAGATAAAAAGAACCAGAAGAGGGATCTTTATAAAAGGAAAGGAGCAAATAACAGAAAAATAAATGGAAATTGTGTGAACATGTGAACAATAAATGCACATTAATGTTTAGAAGGAGAAGTGAGATTTAAGAGAAAACATAAATTGAACAAATTATTTAATGTTCAACTGATGATGGTTATAAAAAAAGAAAAGATGTGTGATGTATCATGTATGTAAAAGGAAAAATGTTAATATGATTTTCCTTTTTGTTAATGTGCAATTGCCTATGTCTTAAGAAATAATTTAATAAAAGTGCTGAAGAAACAATACCTTCCAGATTGTTTTAATGTTCCCCATGATACAATCTGTTTCTGGAGACTTCCTGATTATACATCACCATTTTTATCTCCTCTCTTCCTAGCTTTGCTATTATGTCTTCCTCTAACCTTGGCATAAGTAAGTCTTCCATAGATATTTGCATTTGTGCCTTTTCTTGGTTTCTATGTTCCTCTGCTTTAAGCAAATTTTAATCAAATTTCCGAAATATCTCTAATACCACTGTGGAATCTCTGATCATTTTTCTTGTCGCTGGCTTCCTAAGTTTGGCAGCAACCTTTTCTACTTTCTATTGCTTAAGACGCTGTGCTAATTTTTTTGTGCTCTGGAGTTAACAAAAATAGTTGCATAACAGAAACCTTTCTAAACTCATGTATATTACCTGGATACTCCCTTATTTTCCCTTTAACAGCTGTTGCTGCTTTTCATATTCTGTAATACTTTAACCTTTGTCATCACCACTAAATAATTTATATTATTTCTTTCTCCATGTCTCTTTCTCTTTTACTTCTACTTTATTTTAAACTCCCTTTTAATTTTATCTCATTCACTAGCTATCTATTCTAAAGAAATGTATATCTTTCCTAATAACTCTCAAATAGATTCCACTACCCATTCCTTAAATGCTTCTCTTCTTAACAAGTAATTAGGAATGTGCCAGTGTCTCATTTACTTCATTTCTCCTCATCCTTATCTTAGTTTGTATTGGTACATGATCTGAAATAGTCATTTGCAAGTCAATGCTTTCAATTAAATACACATTATCCTGTGAAATATAAATTCTATCCAGTCCAGCCCAATTATTGTGCCTTGGAGAAAAATATTTAAACTCTGCCTTATTTCCTACTACTGAATTCACAATTTCCATGACAAATATTTTCATATATTTATTCAGAAATATGCCCTCTCTTGTTATATTTCCCTTGCAGATCCCCCAATATATCCTCACTATTAATCAAGTTCCAGTTCTTACCCATAAATAATATATCTTGCCAAAAACTGTTAATGTCTCCCATTTTTCAAACTCCATAACATAAATTTTTGTGGGATATAAATACATGGCAGCATAATACTCTTCCCTTGGTAATAGCTTCTTACTAGCACAAATCTACAATTCTTGCCTTTTTTCTCTATTCTAACCCTATTAGAGCCCCTCTAGTAATTAGTATTATTATGCCCCTTTTCCTTTGTCCATGATATTCCGCTACATGTCCATTCTGACATCCTTTTTTGTCAAATTCACATGTTCCTTTCTATCCAAAAGTGTTTCTTGCAATATTACTATATGCACCGACCCTTCTTAATATAATTCAATACTCTGTGCTTTTTGTCTAT